>NC_057804.1:552724140-553026842 GCF_018294505.1 Triticum aestivum
CAGCACCGCCGCGCAAAGCCCGTGTGGCATTGGTGAACGATTCCGTTCCTCCAGAGTCAGGCCCATGGGCGCTTTGAGGTTAATGCGGGCCAGGAAACAGATGCACTCCAGGTGAACAAACGAGCCGAGTACATCCCGCGCGGGTCTGACTGAACCTAATGCAGCCTACCAAACGCGGCACTGATCATCTTCGGGTCATGGATTGCCAAGTATAGAGTGGTCATACTTAGGTCGTTTTAATTTTGTTGTGTCGCCTCTATAGGGTCTTGCCTTTCTTTGGTGTTGTATCAAGTTCTTTGGTGCTGTAGTTTTAGTTTTTCGAGGTGATGGTCGCTCAAAAACAATCATTTTATTTGTTTGTAAGAAGGGAAATCATAAGAGCAAGTACAATAAGGTGACATAGGCGGACTGTAAGACTTTTAAATATTATATTTTTGCTGAGTTATAAGAGAGGGAAGATGAGAAAGAAAAGAAGCGAGCTACAAACTAACAGTCGGCTGTATGACGTGCTCCTAGAGAATTTGTTAGTGGAGGTGGGCCATGTATCAATAGAGTGGTACTTGCTTAGGGCGTCTCCAACGACGACCCGCAAATTTCCCCCCGCATTTGTCCGTGAACAGAGAGACCACTCCACGGACACGGATGCGAGAGCTAGTCATTCAACGCCGCTCGCATATGTTTCAACCCACATTTGAACTAACCAGACCATGCAAACCGATCGATATTCATCAAAGTTCGGATAGAAAATACCATAAATCATCCATACATAGAAAGCAAACAAAGTCCAGTACAACAATGTCTCAAATTTGACTAGATTAATCGGATGTCAGACAAATTTTTCATCAACGGGTCATGTCGTCCCACACATACTTCTCCTTCAGTTTCATCCAATAGTGTGTACGTAACTGGCCATTCTGTTGGGAAACGTTGCATGGAAAATAAAACAAAAATTATGCACACGCAAGATCTATCCATGGAGATGCATAGCAACGAGAGGGGAGAGTGTGTCTATGTACCCTCGTAGACCGTAAGCGGAAGCGTTTGACGATGCGGTTGATGTAGTCAAACTTTCTTCGGGATCCAACCGATCGACTATCGAACGTACGGCACCTCCGCGTTCATCGCACGTTCAGCTCGGTGACGTCCGCGCCTTCTTGATCCAACACGACAGCTTGGTGACGGTGGCGGTGAAGTTATCTCCACAGGGCTTCACCTAAGCACTTCGAAAATATGACTGGGGTTGTAAACGGAGGAGGGGGGCGCCCCACATGGCTAAGCAATTGTCTGGGTTGTGCTAGGCGCCCCTCCCACATATATATAGGTGGGTGGAGGGAGAAGCAGCCAAGGGGGCGCCCCAAGTAGGCCGAATCCTACTTGGGGTCTCCCCCAATCCGCACCCCCCTTTCCTTTTTAGGTGAGTGGGGAAAGGCAGGGGAGGAAGGCCCCCCTTCCTTTCTCCCATGAGAAGGGGAAGGCGGGAAGGGCTAGCCCTCCCCCCTTTCCATCCCTGGGTTGGTCTGCCCCCCCCTGTTGGTTGGTCTCCCCCCCCTTGGCCCATTAGGCCCATACACCTACCGGGGGTGTTCGGAACCCCTTCCAGTGACCCGATGACTACCTAGTGCACTCTGAAACTATTCCGGTGTCCGAATATCATCGTATTATATATTAATATTTACCTCTCAACCATTTCGAGACTCCTTGTCATGTCCGTGATCTCATCTAGGACTCCGAACAACATTCGGTCACCAAATCATATAACTCATATAACATTATATCGTCAACGAACGTTAAGCGTACGGACCCTACGGGTTCGAGAACTATCTAGACATGACCGAGACACCTCTCCGGTTAATACAATAGCGGAACCTGGATGCCCATATTGGCTCCTACATATTCTACGAAGGTCTTCATCGGTTGAACCGTTATGACAACATACGTAATTCCCTTTGTCCATCGGTACGTTACTTGCCCGAGATTCAGTCGTCGGTATCTTCATACCTATTTCAATCTTGCTACCGGCAAGTCTCTTTGCTCGTTCTATAATACATCATATCGTACCTAATTCATTAGTCATTTGCTTGCAAGGCTTCTTATGATGTGTATTACCGAGAGGGCCCAGAGATACCTCTCTGATACTCGGGGTGACAAATCCTAATCCCGATATATGCCAACTCAACAAAAACCTTCGGAGATACCTGTAGAGCATCTTTATGATCACCCAGTTACTTTGTGACGTTTGATAGCACACAAGGTATTCCTCTGGTATCCGGGAGTTGCATAATCTCATAGTCGAAGGAATATGTATTTGACATAAAGAAAGCAATAGCAATAAACTGAACGATCATTATGCTAAGCTAACGGGTGGGTCTTGTCCATCACATCATTCTTCTAATATTGTGATCCCGTTATCAACTGACAACACATGTCCATGGTTAGGAAACCTTAACCATCTTTGATTCAAGGAGCTAGTCTAGTAGAGTCTCACTAGGGACACATTATTTGTCTATGTATTCACACATGTATTTAGGTTTCCGATTAATACAATATTGGCATGAATAATAAACCTTTATCATGAATAAGGAAAGATAAAATAACAACTTTATTATTGCCTCTAGGGCATATTTCCTTCAGTCTCCCACTTGCACTAGAGTTAATAATCTAGATTACATTGTAATGAATCTAACACCCATGGAGTATTGGTGCTGATCATGTCTTTCTCATGGAAGAGGCTTAGCCAACGAGTCTGCTTCATTCATAATTGTATGTATTTTGCAAACTTCTATGTCTCCATGCTTGACATATTCACGAATAGAGTTGAAGCGTCTCTTGATGTGTTTGGTTCTCTTGTGAAACCTTGATTCATATGCCAAGGCAATTGCTCCTGTGTTGTCACAAAAGATTTTCATTGGACCGGATGCATTAGGTATTACGCACAGATCAGATATGAACTCCTTCATTTGCTTCTTTAGAAGCAGCTATGTACTCTGCTTTACACGTAGATCCTGCCATGATGCTTTGCTTGGAACTGCACCAACTAACAGCTCCACCATTCAATATAAATATGTATCCAGTTTGTGATTTAGAGTCATCCAGATCAGTGTCAAAGGTAGCATCGACGTAACCATTTATGACGAGCTCTTTGTCACCTCCATAAACGAGAAACATATCCTTGGTCCATTTCCGGTACTTCGGGATGTTCTTGACCGTTGTCCAGTGATCCACTCTTGGATTACTTTGGTACCTCCCTGCCAAACTTATGGCAAGGCACACATCAGGTCTGGTACACAGCATAGCATACATGATAAAACCTATGGCTGATGCATAGGGAATGATTTTCATTTTCTCTCTATCTTCTGTAGTGGTCGGGCTTTGAGTCTGACTCAACTTCACACCTTGTAACACAGGTAAGAACCCTTTCTTTGACTGATCCATTTTGAACTTCTTCAAAACTTTATCAAGATATGTGCTTTGTGAAAGTCCTATTAAGCATCTTGATCTATCTCTATAGATCTTGATGCCCAATATATATGCAGTTTCACCAAGGTCTTTCATTGAAAAATTGTTATTCAAGTATCCTTTTATGCTATCCACAAATTTTATATCATTTCCAATCAATAATATACCGTCCACATATAATATCAGAAATGCTACAGAGCTCCCACTCACTTTCTTGTAAATACAGGCTTCACCGTAAGTCTGTATAAAACCATATGCTTTGTTCAACTCATCAAAGCGTATATTCCAACTCTGAGATGCTTGCACCAGTCCATAGATGGATCGTTGGAGCTTGCACACTTTGTTAGCACCTTTAGGATCAACAAAACCTTCTGGTTGCATCATATACAACTCTTCTTTAAGAAATCCATTAAGGAATGTAGTTTTGACGTCCATTTGCCAGATTTCATAATCATAAAATGTGGCAATTGCTAACATGATTTGGACAGACTTAAGCATTGCTACGGGTGAGAAAGTCTCATCGCAGTCAACCCCTTGAACTTGTCGAAAACCTTTTGCGACAAGTCGAGCTTTGTATTGATGTCTGCTAGAACTACGTCGGTATTTCCCCAAAGAGGAAGGGATGATGCAGTATAGCGACGGTAGGTATTTCCCTCAGTGATGAGACCAAGCTTATCGAACCAGTAGGAGAACCTCCTCACACCACGTACAAAACACCTGCACACAAATAACAAATACTCACAACCCGACGTGTTAAAGGGGTTGTCAATCCCTTTCGTGTACGGCACCTCAAGATAGGCAAATAATGTGAGGTAAAAGTGGTAGATAGGATAAATAGATCGTGGAACAAATAAATTGCAGCAAGGTATTTTTGTATTTTTGGCTTAATAGATCTGAAAATAAATGCAAAGGAAAATAGATCGCAAAGGCAATTATGATGAGAAGAGACCCGGGGGCCGTAGGTTTCACTAGTGGCTTCTCTCGAGAAAAATAGCAAATGGTGGGAAAACAATTACTGTTGGGCAATTGATAGAACTTCAAATAATCATGACGATATCTAGGCAATGATCATTATATAGGCATCACATCCAAAATTAGTAGACCGACTCCTGCCTGCATCTACTACTATTACTCCACACATCGACCGTTATCCAGCATGTATCTAGTGTATTAAGTTCATGAGAAAACGGGTTAATGCAATAAGAACGATGACATGATGTAGACGAGATCCGTTTATCTATTGCGGCAGATATAGATCTCATCTTGTTATCCTTAGTAGCAATGATACATACGCGTCGGTTCCCCTTCTGTCACTGGGATCAAGCACCGTAAAATCGAACCCATTACAAAGCACCTCTTCCCATTGCAAGATAAATAGATCAAGTTGGCCAAACAAAACCCAAATATCAAAGAAAAAATACGAGGCTATAAGCAATCCTGCATATAAGAGATCAAAGAAGACTCAAATAACTTTCTTGGATAAAAACATAGATCTGATCATAAACTCAAAGTTCATCGGATCCCAACAAACACACCGCAAAAGACTTACATCATATGGATCTCTAAGAGACCATTGTATTGATAATCAATAGAGAGAGAGAGGAAGCCATCTAGCTACTAACTACGGACCCGTAGGTCTACAAAGAACTACTCACGCATCATAGGAGAGGCACCAATGGAAGTGGTGAACCCCTCCATGACGGTGTCTAGACCGGATCTTGTTCGGGATATAACTATTAGGTATGACCCGCCTAGGAGGGGCCGGGTTATACCTATGGCGATTCATCATATGAAGCCCACGAGGAGATTAAAGATGGTGGTTTAGTTAAGGGCCCAAGGCCCAAAGGCGACTTAAGGCCCGTAGCGGTAAGCCGCCATATATGTAAAGACTTGTATTGTAAGGCATGTAAAGATAGTCACCGAGCCGGACACGTTATCTATGAGCCGTCCGGGACTCCGTGAGCCGCTGGGCGTCAACCTGTGTATATAAAGGGACGACCCGGCGGCGGTTCAGGACAAGAAACAACAGATCGAAAGCTAGGTCAAGCGGATTCGCTCCCTGGTAATCGAGACATAAGCAATACCACCTCAAACTGGATTAGGCCTTTACCTTCACCGCAAGGGGCCGAACAAGTATAAATTCTCATGTCCTTTGAACCGTTAAACCCCTTTAAGCTACCTAGTTGCGATGTCTCCACGACTAAGTCCTTTTGCTAGGACATCTGTCGTGACCTTCCCACGATAGTTGGCGCCCACCATGGGGGCCAGCGCACGGTGGTTTAGAGTTCTTAAAGGGCAGCTTCGAAGGGATCAAGGGATACGCTGTGGGCCGTATGACCAAGAGTCGTCGCGGCAAGCTCTACATCGACGATGCAGGCTGGATCCCCGAGGCCGGCTCAATTAAGTACGGGTATCGGGTCCCCTTCGGTGGAATCCATGTCTTCATGGGCAAGATCGGCGAGCCGGGCCCTGAGTCGGATGCCTGCACCGACATCATCGAGATGGCTTAGTGTGTGAGACCCATCCGAGCTCAGCCTGCCATGAAGCGTGCCTTCGTGGGATGCATCCATGGAACGGAATTTGATGAAGGATCTATGTCTGGCGGTGAGATGGCCATCTACTCTAATGGTGAGTCGTCCACGGGCGAGACTACTTCGTTGTATCAGCTGCAAGATGGCGGGCTTGGGGGCTATTCCATGGTGATAGTATTCCGGACCCCTATGAGCCGCCAAACAGAGTCGAGATCTTCATGGCTGGTACCCAGCCTGGAAAAAATTCTTCAACCGTAGCGGCGATCACTTCTGGGTCAGCGGCGGTGATGGCAACCGAGGCAGGAGGCCATGCGCGCCCGTCGGCTCAGGTTTTGATGGCTTTTATGGATAAATTGATGGCCCTGTTAACAGTCGTGGTCAACCCGCGAATCAAGCTCAGCATGATGCAGAGGTGGCAAAGTTACGTGACGAGGTAGCACTAGCCAAGGAAGACCTGGCGGCAAAGGGTGTCAGGATAGCCGCGGAACGGGCTGCTTTGGATGCTCAGGCCCAATGGATTCAGTCAAAGGCTTTCCAACTTACGATGGATCAAAACGCTTCAAATGAAATCATGAGGAGGAGGCACCAGTCCCGTCTACCTCCGGTTTACGAGGCTAGAAACCTCTACCGCACGCCTGGTGTAGGGCCCAGTAACACGCCGGAGATAAACCGGGTTGTGGCACCCGGGGTTGGGACACCGGTTCAACCACGCATGACTGAACCCCCTCGTCTGAATACCGCTCCGCCTCAACATGTACCGACACCATCGGGTCATTATTCTAATCCTTTGGAGAACATGATTTCTGCGGCGACACGATTGGCGGCTGTCCCGATGGATGGCGACTCTCCAACGGCGGTTGAAACACGATGGGTCAGAGAACTTATTCAGACAACATTGGCGCAGCAGGAGGCATATTCTTATAGTCGAGATAGGATTCACTCGATCCCTCGCCCAAGCCGGAGTTATAGTAGGAACATGGACTCATCGGTCGTTTCAAAGAATGCCCAGCGCCGTGACCAGCAGCGTGGGCATGACCTGGTGCGTGATGGAGCTCTTAACTTGGTTGATCAGGATAGAGTGCGTGAAGAAGCCAAGCAGGCGGCTCAGCGGGCGGCTCACCGACCCCTTTTGGTTTATCCAACGACTTTGATTGAGGCAGGCGTGACCTCTAGATCTACAGGTGTACCCTGTTTGGTGCCAACTCTGCGTAATGAGCGTTTTCCCAAGGATTTCAAAGGACCTCGAAAGGTGCCTAATTACACAGCCGACTTACCCCCTGAGGCATGGATTGAAAGTTATGAGATGGCCATGGAATTATTGGAAGTTAGTGACGCTGCATGTGCCAAGTACTTCACCACGAAGCTGGATGGAACGGCTCGTACTTGGTTAAAGGGGTTGCCGGCTAATTCCATCGGGTCATGGGCTGAGTTAAAGGCCCGGTTTATTCAGAACATTAAGGACACATGCAAGCAACCCAAGTCGATTGTGGACTTAGCTACTTGCGCCCAATAGGAGGGTGAATCAACGATACATTGGGTGCGCTGGGTCAAAGCTATCATACATTCATCTGATAACATGAATGCCGGTCTGCGGTTTTAATGTTGGAGAAAAATTGTCGTTTTTTGCCTCCTAAACAGAAGCTGGGGCGGATCAAACGTGATTGTAATGATATGGGACAACTGATGGCGGCTCTAATAAAATATACCGACTCTGATAGTACCAAGGACCCTGAGTCCGACGATGAAAAGACAGGGAAGGGAAAGAAGAACGGCAACGCCAAGGGTCAGTGCAGAAGTTTGTAGGACAGTAGCAAATTTACCTCCAGTGGATGACCTAAGGTTTATCAATCTGTGGGAGGCGTAGGTTGAAGATGGTCTCTCTCAAGCAACCCTGCAACCAAATAACAAAGAGCCTCTTGGGTCCCCAACACACCCAATACAATGGTGAATTGTATAGGTGCACTAGTTCGGCGAAGAGATGGTGATACAAGTGCAATATGGATGGTAGATATAGGTTTTTGTAATCTGAAAATATAAAAACAGCAAGGTAACTAATGATAAAAGTGAGCGTAAACGGTATTGCAATGCTAGGAAACAAGGCCTAGGGTTCATACTTTCACTAGTGCAAGTTCTCTCAACAATAATAACATAACTGGATCATATAACTATCCCTCGACACGCAACAAAGAGTCACTCCAAAGTCACTAATAGTGGAGAACAAACGAAGAGATTATGGTAGGGTACGAAACCACCTCAAAGTTATCCTTTCTGATCGATCTATTCAAGAGTCCGTAGTAAAATAACATGAAGCTATTCTTTCCGTTCGATCTATCATAGAGTTCCTACTAGAATAACACCTTAAGACACAAATCAACCAAAACCCTAATGTCACCTAGATACTCCAATGTCACCTCAAGTATCTGTGGGCATGATTATACAATATGCATCACACAATCTCAGATTCATCTATTCAACCAACACAAAGAACTTCAAAGAGTGCCCCAAAGTTTCTACCCGAGAGTCAAGACGAAAACGTGTGCCAACCCCTATGCATAAGTTCACAAGGTCACTGAACCCGCAAGTTGATCACCAAAACATACATCAAGTAGATCACGTAATATCCCATTGTAACCACAGATAAGCACATGCAAGACATACATAAAGTGTTCTCCAATCCTTAAAGACTCAATCCGATAAGATAACTTCAAAGGGAAAATTCAATCCATTACAAGAGAGTAGAGGGGGAGAAACATCATAAGATCCAACTATAATAGAAAAGCTCGCGATACATCAAGATCATGCCAAATCAAGAACACGAGAGAGAGAGAGAGAGAGAGATCAAACACATAGCTAGTGGTACATACCCTCAGCCCCGAGGGTGAACTACTCCCTCCTCGTCATGGAGTGCGTCGGGATGACGAAGATGGCCATCGGTGATGGATCCCCCCTCCGAGAGGGTGCCGAAACAGGGTCCTGATTGGTTTTTGGTGGCTACATAGGCTTGCGGCTGTTGAACTCCCGATCTATTCTGCTCCTCGATGTTTTTAGGGTATATGGACATATATAGGCGAAAGAAGTCGGCCAGGGGAGCCACGAGGGGCCCATGAGGGTGGGGCCGCGCCCAGGGGGTAGGGCGCGCCTCCCTGCCTCGTGGCCACCTTGAAGCTTCCCTGACGTCTACTCCAAGTCTCCTGGATTGCTTTCGTTCCAAAAATAACTCTCCCGAAGGTTTCATTCCATTTGGACTCTGGTTGATATTCCTTTTATTAGAAACACTGAAATAGGAAAGAAAACAGCAATTTGGGCTGGGCCTCCGGTTAATAGGTTAGTCCCAAAAATAATATAAAAGTGTATAGTAAAGCCCATAAACATCCAAAACAGATAATATAATAGCATGAATACTTCATAAATTATAGATACGTTGGAGATGTATCAGACAGCAGCATAACCCGGCGAATCTGGGGTGCAATGGTAAACGCAAGGCTGATGGTAGCTCGGAGTTTGTGGCTAACACCAATGCACAGGGCAATAATCAGCGTCATAAGGGGAGACCGCCTCCTCGGAATAGCGGACCAGGTCCTACTCTTGAGCAGTTGCTTAACGAGCCCTATCCAATGCATGGCACGCAGGAGAAACCAGCTACTCACCTTTGGAAGGATTGTTCCATTATGAGGGCTTTCAAAAATTCTGACTCGTTTCACAGCAATCATGGGCCAGGCGGCGGATCAGCCGGCGGCGGTTCTCATGGCTAGGGACGAAGCTAGAAAAAATCGGCACCGGTGTCAATGTTGCCCACAATAGCACCGATAATAGCAATGCGATATAAAGGGTGAAAATATGCAACGAGCCCATGATATAATTTTTATT
This sequence comes from Triticum aestivum, assembly GCF_018294505.1. Taxonomy (NCBI): domain Eukaryota; kingdom Viridiplantae; phylum Streptophyta; class Magnoliopsida; order Poales; family Poaceae; genus Triticum; species Triticum aestivum. Next base: position 552,733,995 of record NC_057804.1, read on the forward strand.
ATATTGAAATGATTTTCATACCCGAGTACTGGTTGAGCGAATCAGTAAAAAATAAGAAAAACTAAAAGGTAAGTCGGGAGCATTTAATCTGTAACTTGGTGAAAACAATAAACAAAAGAAACAAATTATTTTTACAATGATATATGAAACAAATGACACATAAAAAATATGATTAAGGAAAAATATAAAATGATGTGAGACTCACATATTATAACTTCCTTCTCGGCCTTTAATCTTCTTCATTCAATAAATCAATCATGGAATCATTCATAGTGATAGTAAATATATATTTATCCACATAGCAACTCAGGCTATCACTCATGAACTGGTCACCCATGCAAAACACTCTTGACAATATTCATTTCCGAAAAGCATCTCATCGATATTGTCATCTGGCGAAATTAGCACCAATTTTAGAAGTAGATATACCAAAGGAAAAGCAAGATGTTTCTTTGTGGCAGTTAACACTTCAGCAAGATCTGCAATGTGATCCAAATTGGCAAATCCTTGGTCTGCTTGGAGATTGCCAATTTAAGTTCGAAGTTCTTGATAAGATCCATCAATTATGTTGAATAAAAGTCATCATGATAAAACACAGATAATTTCAATCTTAGTATTACACACATATAAAGTTAGTATAAAGTTGGATCTTCTATTTTGGAACGGAGGAAGTATGTCAGTGCCTCGGGTACCTGGGATGAACCAAAGTGGACAATCAAGAATTGCAGGACTATAGATTAGGCTGACGCGGCCGTCCGGCGGACATCGCCGAACCAAAATTAGCACCGTCCACTGTTGTGTAGTTCCCTGATAGAGTGAGGATTTGGGGGTCGATGTCATTGAGGAGGAAGCATATCGCTTGAGAGAGATGTGCTTCGTGACATACTGTGACCCAAAGGCGTAGCCAGGTTGGAGACACGCCCCAGGCTAACAGCCTAGCTACAGTACTAAACAGTGTCGAATAGTGTTCCTGATGCTACAGTCAACGAACAGAGAAGCTGCCACGCCCCAGGCCATGGCCCTGGTAGCCTGGGGCCTGGCTACGCCACTGCTGTGACCTGGCGCCTGGTGGCCGGCTGCGTCGAGGAATTAGTTTTTTTAGTAGGGACAGACACCAGATAGATTGGGCCTTGTGGACTGCGTGCTAGGTTAGCAAACAGATCGATACTTCTTCTTTACTGTTGTAATTATCTAACTGGGCTAAGACTTTGGGCTTTTGTTCTATGGTGGGCTGGGGTCAATCGATCTTTTTTGCTGGGGTCAAAGGCACAAATCGGTAAAGCTATTAGCTGAAACATCGAATGGCATTGGTGTCAACTGACACCAGTGCCTACACGTGAGCTCCGTCCCTGCTCATGGCCAGGGTTACGGAGGTGGCGGTTCTAATTCCGGCTTCCAGGGCCACCAAGGTAATCAGGGTGGTTATAATTAAGGTAATCAGGGTGATTATAATCAGCAATCCGGCTAGAGGGGTCAGCAGCAGCAGCAATCCGGATATCAGAGTCATCCTAAGCAGCTGAATAGTGGCAGTATCATGTTTTCACCACAAGTTTATGCAAGCGGGACCAGAAGCTCCACAAGCGGGCCGTGAACGCCGTTGAGCCAGGAGTTCCTCATTACTTGCGATAGTCTGAGCAACCCATTATGTGGAGTAGAGCGGATCACCCTCTCGGGGTTGACAATCCGGGTCACTTAGCCTTGGTGGTGGCACCTCAATTTGGTGGATACAAATTCACTAAGGTGCTCATGGATGGAGGTAGTAGCATTAACATCCTTTATTATGAGACTTTTTGTTGCATGGGGTTAACTGATAAAAATCTTAAGACATCCAATACTGTTTTCCATGGAGTGGTGCCTGGTAAGTCGGCGTACCCGATAGGCAAGATTGAGCTGGAGGTGGCCTTTGGAGATGAGCATGATTCCAGGGCTGAGAAGTTAACCTTTGAAGTGGTAAAAATCAGGATCCCATACCATGCTCTGTTTGGACGGCCGGCTTATGCCAAGTTCATGGCACGACTGTGTTATGTTTATTTACAGCTCAAGATGCCAGGTTATAAAGGGACTATCACAGTGCATGGGAGTCGGAAGATAGCCCTGGAGTGTGAAGAATGTGATGCTGCTTATGCTGAGTCTGTTTGTGCAACAGAGGAATTGAAGTTTTACAAGGACTATGTTGACCCGGCGGATATGACATCTTTGAAAAAGGCAACTAAAGAGCATGATCCGGTGCTGAAGTTTAAGTCGGTCGATGACACCAGGCTGGTTGATTTTTTTCTCGACGACTCATCTAAACAGTTCAGTATCAGTGCTAATTTGGATCCAAAATAGGAAAGCGCACTCATCGACTTCATTCGTGAGAACCGGGACATCTTTGCATGGAAACCTTCTGACATGCCGGGTGTACCAAGGGAACTTGCTGAGCGCACTCTCAATATTGATCTAAAATTTAAACCAGTCAAGCAATTCCTTCGTCGTTTCAACGAGGAGAGGCGTAAGGCCATTGGTGAAGAAGTGGCCCGGCTCTTGGCGGCTGGGTTCATTGTCGATGTTTTTCATCCAGAGTGGTTGGCTAACCTGGTGCTGGTGCTTAAGAAGAATGGCTCTTGGCGCATGTGTGTGGATTACACGGGCTTAAACAAGGCTTGTCTGGCGGATCCTTTTGCTCTCCCTCATATTGATCAAATCATTGATGCTACGGCGGGTCGTGAGCGTTTGAGCTTTTTGGATGCTTATTCTGGTTATCATCAGATCAAGATGGCAGTTAAGGACCAGGAGAAGACAACTTTCATTTCTCCCTTTGGAGCTGCTATGTGTATATGCCTTTTGGGCTCAAGAGTGCCCAGGCGACTTATCAGCGATGTGTGCAGAATTGTCTTCACAGTCAGATTGGGCGCAATGTTCATGCCTATGTGGATGACATTGTGGTGAAATCCAGAGAGAAGGAGACTTTGATAGATGATTTGAAAGAAACCTTCGATAATCTTCGAGTCTATGATATGATGCTTAACCCGGCCAAGTGCGTTTCTGGTGTGCCAGCAAGCAAGCTTTTGGGTTTTCTGATTTCTAACAGAGGCATTGAGGCTAACCCGGAGAAGATCAAGGCCATCACCTCCCTGGCAAAGCCGACGTGTATCAATGATGTTCAATGTCTGGCGGGTCGTATTGCTGCCTTAAGCCGGTTCATAAGCCGGTTGGGTGAGAAGGTCATACCGCTATATCAGATGATGAAGAAAATAGATAACTTAGTCTGGAGTGATGCTGCTAATGATGCGTTTGAAGACTTGAAGAGGTAGCTAGCTGAGCCGCCAGTCCTTGCTGCTCCCATTGATAAGGAGCCATTATTGTTATATGTGGCTGCTAACACCCGCGCCGTCAGTGTAGCCATTATGGTGGAACGGAAGGAGGCTGGCAAGGAGTATCCGGTTCAGTGGCCGGTTTATTATCAGTGAAGTGCTTACTGGGTCCAAGCAGATATATCCACATTGGTAGAAGCTCATTTATGGGGTGTTCATGGCCAGCCGGAAGCTTAAGCAATATTTTCTGGGGCCATCCCATCACTGTGGTCAATTCTGCTCCTTTAGGAGATATTATTCAAAAAAGAGAAGCCACAGGATGAGTCGCCAAGTGGGCCATTAAACATGGGCCTTATGGTTTAAAATATATGCCTCACACTGCCATTAAGTCTCAAGCACTGGTGGATTTCATCAACGACTGGACAGAGCTACAGATGCCTTAAGAGAAGCCAGATAACACATATTGGGCTATTCACTTTGATGGGTCCAGGCAATTGGAGGGCTCGGGGGATGGAGTTGTCTTAGCTTCCCCTCGAGGTGACAAGTTTTGTTATGTTCTAAGGTTGATGTTCCCCTGTACTAACAATGCAGCTGAGTATGAAGCCTTGCTCCATGGTCTTCGGATGGCTAAAGAGATGAATTTAAGCCGGGTGAGATGTTTCGGTGACTCAGACTTGGTGGCTCAACAAGTCTCAGGCACATGGAATTCTAAGGATCCACTCATGGTGGCTTATCGCTGCGAAGTTGATGCTATTGCTCGGTACTTCAAGGGTTATCAAGTGGAGCACATTGATTGCAAGAAAAATGAGGCGACTGATGCTTTAAGCCGGTTGGGATTTCAGCATAAGCCGATGCCACCTAACCCTTTCTTGGATATTCTGCATAACCCTTCTGTCAAGTTGACTACAGAGGAAGATGGCTATCCCTGACCCGAAGGCACAATTGGTGGCGGCTCTTCACGCTATCCCCGATTGGACAATACCATATTTGGCTTACATGACCCGGGGCGAGTTACCTGAGGATGAAAATTTGGCCAGGCAGATAACCCGGTGGTCTAAGTCAATGAGAATTGCCAACGGCGAGTCACCATCGCAGTGTCACTGGGGCGTTTCAGCGTTGCATCTCTCCTGAGGAAGGTCATGAGGTTCTTCGTGAGATCCATGAGGGAGATTGTGGTCATCATGCCGGCTCAAAATCCCTTGTGGGCAAAGCTTTTTGTCACGGATTTTATTGGCTGACGGCTCATGCTGATGCAGAATATTTGGTCAGTAAATGTGATGGTTGTCAGAAATTTTCACGGCGAGCTCATGTGTCTGCTCAAGAATCGAGGATGATTCCAATTACTTGGTCATTTGCAGTCTGGGGGCTTGATATGGTTGGGCCTTTCAAAAGGTCCAAAGATAAAAAAAGACCCACCTCTTGGTGGCGGTTGACAAATTCAAAAAGTGGGTTGAAGCAGAGCCGGTCAGTAAGTGTGACGCGACAACAGCGGTTCAATTCATTAAAAAGGTGATTTTTTGCTTTGGCTTCCCCCACAACACCAAAGCTGATAATGGGACTAATCTGCCCAAGGTGCTATGAAAAGTTTTGTTAACGTGAGCATATTCGACTTGATGTTTTGTCAGTAGCTCACCCTCAATCCAGTGGCCAAGCTCAAAGAGCCAATCAAGAAATTCTGAGAGGCATCAAGCCCCGGCTTGTGGTTCCATTGCAGAGGATGCCGGGTTGTTGGGTGGAAGAGTTACCTTCTGTAATATGGAGTATCAATACTACTCCCAACAGATCTACGGGTTACACGCCTTTTTTCATGGTTTACGGAGCAGAGGCAGTTCTCCCTAGTGACATCCGTCATGACTCGCCCGCGTGACGGCTTACGTTGAAGCTGATAATGAACAAGCACGTCAGGATGCACTTGACCTGTTAGACGAGGAGCGTGACCTTGCGGCGGCTCGCTCGGTGATTTACCAACAAGACCCGTGCCGTTACCACAGTCGTCGAGTTAAGTCCAGAACCTTTCAGGAAGGTGATTTGGTGCTCCGGCTCATCCAGGATCAAACTGATATGCATAAGTTATCCCCACCTTGGGAAGGACCCTTTGTGGTCAGCAAGAACTTGAATAACGGGTCATACTACCTTATCGATATTCTAGAGCACAAGGACTCACGTAAGTCGAAAGAGGAGACCCACTGGCTGTGGAATATCGCTCATCTTCGGCCTTACTACACTTGAGCCACCGGCTCTTATGATGTACATATTTTTTGACGATGTATATATTATGATGATTATAATAAAGCAAGGTCTCTGTTGTGTCATCTTGAACAATCATGTGTCTTCGTCATCATAAGTTCAAAAGACCAAATGGGGATTGGATCGTATTCGAATCATAGTTATTAACCCCTTTTGGCCGACTTCCTGGTCGTATTCGAACCATAGCCGTAAACATTTTGATCATCTGGGGGCTGGATCATATTCGGATCATAGATATAAACACCTTTTGGTCCAGCTTATTGATCGTATTCGAATCATAGCCGTTAAACAATTTGATCATTAGGGGCTTGATCATATTCGAATCATGGCTATTAACCCCTTTGGTCCGGCTTCCTGGTCGTATTCGAACCATAGCCGTAAACACTTAGATCACTTGGGGGCTGGATCGTATTCGACTCACAGCTATTAACCCCTCTTGGTCCGGCTCATGATTGTATTCGAATCATATCCATTAAATACTTTGGTCACTACGGGGCTTCCTGATCGTATTCGAATCATAGCTGTCGGTACCCCTTTTATCGGTGCAATGCCAAAAACCATTTGGGGGCTTCCTGATCGTATTCGAATCATAGTTGTTAACCCTTATGGTTCGGCTTCCTGCTTGTATTCGAAGCATAGCCTCGCTTTTGACATTTGGCTTGATTTCTTGAAGTTTTTCCAGTTCTTCTTGATACTATCTTGCCTTTTGGTTTAAAGTAATTATGGCCATGCAGCCTTTACTTTCACGGCAAGCTTACCCATGGTTTCTATTACCTGGTTTAATGAGAGGCGACAACTCGCCCTTACATGATGATATCCAGCACTTGGAAATATTGGCTTATGAAGTTATGGGTCCTCACCCTTACTGCACAAGGTATCGTAAACCGGTAGTACAATTCAATATCACTGGTATGATATTGTTATTATTATACTTCAATTCGGGTTCAGCCAGCCTTATCTATAACTGTGTTAAAACATCAGTAGTTATATGCGAGGTATTATGACCCGCCCTGCGGTAAACCCTAAAGGGATCTTGTGATCTATTTTGTGTGCAGGATAATTCAGAATTTTCATCCGCACGAGTCAAACAATATGATAAGTGTAAAAAGGATAATTATAAAGAGGCAGTTTAACAGCATTGAGGATAACACAAATATGCACGATGGCATGACAGAGCAAAGTTATTGCTACCCTATTACATGACTCCCAAAGTCCAAATGATTAACTGTTTTTCAGAAGGTCACAAGTATGAACCGCCCAGTGAATCAATCTTCTTGATGTCCTGATGCTTCAGGATCATCCCTCTCTGCTTCGTTGTCCTGTTCTACATCCTGGAAGGTTGGTGACGACTAGTCAATGCCACTCAAGGCTTGGAACTCAGCTTCATCATCAATTAGCTTGGACGGGTCAACTTTAGGAGCAAAAGTGTGCTTATGGATTGGGGGGGGGGGTCAGGTCTTTCACTTTGTAAGACAGTGTTGGCATCTTCTGATTTCCCATGTCATAAGCCGGTTGATACTTGGTGAGGTCTGTCTCATTGTCCATTAGACTGGCCAGAGGACGAATATCCTTCACGCAAGCAGCAAAGTCCTTCTGGTCAATCGGAGTGTCGTCTTCCTTGAAGCTTAGATACCTGATAGAGATATTTGCCGAGTCTAACTCCGGTAACCATGCTTTGGCCCGGCTTAAGGCAGTCACAGCTCTAGCTCTCGCAGATGATCACTTCATTTCATTAAACCTCTCGGGCAAGACGGGAAGTTTCCTTAACACTTCAACCAATAGTGTGGGGGCTTCATTTGATGGAGAAATTGTGGCCAATGCGCGCTGAGCACCAGTGTAAAGCTGCTCCACCAATGTGTAAACCGCCTTCAGCTTCACAAGCATATCTTGGTTGAGATTGGTGCTTCTGGGGCCTGCAAAATAATCATTGGATGGGTTAAAAGTGGTTCATATCATCAAGGAAGATATTCAAATTTGATAATCATAAGGTAACTTACCAAAGATAGCAGAAACCATCTGAGACACCTGGTGTTTTAAGCTGGTCAGTTCAGTGGTCGCTTCCTAGAGAGCCGCTTCCGCCTTCTCAGCCCAGTGTGTCAAGGCTATTTTCTCTTTAGCCCAGGCGTTTTTCTCAACTTCAAAGCCGGTCTTCACTTTTTCTGCTTCAGCCACACTAGATTCAAACTTTGAATTCACCTTCTGGGTCTCAGCCTCTTGCAGCTCCAGACGAGTCTTCAAGTCAGACAACTCTGATTGAAGTTGAGCAGTGGTGGTCTGTTCATACACCGGATCAAAATCATAATTCAATGTTAGTTCAAAACATTAAGTCCCAAGCCTTTTACAAGCAACAACACTTGGCACTTGGGGGCTAATGTCTACTGAAAGCTCTATTTATGTGGCGGCTTATGTGAATAAGTCACAAGCACTTTGCGAGCAAGAGTACTTGGCACTTGGGGGTTAATGCATATTGCTTGTCTTGTTGCAATTTTATGACGACCCCTTGGTGCTACAACCGGCCATAGCCGATTCATGAGAACTACACAAGTAAGTACTTGCTACCTCTTGAGCACTGCGTTGGTTTTCCCTTGAAGAGGAAAGGGTGATGCAGCAAAGTAGCATAAGTATTTCCCTCAGTTTTTGAGAACCAAGGTATCAATCCAGTAGGAGGCTCCTCAAAAGTCCCATGCACCTACACAAACAAACAAGAACCTCGCAACCAACGCGATAATGGGGTTGTCAATCCCATCACGGTAACTTCCAAAAGTGAGATCTGATAGAGATAATAAGATAAGATAAATGTTTTTGGTATTTTTATGATATAGATTGGAAAGAAAAAGATGCAAATAAAAGAAGATTCAAAACTTATATGATAAAAGATAGACCCGGGGGCCATAGGTTTCACTAGTGGCTTCTCTCAAGATAGCATAAGTATTACGGTGAGTGAACAAATTACTGTCGAGCAATTGATAGAAAAGTGAATAGTTATGAGAATATCTAGGCATGATCATGTATATAGGCATCATGTCCGCAACAAGTAGATCAAAACGATTCTGCATCTACTACTATTACTCCACACATCGACCTACTCCTGGTTGCATCTAGAGTATTAAGTTCATAAGAACAGAGTAACGCATTAAGAGAGATGACATGATGTAGAAGGATAAACTCAAGCAATATGATATAAACCCCATCTTTTTATCCTCGATGGCAACAATACAATACATCCCTTGATCCCTGCTTTCACTGGGAAAGGACACCGCAAGATTGAACCCAAAGCTAAGCACTTCTCCCATTGCAAGAAAGATCAATCTAGTAGGGCAAACCAAACAGATAATTCGAAGAGACTTCCAAAGATAACCAATCATATATAAAAGAATTCAGAGAAGATTCAATTATTTCTCATAGATAAACTTGATCATAAACCCACAATTCATTGGATCTTGACAAACACACCGCAAGAAGAGTTACATCGAATAGATCTCCAAGAAGATCGAGGAGAACTTTTTATTGATATTCAAAGAGAGAGAGAGAAGAAGCCATCTAGCTAATAACTATGGACCCGAAGGTCCATGGTAAACTACTCACAACTCATCGGAGAGGCCTTGGAGATGATGTAGAGGCCCTCCATGGTCGATTCCCTCTCCGGCAGAGCACCGACGTAGGCTCCAAGATGGGATCTCGCGGATACAGAAGGTTGCGGCGGTGGAAATAGTTTTTCGTGGTGCTCCTAGATGTTTTCAGGGTACGTGGATATATATAGGAGGAAGAAGTAGGTCGGTTGAGCCACGAGGGGCCCACAAGGGTGGGGGGTGCGCCCACCCCCTTAGGGCGCGCCGGGTGTCGGTGTCAAAACCGGCGGATCTCGGGTAGGGGGTCCCAAGCTATGCGTCTAAGGCTAATGGTAACAGGAGGCTGGGGACACGATGTTTACCCAGGTTCGGGCCCTCTCGATGGAGGTAATACCCTACTTCATGCTTGATTGATCTTGATGATATGAGTATTACAAGAGTTGATCTACCACAAGATCAGAGAGGCTAAACCCTAGAAGCTAGCCTATGTATGATTGGTGATGATCGTCCGTCCTACGGACTAAACCCTTCGGTTTATATAGACACCGGAGGGGGCTAGGGTTACATAGAGTCGGTTTACAAAGAAGGAGGTCTACATCCGGATTGCCAAGCTTGCCTTCCACGCCAAGGAGAGTCCCATCCGGACACGGGACGAAGTCTTCTGTCTTGTATCTTCATAGTCCAACAGTCCGGCCAAAGTATATAGTCCGGCTGTCCGGATACCCCCTTATCCAGGACTCCCTCAGTAGCCCCTGAACCAGGCTTCAATGACGATGAGTCCGGCGCGTAGATTGTCTTCTACATTGGGAGGCGGGTTCCATCTCTGAATACTCCAAGATAAATTCTGAACACAAGGACCGTGTCCGGCTCTACAAGATAACATTCCACATATCACCGTAGAGAGCATAATAATCATCCACGAATCCAATCTACTGAAAATTCTTTGAAGAGCGACATCACGCCATGGTCCGGGTTTTATTTGAACCGTTCTTACAACTTGCTACCGCACACACCACGAGGCGGTCCTTGGCACGTCCTGTCAGAGCAGAGATCGTGTTCCCCTTATTGCGAGATTCTCATGAATACAGGGATGGGTAATCCAACCGTGCCTGTTGGCATGACCCCGTATTTTTAGGTAAGTCCCGAACGACCATGTTCGGGGATGCTTGATATTCTTCCTCCTTTATAAAGGGGATGAGGCCTATCCCTCTATCTCCACGTTCGCACATATCGCGCCCTGAGTTCCAACACCCAAAGCCCGAGCTTAAGCTCCCCGGATCTCCGATCATGTCCGGATCTGACCATCAAGGCCGATGGATGGCCTCCTCTATCACAGAGGAGGATATTGCGAAGCTCAGGGAGGCCGGGTATTTGACCGCCGATGTCAAGCACATGCTTCCTGCTCCCGAACAGGTTATCCCCACTCCCAAGACCAACGAGAGCGTCGTATTTGTCTCCCACTTCCTCCGGGGCTTAGGTCTCACTCTTTATCCCTTTGTGAGGGCACTCATGCACTACTACGGGCTAGATTTCCACGATCTAGCTCCTGATTCCATCCTCCGCATCTCGTCATTTATCGTCGTGTGTGAAGCCTTCCTTCACATTGCCCCCCACTTCGGCTTATGGCTCAATACTTTCGATGTGAAGCCAAAGATAATTGAGGAGCGACACGGAGAGTGCGGAGGTTCCATAATAAGCAGGAACGCGGATGCCCCTGTGGCCAGAAGGCTCCTTCCCGGAGGTATCTGATTTATGGAAACGGAGGTGGTTCTATGTCACAGCTCCCCGCGGCTCAAAGTGGGCAGCCGCGCCTGCCTTCCGCTCGGGCCCCTCCACCCCAACTAGCATCGTGGGCCAATGTGGGACTAAATTGGGGGCCTGCAGACGACGTACCAATGCTTCAAAGCCGCATTCGGGAGCTCCTCGAGAGGAACATTAGTCTCCTCAAAATAATCCAAGTAATGCTAGTCCGGCGGATCCTGCCGTGCAAACGCCGGCCTCTCCGGATGTGGGAATTCAATCCAGAAGGTCCGCGGGCCATTCAACACTTCTTCGGTATGACACCCGAAGGGATGTACAAGTTGTTCTTCGGACCACGATTAAAGTGTCCGGACACCATCAAGGATGCGGGCCTGAGCTGCAATCACCTCGATACCCAAGTAAGTAACCCCATAACCGAACACCTCTCTTATATTTGTCTTAGCATTGTTCTAAACACTGTCCGCAACCAGGATTGGCTTAGAAAGGCGGAGAGGATTAGGTGTCTGGCCCCTCTTCCTGAAGGTTCGCCTGGCCTGGCAAAGGCCTGGATTCTTGAACGAACACTAAGTCGGGTGCCACCGGAGAGAGCTGAAGGGGAGAGCGGGGAGGCCAGGAGTGGGCCTCACATATTGCGCATCTGAACCGGGAGAATCAGCACCTACACAGAGGAGGAGAATCGGGGAGGCGACTTCGAGGTTTCCGCCCCCCCGTGGTTAGAAAAGGGTCGCCTCCGAAGATTTGGAGATGGGGGCGCCTAAACAAGGGCAAAGAATTTAGCCAAAGAGCCCTGCCCCGAAGGGCGTCCTCACCGCACAGTGCCCGCAAACGAGCCAGCCCTCCACCAAGCTGTAAGTTTAATTAAGCAAAGATCTTATTGCTTTTTCCTCTGAGAGTAATAACCGGGAACGGTGTATTGTAGCCCGGCCAACAGTTCATCTCAACAGGGTTCGTCTTCGGGAGATCTTCTTCCGGAGATGATGGAGAGTGAAACCCCACCTACCTCTCCGCCACGTGAGGAGGGCGACCCTGAGGTATCGTCACGGAGGAGTACAGATCCAAAGGGGCCAGAAGCTAGCACTTCGGCCACCCCGAGCCCGACGCGTTCGGCTCCTGCGATGGACAATGAGAAGGGTCCGGGAGAGTCCGGTGTCTGGCCGAACACGCCGACGGGCCTCCTGAAGTCAGCTGATCTCTTGGAGGATCATCGTACCCTAATGGGTATGGCGTCGGAGAGAGTTTCCTCCGCCACAAGTGTTTTGAACGAAGCTTTTAGGAGCCTGCTTAAAGGATTTGAGGTAAGCAACAATTCCTAGTTGAGCCATATGTGATACATGCGCTCTGTGTAGATAGTAGCCCCTGAGACTATGGATGCCAGCCCATGGCGGCAACCGGAGGATAAAACTCCCAGTTAATGGGCACACTTGCATTGATGCGCAGGTTGCTAAGGGTTCGGCAATAGACCAGGTCGCTGAATGCACCGAATTGAGGCGGCAGATTGACATTGTGGAGGCCGACTTCACGCTTGTGAACAAACAATTCGAGGAGTCGCAGAGTATGCTTTCCTACATCCACATCTATTTTTGCAAGAAGGTTGAAATTTAATATGATGTTATGTAGTTGCAGGCGGAGCTGCTGCCGTGAAGGCCCTGAGGGCGGAGCTTGCTCTAGCCAAGGAACAAGCTCGGATTAGTAATGCGGCTGCTCTAAAGGCAGCCGAAGAATTAAAGGACGAACAGACCGCTCGTCTTCGAGGCGAGGAGAAGATAGCCGAGATGGCTGTGGAGCTGAGAGACGCCGCCGGCCGGTATGAGCTTCCCGAAAAGAAGAATCAAGTAAAGGCGGCCGACCTGAAGAAGGCGATGGACTCGGCTAAAGAGATGCGCTCTTAGATTAGAGACGCACGGGAGGAACTTCAACAAGCCGGAGAAATCGCGGCCGGAAGACCTTATGTGTTGCAGATGAAGTTTTTGGATCCAAAGTATGCTCCGTTGGATAAGCTGTGGAGCACCGCAGATTAGTACGCAGACTTGGCGAAGAGTGCGGATGATGCGACCAAGTTATTCAAGGATCATGAGGATAATAAAATGGAGAGGTTGTTCTGGTGGCAATTTGATGCTCCAGCACGCTCCTTGCCCTTGAGTGAGAAGATGACCGCCATAGCCGAGCTCCATAGGCTGTCCGGCCTTGCAATGAGGTCTGTAATAGACCATTTGTGGCCCAAGGAGCCGAAGCCGGACAGTTACTTTGGTATGGTGCAACGATTATTTGGTGCCAGGGCGCAGATTGATGCCATGAAGAGATCGGCGTGCATAGAGGGTGCGCGGATGACTCTTGCCCGCGTGAAAACGTACTGGGCGGAAATGGAGGCCACCCGTATTGCAACTCGGGGTCCGGCCGGAGGCCAAGACCCAGCCGAGCACTATTTTTAGCAGGTTATAGAAGGTGCTCGTAGAATAGAGGCCCAATGCTCCAAGAATGTCATGTTTGAGTGATGAAATTGTAAACAACTATGTGTTTATTTATGGAGGCTGCTTTTTTGCATATGTTTGCCTGAAAGTATTATAGTGTCTCCTGTGCGGCTATTTATATATGCATATAATTGTGAAAGTTAGCAGTCATTGGCTTCAGCCCCCACACGCATAATGCGGGGGTGTTTGAGAAAATATGCGTGAACACACTTGATCCAACGTCTTGGTCCATTAAGGAGGTGATCGCACGTCGAACCAGGCAACCGGACTATATAGCTGTAACACTTTCGCTTAGCCATAGGAGTTGAAAGGTGGGGGCTACTATATAGCCCCTGGTACTTCCGCGTGCATTCGGATACGGTGCGTGTACTTGACCGGTAGACCGGTCCTTCGTTAATGCGGAGGAATCCTATAGATTCCAATGAGTCCTCGAGTGGTTGACCAGTCTCTCGCTATATCATGACAGTCAGTTTTCGGCTTTCTCTACTGAGTTGCTCATTCGGAATAACCAGGGCACAATCGCAATAGTTCTCCTTTGGCCGCCTTAACCGATAGAACAGAACGTAAGGTAGCCAACCCAGGAGCCGGGCTAACCCAACTTTTGACCAAAGACATGATTCAGAGCTGATGCATATAAGGCCAAACTCGTGACGCCGAACACTCCCGAAGGTATTCGGACTTTATATAATATATTGGGCTAAACAATGCCCTTGACCCTATGATTCCAGGTACGTGCATTGATCTATCGTGGCAAAGAAGCCTAACACGCCAGTGTCCCGTACAGGTGTATGAAATACCCATGGGACGTTGAGCAACAAGAGACAGTAAAGAAGGTTTATGCAGGGGCTTAATCTAAAGAGAAACCTGTAGGCGGGGCCCTGCTGCACGTCTGCGCCCGTGTCTCCGTTGTGCCGTATCCTAGAAGGGTGTCGCACTGGTAGTGTCTGTAAGAACAAAAAAAGAAAATGTGCGAAAAGTTAGTTATTCTCAAGGAATATTCGAGATCCAGCCTGTTAACAAGGCGAGCCGAATTGTGGGCTTGCGTTACATGTTTGCATCCCCTCGTATTATTTATGGGGACACATGTATGGCCCCTGGCTCAGGTTTATCCGAGCTATTGTGAAAAATGGTGTATTTTACTCGTCTAACCGTGTACGTGGCCTTGACGACTGGTCAGGCGTTCCGGTGGGAGATGCCACCTAGAGTCCGGCAGTGGGAACTACCGCATACTGTTCTGTGTTTCCGCTAACCGTGATGACGCCGTGTGGACCGGGCATCTTGAGTCTAAGGTAGGCGTAGTTTGGTATTGCGTTAAAGCAAGCGAAGGCCAGTCTTCCAAGCAATGCATGATAACCGCTGCTGAAGGGAGCGATGTTGAAGAGTAAGTTCTCGCATCTAAAGTTGTCGGGAGAACCGAATGTTACTCACGAGGGATGCCCAACAATGGGCCACGACGCCTGGAATTACTCCATTGAAGGTGGCGTTGTTTTGATTTATTCTGGATGTGTCTATCCCCATCCCGCGGATGGTGTCTTGATATATCAAATTAAGACTACTGCCGCCGTCCATTAGGACACGAGTGAGATGGTATCCATCGATTATTGGGTCGAGCACCAAGGCAGCCGATCCTCCATGCCGGATATTGGCCGGATAGTCCCTGTGATCAAAAGTGAACGGGCAGGTTGCCTAGGGATTAAATTGGGGGGCTACGGACTCTGCGTGAGTTGCGTGTACCATGTTTACCATTTTGACTTCTGGTGGGGATTGTTTTTGGCCCCTAGTGTTCGGCTTTCGAGGCTCATCCTCATCTTCGCTTGGTGTTTCCCTTCCCTTATGTTCGGCGTTTCACTTGCCGGCCTCCTTGAAGACCCAACATTCTCTGTGGGTGTGATTTGCAGGTTTGTCCAAAGTGCCATGGATTTGGCACAATCTGTCCAATACTTTATTCAGGCCGGATGGTTCCTCTTTACTGCCGTTAAATGGCTTTTTTCCTTGACCGGGTCGAGAGCCCCTGAATCCGGAGTTGACTGCTGTGTTGTCCGGACTGTCGTTATTCTGATGTTTGTTCTTGGTGTGCCGTGTCTTCTCGTTGCCATCTCGAATTTCGGATGTGCCTGGGTCGCTGGTGCCTTTACGGGCCAACGAGCTGTCCTCGCCCGCGCAAAATCGGGTCATGAGGCTTGTTAAGGCTGCCATCATTCTCGGCTTTTCTTGGCCGAGGTGTCTGGCAAGCCACTCGTCTCGGATACTGTGTTTGAAGTCCGCTAAGGCTTCGGCATCCGGACAGTCGACAATTTGATTCTTCTTAGTGAGGAATATGTTCCAAAGTTTGCGGGCTGACTCTCCAGGCTGATGTATTATGTGACTTAAATCGTCTGCATCTGGAGGCCGGACATAGGTCCCTTGAAAGTTGGCCCTGAAAGAATCCTCAAGTTCCTCCCAGCTTCCAATTGAGTTTTCGGGGAGGCTTTTCAGCCAATGACGAGCTGGTCCTTTTAACTTGAGGGGGAGGTATTTAATGGCATGGAGGTCGTCCCCATGAGCCATCTGTATGTGAAGGATAAAATCTTCAATCCAGACCCCGGGGTCCGTCGTTCCGTCGTATGACTCTATATTCACGGGTTTGAATCCTTGTTGAAATTCATGATGCAGCACCTCATCCGTGAAGTACAGGGGGTGTGCAGCCCCTCTGTATCTGGCCGTGTCGCGGCCTACTGTCGGCTGTTGTTTCCGGACTGGTATTTGATCGGCATGATCATTGTGGTGACCATGATCCCGCGTCGGATCCTGTCCTCTGGACCCATAGATGGACCTGGCCGCACTGGCCTTTTTATCCAGGAGCTCTCATAAATCGCGTGCGGTATCAGTGGCTGCTCTATCGCGGCCATGAGGTGGTTGGTCCGGCTGAGTAGCCGTATTATTTTTGGGCCGAATGGGTGCTGCGGCTTCATTGTCGAATTCGGGTAGCAGTTTGCGCTTTGGGTAGCTCTTTGTGTGGCGATTATCGCCATGTTTCCCTTCGGTGTCCAGCACCTTATTCCATCGTTGGTTGAGCGTATCCTATGCGGCCTTGAGTCTTTGCTTCTGCTTCTTCAGGCTCCACGTTGTTGCCAGGAGTTTTCTGCGGAGTTTGCCTTGCTTGGAATGTTCTTCCGGGATGATGAACGCATCGTCAACCGGACTGTTAGCTTCTTTGGAGGTAGCATGATGAGTTCGGCCCTCTAAATCGGGCGTCTGCTCCGGGCTGTGTTCAGCCTGACCTGGTTTATCCTGCTCCATCGCTAGATCCCTATGGTCGTTGTTGCCTTCAAAATCAACCGGAGTGTCATCCTGTTTTGGATTGTTATCGCTATTTTTGATGTGACTGGACCTAAGGCAGCGCTTACGCCGTCGTTTTTGCTTTTGCCCGAGGGGTTTATCCTCCGCTATATCCTTTTTGTCACTATTGTCCTCTTTGGGTGTGTCCACCATGTAGACGTCGTATGATGAAGTGGCAGTCCAGCGCCGCGTGGGCGGTGGTTCCGGATCTTCCCCTGCATCATTGTCCATACCGTCGATGTTATTGGGGGAGATGTCAAGCATGTCTGTTAGGTCGTCGACAGTGGCTATAAAGTGGGTGGCAGGTGGGTTGCGATTTTCTTCGTCTTCTGTATCCCACACGGGCCGGACATAGCTCGGCCAGGAGTCTCCTGACAAAGAGAGAGACTTTAATGAATTCAGCACGTCTCCGAAGGGTGAGTGCTGAAAGATATCCGCGGCGGCGAACTCCATGACTGGAGCCCAATTAGATTCGATGGGCACGGGCGCGCGCGGTCCGGAACACACTACCGGAGACGAGTCCGGAGGTCCGGAGGTACAGGTTTCCTGGAGAGAGGAGTCTGTGTTCGGCTCCAACGCCAATGAGGATGCGGCCTTCGGGGCAGGGTCCATCCATCCGCCCTCGGAAGGCACGACCTGCTCTGGAACAATGTCCGGAGCGGTGGCAGGTCCGATGTTCCGAATACTGTCCGACTGCCGATCTAGGTCGTGCACATCATGATTGTTCTGCGCTCCTAACACAAGTCCGAATCCGTCGAAGATCAAGTCTCCGCGGACGTCGGCGGTGTAGTCTAGGTTTCCAAACCTGACCTGATGGCCGGGGGCGTAGTTATCGATCTGCTCCAGATGGCCAAGCGAATTGGCCCGCAGTGCGAAGCCGCCGAACACGAAGATCTGTCTGGGGAGATAAGTCTCTCCCAAGACTGCGTGGTTGAAGGTTGGAGAAGCCATCTAACCTTGTAGCGACGGCATAGAGGAACTCTCAATGAAAGCACCAATGTCGGTGTCAAAACCGGCGGATCTCGGGTAGGGGGTCCCGAACTGTGCGTCTAAGGCTAATGGTAACAGGAGACTGGGGACACGATGTTTACCCAGGTTCGGGCCCTCTCGATGGAGGTAATACCCTACATTCTGCTTGATTGATCTTGATGATATGAGTATTACAAGAGTTGATCTACCACGAGATCGGAGAGGCTAAACCCTAGAAGCTAGCCTATGGTATGATTGATGATGATCATCCGTCCTACGGACTAAACCCTCCGGTTTATATAGACATCGGAGCGGGCTAGGGTTACACAGAGTCGGTTTACAGAGAAGGAGCTCTATATCCGGATCTCCAAGCTTGCCTTCCACGGCAAGGAGAGTCCCATCCGGACACGGGACGAAGTCTTCTGTCTTGTATCTTCATAGTCCAATAGTCCGGCAAAAGTATATAGTGCAGCTGTCCGGATACCCCCTTATCCACGACTCCCTCACCGGGCACCCTCGTGGCCGCCCTGTTGGCTGCTTGACGTCCACTCCAAGTCTCCTAGATTGCGTTTGTTCCAAAAAGACCGCTCCCAAAGGTTTCATTCCGTTTGGACTCCGTTTGATATTCCTTTTCTTCGAAACACTAAAATAGGCAAAAAACAGCAATTCGGGCTGGGCCTCCGGTTAGTAGGTTAGTCCCAAAAATGATATAAAAGTGTAAAGTAAAGCCTATAAACATCCAAAACGGGTAATATAATAGCATGGAACAATCAAAAATTATAGATACGTTGGAGACGTATCAAGCGTCTCCAAGCTTAATTCCTGCTCGTCCTTGAGTAGGTAAATGATGAAAACAAAAATTTTGATGTGGAATGCTACCTAGCATATTTCTCAATGTAATTTTATTTATTGTGGCATGAAGGTTCAGATCCAAATGATTCAAAATAAAAGTTCATATTGACATAAAAACAATAATACTTCAAGCATACTAACAAAGTAATCATGTCTTCTCAAAATAACATGGATAAAGAAAGCTATCCCTAAAAAATCATATAGTCTGGCTATTCTCTATCTTCATCACACATAGTATTTAAGCATGTACAACCCCAATGACAAGCCAAGCAATTGTTTCATGCTTTAGTATTCTCAAACTTTTTCAACTTTCACGCAATACATGAGCATGAGCCATGGACATAACACTATATGTGGAATAGAATGGTGGTTGTGGAGAAGACAAAAAGGGAGAAGATAGTCACACATCAACTAGTCGTATCAACGGGCTATGGAGATTCCCATTAATAGATATCAATGTGAGTGAGTAGGGATTGCCATGCAACGGATGCACTAGAGCTATAAATGTATGAAAGCTCAACAAAAGAAACTAAATGGGTGTGCATCCAACTTGCTTGCTCACGAAAGCCTAGGGCATTTTGAGGAAGCCCATCATTGCAATATACAAACCAAGTTCTATAATGAAAAATTCCCACTAGTATATGAAAGTGACAATATAGGAGACTCTCTATCATGAAGATCATGGTGCTACTTGGAAGCACAAGTGTGGAAAAAAGATAGTAGCATTGTCCCTTCTCTCTTTTTTCTCTCATTTTTTTCTTTTTTTTTCTTTCTATTTTTTATTTTTTTCCTTTTTTATTTGGTGGGCTTCTTTGGCCTCTTTTTTTATTTGGGCTTCTTTGGCCTCTTTTTTTTTGTAAGTCCGAAGTCTCATCCTGACTTGTGAGGGAATCATAGTCTCCATCATCCTTTCCTCACTTGGGACAATGCTCTAATAATGAAGATCATCACACTTTTATTTACTTACAACTCAAGATTACTTAGAACAAAATATGACTCTATATGAATGCCTCCGGCGGTGTACCGGGATATGCAATGAATCAAGAGTGACATGTATGAAAGAATTATGAAGGCGGCTTTGCCACAAATACGATGTCAACTACATGATCATGCAAAGAGCAATATGACAATGATGATGCGTGTCATAATAAACAGAACGGTGGAAAGTTGCATGGCAATATATCTCGGAATGGCTATGGAAATGCCATGATAGGTAGGTATGGTGGTTGTTTTGAGGAAGGTATATGGTGGGTGTATGGTACCGGTGAAAGTTGCGCGTCACAAGAGAGGCTAGCAATGGTGGATGGGTGAGAGTGCGTATAATCCATGGACTCAACATTAGTCATAAAAAACTCATATACTTCTTGCAAAAATCTACAAGTCATTGAAAACAAAGTACTACACGCATGCTCCTAGGAGGATAGATTGGTAGGAAAAGACCATTGCTCGTTCCCGACCGTCACTCATAAGGAAGAGAATCAATAAATAAATTGTGCTCCAACTTCATCACAAAGCGGTTCACCATACGTGCATGCTACGGGAATCACAAACTTCAACACAAGTATTCCTTAAATTCATAATCAATCCACTAGCATGACTCTAATATCACCATCCTCATATCTCAAAACAATTATCAAGCATCAAATTGATCATAGCATCCAATTCACTTTCTATGATAGTGTTTATTATACCCAACTTGGATGCCCATCATTCTAGGACCAATTTTATAACCATAGCAAATACCATGTTGTTCTAAAAGACTCCCAAAATAATATAAGTGAAGCATGAGAGATCAACAATTTCTACAAAATAAAGCCACCGCCGTGCTCTAAAATATATAAGTGAAGCACTAGAGCAAAACTATCTAGCTCAAAAGATATAAGTGAAGCACATAGAGTATTCTAATAAATTCCAAATCAAGTGTGTCTCTCCCAAAAGGTGTGTACATAAAAGATGATTGTGGTAAACTAAAAATCAAAGACTCATATCATACAAGACGCTCCAAGCAAAACACATATCATGTGGTAAATAAAAATATAGCTCCAAGTAAAGTTACCATAGACGAAGACGAAAGAGGGGATGCCTTCCGGGACATCCCCAAGCTTAGGCTTTTGGTTGTCCTTGAATATCTTGGGGTGCCATGGGAATCCCCAAGAATAGGCTCTTGCCACTCCTTATTCCATAGTCCATCAAATCTTTACCCAAAACTTGAAAACTTCACAACACAAAACTCAACAGGAAATCTCATAAGCTCCGTTAGTGCAAGAAAGAAAAACCACCACATAAGGTACTGTAACGAACTCGTTCTTTATTTATATTGGTGTTCAACCTACTGTATTCCAACTTCTCTATGTTTCATACCCCCCCCCGATACTAGCCATAGATGCATCAAAATAAGCATACAACACACGAAAAACAGAATCTGTCAAAAATAGAACAATCTGTAGCAATCTGTAACTCATGAATACTTCTGGAACTCTAAAACTCCTACCAAAATAGGAAGTCCTGGGAAATTTGTCTATTGATCTACTGCAAAAAGAATCAACGCATAATCACCTGTGCTTTATTAAAATTATTCTTGTGCGCGCAAAAGTTTCTGTTTTTCAGTAGAATCAAATTAACTATCACCGTAGATTAGTATATAGGTTCTACTTGGCACAAACACTAATTAAAATATAAAACCACATCTAAACAGAGGCTAGAGGGAATATTTATTACTAAGCAGAAGAAAAAAGCAAGAAACCAAAATAAAATTGGGTTGCCTCCCAACAGGCACTTTCATTTAATGCCCCTAGCTAGGCATAAAAGCGAGAATAGATCTAAGTATTGCCATCTTTGGTATTTAATTCATAAGTTGCTCGCATGATAGATTCATAAGGTAATTTGACTTTCTTTCTTGGAAAGTGTTCCATCCCTTTCCTTAATGGAAATTGGAATCTAATATTCCCTTCCTTCATATCAATAATTGCACCAATTGTTCTAAGGAAAGGTCTACCAAGAATAATAGGACATGAAAGATTGCAATCTATATCAAGAACGATAAAATCTACGGGCACATAATTCCTATTTGAAACAAAAAGAACATCATTGATCCTTCCCATAGGTTTCTTAATGGTGGAATCTGCAAAGTGCAAGTTTAAAGAGCAATCATCAAAATCATGGAAACCTAGCACATCACATAAAGTTTTCGGAATCGTGGAAACACTAGCACCCAAATCACACAAAGCATAGCATTCATGATCTTTAATTTTAATTTTTATAGTAGGTTCCCACTCACCATAAAGTTTTCTAGGTATAGAGACTCCCAATTCAAGTTTTTCTTCATAAGATTGCATCAAGGCATCAACAATATGTTTGGTAAAAGCCTTATTTTGACTATAAGCATAAGGAGAATTCAACATAGATTGCAACAAGGAAATACAATCTATTAAAGAACATTTATCATAATTAAATTCCTTGAAATCCATAATGGTGGGTTCAATGCTATTTAAAGTTTTGACCTCTACAATCCCACTTTCACCAAATTTAGCATCAAGATCTAAAAACTCCGAATCATTGGGACGCCTTTTAACTAAAGTTGACTCATCTCCAGTCCCATCATTATCAAGATTCATATTACAAAACAAAGATTTAATGGGGGACACATCAATAACTTTTATATACCCATCATTATTTTCATGGAAACTAGAAGAACACGCTTTTATAAAGCAATCTTTCTTAGCACGCATCCTAGCGGTTCTTTCTTTGCACTCATCAATGGAAATTCTCATGGCTTTGAGAGACTCATTGATATCATGCTTAGGTGGAATAGATCTAAGTTTCAAAGAATCAACATCAAGCGAAAGTCTATCAATGTTCCTAGCCAATTCATCAACTTTAAGCAATTTTTCTTCAAGCAAAGCATTGAAATTCTTTTGAGAGATCATAAATTCTTTAACACTATTCTCAAAATCAGAGGGCATCTTATTAAAATTTCCATAACAGTTGTTCTAGGAATTACCATAATTATTAGAGGAATTACTAGGAAACGACCTAGGATTAAAGTTTCCTCTATACGCGTTGTTACTAAAATTATTCCTACCAACAAAATTCACATCCATAGATTCATTATTATTATCAATCAAAGTAGACAAATTCATATAATTGGGATAAATAGGAGAACTCTTAGTAGCAAATAATTCATAAGTTCATCCATCTTTCCACTCAAAACATTAATTTCTTCTATAGCATGTACTTTTTTACTAGTAGATCTTTCGGTGTGCCATTGAGAATAATTAACCATAATGTTATCAAGGAGTTTAGTAGCTTCTCCTAAGGTGATTTCCATAAAAGTGCCTCCCGTGGCCGAAACTAAAAGATTTCTAGAAGCAAAATTCAATCCGACATAAAAAAATTGTATGATCATCCATAAGTTCAAACCATGAGTAGGGCAATTGCGAATCATTAATTTCATTCTTTACCAAGGTTGGGAAACATGCTCATGATCAAGTTGTTTAAAATTCATAATATCGTTTCTAAGAGAGATGATCTGAGCGGGAGGAAAATACTTAGAGATAAAAGCATCTTTGCACTTATTCCATGAGTCAATACTATTCTTAGGCAAAGACGAAAACCAAGTTTTAGCACGATCTCTAAGTGAAAACGGAAATAACTTCAATTTAACAATATCATTATACGTATCTTTCTTCTTTTTCATATCACAAAAATCAACAAAGTTGTTTAGATGAGTAGCGGCATCTTCACTAGGAAGGCCGAAGAATTGATCTTTCATAACAAGATTCGACAAAGCAGCATTGATTTCACAAGATTCAGCATCATTAAGAGGAGCAATCGGAGTGCTAAAGAAATCATTATTATTGGTATTGGAAAAGTCACACAATTCGGTATTATCTTGAGCCATTGTGACAAACAATCCAACACAGAAGCACACAAGAAGGCAAGCGAAAGAGAGAGGATATTGGGAAAGAGAAGGCGAATAAAACAACAAGGGTGAAGTGGGGGAGAGAAAAACGAGAGAAAAAGGACAAATAATGTAACGCGAGAGAGATGAGTTTGTGATGGGCACTTGGTATGTCTTGACTTGAGCGAAGACCTCCCTGGCAACGGTGCCTGAAATCCTTCTTGCTACCTCTTGAGCACTGCGTTGGTTTTCCCTTGAAGAGGAAAGGGTGATGTAGCAAAGTAGCGTAAGTATTTCCCTCAATTTTTGAGAACCAATGTATCAATCCAGTACGAGGCTCCTCAAAAGTCCCACGCACCTACACAAACAAACAAGAACCTCGCAACCAACGCGATAAAGGGGTTGTCAATCCCTTCACGGTAACTTGCAAAAGTGAGATCTGATAGAGATAATAATATTTTTGGTATTTTTATGATATAGATTGGAAAGTAAAAGATGCAAATAAAAGCAGATTGAAAACTTATATGATAAAAGATAGACCCGGGGGGCATAGGTTTCACTAGTGGCTTCTCTCAAGATAGCATAAGTATTACGGTGGGTGAACAAATTACTGTCGAGCAATTTATAGAAAAGTGCAAAGTTATGAGAATATCTAGGCATGATCATGTATATAGGCATCACGTCTGCAACAAGTAGATCAAAACGATTCTGCATCTACTACTATTACTCCACACATCGACCGACTCCTGCCTGCATCTAGAGTATTAAGTTCATAAGAACAGAGCAACCCATTAAGAAAGATGACATGATGTAGATGGATAAACTCAAGCAATATGATATAAACCCCATATTTTTATCCTCGATGGCAACAATACAATACGTGCCTTGCTGCCCCTGTTGTCACTGGGAAAGGACACCGCAAGATTGAACCCAAAGCTAAGCACTTTCCCATTGCAAGAAAGATCAATCTAGTAGGCCAAAACAAACTGATAATTCGAAGAGACTTGCAAAGATAACCAATCATACATAAAAGAATTCAGAGAAGATTCAATTATTTCTCATAGATAAACTTGATTATAAACCCACAATTCATCGAATCTCGACAAACACACCGCAAAAAGAGTTACATCGAATAGATCTCCAAGAAGATCGAGGAGAACTTTGTATTGAGATTCAAAGAGAGAGAAGAAGCCATCTAGCTAATAACTATGGACCCGAAGATCTATGGTAAACTACTCACAACTCATCAGAAAGGCCTTAGAGATGATGTAGATGCCCTCCGTGGTCAATTCCCCCTCCGGCGGAGCGCCGGCGAAGGCTCCAAGATGGGATCTCGCGGATACAGAAGGTTGCGCCGGTGGAAATAGTTTTTCGTGGTGCTCCTGGATGTTTTCAGGGTACGTGGATATATATAGGAGGAAGAAGTTGGTCGGTTGAGCCACAAGGGGACCACGAGGGTGGGGGGCATGCCCACCCCCTTAGGGCGCGCCGGGCACCCTCATGGCCGCCTCGTTCGCTGCTTGACATCCACTCCAAGTCTCCTGGATTGCGTTTGTTCCAAAAAGATCGCTCTCGAAGGTTTCATTCCGTTTGGACTCCGTTTGATATTCCTTTTCTTCAAAACACTAGGCAAAAAAACAGCAATTCGGGTTGGGCCTCCGGTTAGTAGGTTAGTCCCTAAAATGATATAAAAGTGTAAAGTAAAGCACATAAACATCCAAAACGGGTAATATAATAGCATGGAACAATCAAAAAATTATAGATACGTTGGAGACATATCAGTACTGTGTTCAAGAGTACGAAGGACCGGCTCATTCATACAGATTAACCGACCCTTCGAGGTGACGAGTTCAGTACTAATCAGGACATATCTATTTTAAACCGGAAGCTTTAAGCCGGATTTTGAAAGGATTGTTTCATAGGTTGTTATTCATGTTCATGGTGATCAAGTCTACAACATATTCAAAATAAGCAGTAAACTTGGGGGCTGGCAGGATATGCATAACTTAAAGAATGGTGGGGCCTATACCTCAAATTTTTGGTGCATCTGCTTCACCATGTCAACTTCAAGCTCATGGCTACTTTGTACTTGACTGAGAAACCCAGAGTATATTTCACCAATGCTCAGTTGGGAATAATTGGCGACATCAAATCGCCCTTTGCGCTGCTCAAAATGTTCTTCCTTGGCGGAGTGCTTGGCTAGGACAGTAGGTATTCCCGGCTCTTTAAAGCCGGTCTTGGTGATCATTACATCATCGCCTTGTGTGTCGACCGTCTTGACAGGGCTTGGTGCTTCAGGATTCAAAGTGTCGTCACAGACTTGATCAACAGGAGGTGTAGGAGTCGTTGATGGAATATAAAGAACCGGCTCAGATGATTGAGGGATGGAGATTTCAGGCGCTGGGGTTTGCTGCTCCGGCTCATTGACTTTTGGATCTTCGACCGACTTATTCATCTTTGCACTGAACTAAGGGGTGTGAAAAGCTTACTTTCCGGGTTACTCTTTGAATTTTTTGTCTTGGCAAGGGCTCAGAGTCAGAGGAAATGATAGTCACCTCTTCTTCAACCGCCTGACTCGTTCCCATGTCATCCTGATGATAGTCTGTGTCAATAAGATAGTTGAAAAAGGAGCCAAGAGAATCAAGGGCTACCTTCGACTCAGAGGTGTCGTCTAGTTGAAGAAATTCAGAAGCGCTGGGTTTCTTTCCCCTCTTTTTGGTGGCTCTCTTGGCGGCTTTCTTAGCCTTCCTGGCTCTCTTGGCAGCTTCAGGATCATACTCTTTCTTCCAGAAATCATCACCAGCCTATGAAAATCATCACGGATGAGTTATAACAAAGTATTTAAGGATGAAGGTAAAATAAGTAATTTGGCGGCTTACTTCGGGTGCTGTGTTAGATTTGCAGAAAGGGCTTAGACCCGCCTTGCTGTAGTCTACCAGGCTTTCATGTAGAAGAGACTTTGTCATCTCGTTGATGGCGCCGCCAGTTAAGTCCTCAGAGCTGTGGCGCAGTGGATCCTTTTTCTCACCCGTGTAGGCACACATTAAGCCAGAGCGGCGGCTTAAGGGAATGAGCCACCATGAAACCCAGCATCGAACCAAGTCAATGCCAGTTAGGCTGTTTCCCAACAGAGCCTTGACCTTGGCAAAGGTAGGGGCGAGTTTCTTGCGTTGAGCAGCTGACAGCTTGTCAGGAAGAGGATGGTTTGATTCAAGATGCAGGGCGCGAAAGCCGGGCAGCTGGTTCTCGTTAGCCGGAGAGGTATCCTTGCAGTAGAACCAGGTCTGGTTCCAGTCTTTGGGGTGACTCGGCAGGTGGGCGTAAGGGAAGATAACATCCCTCCTATGCTGAATTGAGATTCCACCAAGCTCCAGACTGGGTTTGTTTGAATACTCATTTTGCCGGTTCAAATAGAAGTACTCTCTGAATAACTCCACAGTGGGCTCCTCTTGAAGGTAGACTTTGCATAACACTTGGAAATTGCATATGTTGGACACGGAATTGGGTCTGATGTCTTGAGGATGAAGGTTGAAAAAGTGCAGAACGTCCCGGAAAAATTTAGAGTCGGGCGGTGAGAAGCCCCGGTTCATATGATCAGTGAAGACAATGACTTCGCCTTCCTTAGGCTGAGGTTTCTCTTGTTCCGGCTTGGGGGCGCGGTAAGACATGACAAACTTCTTTGGAAAGTAACCGGTTTTCACAAAGTCTTGAAGAGTGTTTTCCGTGACAATGGAAGGAACCCAGTTACAAGAAGTGGTTGTTTTAGGCGGCATTATGAAGGAAGCCTAAAAAGGAAAAAGAACAAAGTTTGCCGGTTCAAATTAAGCCGAGCGGAAAGTATTACAGCACATATTCAAATGGCGGCTTAAAAATGGGCCTAATGGTATATGACTAATTACAACAGGTTATCTAAGCCGCCATGAGCACTTTGATGTCTATCAAAAGAGAAATCTGTTGAGCATTGCAATTAACTACAGCCGGTGATATGAGCCACCATGAATAGGTGGATCTATCAAAATGCAGTTTTTTGCTAAGTACCGTACAAACAGGTTTCATAGATAACAGTTATTATTTCGGATCAGCGGCAGTTCAGAAAAAGAAGATAAATCAAGACGTAAAACCAGTACAGGGGAGTTCATAAGCTCTAATGAGATCCCTTTTCAAGGAAAAGGGGTCCGCTGGTATTGAAGGCAAAGGCAAAACCACTAACACACAAGTTCTATGCCGTTTTTAGATCAAAGGGTGCTACGGTGGAAGAACTAGGAAAGAACTACGAAGAACACGAAGAACAGCCGAAACCCTAATGCAATCTGAAGCGTTGGAGGAGGAGCACTTACAGATGCAGATCCGACTGTGGTGGAGCGCGGGTGTACTCTGGTCCAACACATGTTTATGCAATGGCCAAGGACGAGGAGGACAAGGTGCTTCGCGGTGGCGGCAGAGCTCGAGTGGCAAAGAGTCGCGAGAGGAGGAAGATGATGGAAAGGGGGAGAATGAGAAGAGGCCGGTCGTGACTATTTATAAGGAGAAGGCTAATAAGTGGGCGCGAAAAAGAGGAGGCCAAAACATGGTTATCCAGCTGCCCAGGCGCCTCGATTCTTGGGATAGTTATTAAGGTAAAGATCCATTGACATATGTTGGATACTGTGTGAATTAATGGCAGGTGACGTCATGGTGGGTTATCACAAATCTAGAAGATGACGTCATGGCGGGTGATGAACTCTTACACAAATGAAGAAGGGAAGATTTTTTCTAAATATTGAAGATTAACATGAACCAGTTCAAATCAATCTGGGGCCTAATGTTGGGGATATAACTATTAGGTATGACCCGCCCAGGAGGGGCCGGGTTATACATATGGCGATTCATCATATGAAGCCAATGAGGATATTAAAGATGGCGGTTTAGTTAAGGGCCAAAGGCCCAAAGGTGACTTAAGGCCCGTAGGGGTAAACCACCATATATGTAAAGACTTGTATTGTAAGGCATGTAAAGATAGTCACCGAGCCGGACACGTTATCTATGAGTCGGCCGGGACTCCGTGATCCGCTGGGTATCAACCTGCGTATATAAAGGGACGACCCGGCGGCATTTCAGGGCAAGAAACAACAGATCGAAAGCTAGGTCAAGCGGATTCGCTCCCTAGTAATCGAGACATTAGCAATACCACCTCAAACTGGATTAGGTCTTTACCTTCACCGCAAGGGGCCAAACCGATATAAATTCTCGTGTCCTTTGTCCCATTTAACCCCTTTAAGCTACCTAGTTGAGATGGCTCCACGACTAAGTCCTTTTGCTAGGACATCTACCGTGACCTTTCCACGATAGATCTGGTGGTTCTGTACTCTACGGCGGCTAGATCAATATTTCTTCGACTCCTCTAGGGTTTCTGGAATATTTGGGTATTTATAGAGCAAAGAGGCAGTTTGGGGGGCACCCGAGGTGCGCAACACCCACCTGGGCGGGCTTGGGCCTCCTGACGCGCCCTGGTGGGTGCTGCTCCCCTCGAGCAGCCCCTCATGTGCTTCCTTGGCCCATTGGCTTTCTTCTGGCCCAAAAAAATCCTCAAGGAGTTTCTTGCGTTTGGACTCTGTTTGATATTGATTTCCTGCGATGTAAAAAACATGCAGAAAATAGCAACTGCCAGTGGGCACTATGTCAATAGGTTAGTACCAAAAAATGGTATAAAATGACTATAAAATGATTGTAAAGCATCCAAGAATGATAATATAACAGCATGGAACAATCAAATATTATAGATACGTTGGAGACGTATCATGTATACAGTAATGTTACCATTAGCGCTAGTCTTCTTATTGAAAATACATTTATTCTCTATGGCTTGCCAATCATCGGGCAAATCCACCAAAGTCCACACTTTGTTCTCATACATGGACCTTATATCAGATTTCATGGCCTCAAGCCATTTATCGGAATCTGGGCTCATCATAGCTTCTTCATAGTTCGTAGGTTCGCCTTGGTCTATTAACATGACTTCCAGGACAGGATTACCATACCACTCTGGTGCCGGTCGTGCTCTGGTCGACCTACGAGGTTCAGTAGTAACTTGATCTAAAGTTTCATGATCATCATCATTAGCTTCCTCTCTAGTGGTGTAGGCATCATGGGAACGGTTTTCTCTGATGTGCTACTTCCCAGTTCGTGAGAAGGTACAATTACCTCATCAAGTTCTACTTTCCTCCCACTTAGTTCTTTCGAGAGAAACTCCTTCTCTAGAAAGGATCCATTCTTAGCAACAAATATGTTGCCTTTGGATCTATTATAGAAGGTGTACCCAATTGTTTCCTTAGGGTATCCTATGAAGACACACTTCTCCAATTTGGGTTTGAGCTTATCAGGCTGAAGCCTTTTGACATAAGTGTCACAACCCCAAACATTAACAAATGACAGCTTAGGTTTCTTGCCAAACCACAGTTCATACGTTGTCATCTCAACGGATTTAGATGGTGCCCTATTTAATGTGAATTTGGTTGTATCTAATGCATAACCCCAAAATGATAGTGGTAATTTGGTAAGAGACATCATAGATTGCACCATATCTAATAAAGTACGGTTACGACGTTCGGACACACCGGTACGCTGTGGTGTTCCAGGTGGCGTGAGTTGTGAAACAATTCCACATTGTTTTAAATGAAGGCCAAATGCGTAACTCAAATATTCGCCTCCACGATCAGATCGTAGAAACTTTATTTTCTTGTTACGATGATTCTTCACTTCGCTCTGAAATTCTTTGAATTTTTCCAATGTTTCAGACTTGTGTTTCATTAAGTAGATATACCTAAACCTACTCAAATCATTTGTGAAGGTCAGAAAATAATGATACCCGTCGTGTGCCTCAACACTCATCGGACTGCATACATCGGTATGTATTATTTCCAATAATTCATTAGCTCACTCCATTGTTCCGGAGAACGGAGTTTTAGTCATCTTGCCCATGAGGGATGGTTCGCAAGGATCAAATGATTCATAATCAAGTGATTTCAAAATCCCATCTGCATGGAGTTTCTTCATGCGCTTTACACCAATATGACCTAAACGGCAATGCCACAAATATGTTGCACTATCATTATCAACTTTGCATCTTTCGGCATCAATATTATGAATATGTGTATCACTACAATCGAGATCCAACAAGAATAGACCACTCTTCAAGGGTGCATGACCATAAAAGATATTATTCATATAAATAGAACAACCATTATTCTCTGACTTAAATGAATAACCGTCTCGCAATAAACAAGATCCAGATATAATGTTCATGCTCAACGCGGGCACCAAATAACAATTATTGAGGTCTAAAACTAATCCCGAAGGTAGATGTAGAGGTAGCATGCTGACGGCGATCACATCGACCTTGGAACCCTTCCCGACGCGCATCGTCACCTCATCCTTAGTCAATCTTCATTCATTCCGCGGCTCCTGTTTCGAGTTACAAATATGAGCAACCAAACCAGTATCAAATACTCAGGCGCTACTACAAACATTAGTAAGGAACACATAAATTACATGTATATCAAATATACCTTTGTTCACTTTGCCATCCTTCTTATCCCCCAAATACCTAGGGAAGTTCCGCTTCCAGTGACAACTCCCTTTGCAGTAGAAGCACTTAGTTTCAAGCTTGGGTCCATGATGTCTACTACACAACCTTCTTCTTGTAGACATTGTTGGGCCTCCAAGTGCGGAGGTTTGTAGGACAGTAGCAAATTTCCCTCAAGTGGATGACCTAAGGTTTATCAATCAGTGGGAGGCGTAGGATGAAGATGGTCTCTCTCAAACAACCCTGCAACCAAATAACAAAGAGTCTCTTGTATCCCCAACACACCCAATACAATGGTAAATTGTATAGGTGCACTAGTTCGGTGAACAGATGGTGATACAAGTGCAATATGGCTGGTAGATATAGGTTTTTATAATCTGAAAATATAAAAACAGCAAGGTAGCAAGTAACAAAAGTGAGCGAAAACGGTATTGCAATGCTTCGAAACAAGGCCTAAGGTTCATACTTTCACTAGTGCAAGTTCTCTCAACAATAATAACATAATTGGATCATATAACTATCCCTCAAGATGCAACAAAGAGTCACTCCAAAGTCACTAATAGTGAAGAACAAACGAAGAGATTAAGGTAGGGTACGAAACCACTTAAAGTTATTCTTTCCGATCAATCCATTGGGCTATTCCTATAAGTGTCACAAACAGCCCTAGAGTTCGTAGTAAAATAACACCTTAAGACACACATCAACCAAAACCCTAATGTCACCTAGATACTCCAATGTCACCTCAAGTATCCGCGGGTATGATTATACAATATGCATCACACAATCTCAGATTCATCTATTCAAACCAACACAAAGAACTTCAAAGAGTGCCCCAAAGTTTCTACCGAATAGTCAAGACGGAAACGTGTGCCAACCCCTATGCATAGATACCCAAGGTCACGGAACCCGCAAGTTGATCTCCAAAACATACATCAAGTGAATCAATAGAATACCCCATTGTCACCACGGGTATCCCACGCAAGACATACATCAAGTGTTCTCAAATCCTTAAAGACTCAATCCGATAAGATAACTTCAAAGGGAAAACTCAATCCATTACAAGAAGGTAGAGGGGGAGAAACATCAGAAGATCCAACTATAATATAAAAGCTCGCGGTACATCAAGATCGTGCCAAGAACATGAGAGAGAGAGAGAGAGAGATCAAACACATAGCTACTGGTACATACCCTCAGCCCCGAGGGTGAACTACTCCCTCCTCGTCATGGAGGGTGCCGGGATGATGAAGATGGCCACCGGTGATGGTTCCCCCCTCCGGCAGGGTGCCGGAACAGGGTGCCGATTGGTTTTTCGTGGCTACAGAGGCTTGCGGCGGCGGAACTCCTGATCTAGGTTATGTTCTGGAGGTTTGGGGATTTATAGGAGAGGTTGGCGTCGAGAACAAATC
The DNA here is from genome assembly GCF_018294505.1 of Triticum aestivum. Lineage (NCBI taxonomy): Eukaryota > Viridiplantae > Streptophyta > Magnoliopsida > Poales > Poaceae > Triticum > Triticum aestivum. The sequence continues at coordinate 552,766,339 of NC_057804.1, forward strand.
AGGAGGCCCCACATGTAGTCCACGAGGCAGCGGGCGCGCCCTCCACCCTCGTGGGGCCTACGGGACTCCCCTCCAGTAACTCTTCGTTCCAGTATTTTTTATATTTTCTAGAAAAAATCTCCGTTGATTTTCAGCGCATTTCGAGAACTTTTATTTCTCCACAAAAACAACACCACGGTAGTTCTACTAAAAACAGCGTTAGTCCGGGTTAGTTCTAACCAAATCTTACCAAAATCATGTAAAAATATTATAAACATGGCATGAATACATCAAAAATTAAAGACACGTTGGAGACGTATCAAACATCCGTAAGCATAATTCCTGCTCGTCCTCGAGTAGGTAAATGATAAAAACAATATTTTTGATGTGGAATGCTACCCAACATATTTATCAATGTAATCTTCTTTATTGTGGCAAGAATATTCAGATCCATAAGATTCAAAAAAACTTTAATATTGACATACAAACAATAATACTTCAATCATACTAATAAAGAAATCATGTCTTCTCAAAATAACAAGGCCAAAGAAAGTTATCCCTACAAAATCATATAGTCTGGCTATGCTCTATCTTCATCACATAGAATATTTAAATCATGCACAACCCCGATGACAAGCCAAGAAATTGTTTCATACTTTTGATGTTCTCAAACTTTTTCAATCTTTATGCAATACATGAGTGCGAGCATGGACATTGCACTATAGGTGGAATAGATGGGTGGTTGTGGAGAAGACAAAAAGAAGGAGATAGTCTCACATCAACTAGTCGTATCAACGGGCTATGGACATGCCCATCAATAAATATCGATGTGAGTGAGTAGGTATTGCCATGCAACGGATGCACTAGAGTTATACGTTTATGAAAGCTCAAAAAGAAACTAAGTGGGTGAGGGAGTCCTGGATTCAGGGGTCCTCAGATGTCCATCCTAGGAGTATGGGCCGGGCTGCATGGGCCATACAGGATCAAGTTGAAGATCATCTACCGTGTCCGGATGGGACTTCTCAACACGTGGACGGCAAGAATAGAGTCCGGAGGTTTCCTTCCATGATAAACTAACTTTGTACAATCCATAGACCCCCTCCGGTGTGTATATAAACTGGAGGGGTTAGTCTATAGGGGGGAACATTTTACACCTTCATCGGAACCCTCGCATGCTAGACATTTAGGGTTAGCCATTACGATCTCGAGGTAGATCAACTCTTGTAATCTTCATATTCGACAATCATAATCAAGCAGGAGTAGGGTTTTGCCTCCATTAAGAGGGCCCGAACCTAGGTAAATATCATGTCCCCTGGCCTCCTATTACCATTGATCCTTAGACGCACAACTTGGGCCCCCCTACCCGAGATCTGCCGGTTTTGACACTGGCATTGGTGCTTTCATTGAGAGCACTGATGTGCTATCTACTAAAAGCGATCTATGGCTTGCCTAGTCATCAGCAACAACATCACTTCCGGAGGGTGCCCGGCTTCAGGGCAGACCCTCCGGTTCGGCAGTTTTACCATGAGGGCATGCGTGGCCATCAAGCCCGCAACTCCTCTCACGGCTGCGGGACATCGTCCTCGCATTGGCCCCAAGCACTCTAAAAAATTGGATCCGGAAAATATTTCGTCCTTAAACGAACTGCTAGAACGCATCGCTGCCCTGGGGGTCTCAATGGACTATGATCGAATCGGGCTCAAGCCTGACCAGAGGGAAATTAATCACCCACCGGTCACCCACTTCGTGGCGATAATCGAGGAACCGGTCACCGACGACTCCCCCCCCATATTGAGGACCAAGTATGTTCGGGCCCCCGAATCCCCTGAGCCGGATACTTCCCCTTTGGAACAGACTTTACTCCCGCCGGACTCTGGTTTTCTGGCAGGGCCGCAAGAGCTTTCGCACTTAGCCGGACCCGAAACCGGTAACTGCGGAAGCCATACCGGCTCCGAACACGGACGTGGGATAGGATCTAAAATTCAATCCACCCAACCACCACAATCTATACTCTCCAAGCAACTCAGGTCCTCCAGATATATATGACCTGATGTATGTGCGGCGGCAGCCCCAGGAAACGGTCCACCACTTTTGGGCTAGATTCCTGCTTGTTAAAAACAAGATCAAGGAATGTTCGGACGATGACGTAGTTTCGGTCTTCCACCATAACTGCACATATGAAGGGATATTGAATGCCCTCAACCGCTTCCAAATACAGAGCTTCACGGAGTTAGCACATGTAGTACAAAAGTACTATGTGATGGAAAGCATATGTAGAGCCCAGAAAACTCAACTGGAGCCCGCTACCTCGACGCAGAGTGCGGCCCGGGCTAAAAGAATATACCCCGGAGGGTTACCCGACCATCGGGCTTCGGGGCGGGAAGAACAACCCTTCATGGGACATAGGTCCGTTCTTGACGAACTATTGGACAAACCCTGCCCGATCGATACTACTCCGCACATAGTCCCAACCCATAACCTCCGGGCATGCTGGGTACTCCGATAGGTAGCCAAAAGTGGAGAGTCAACCCTCTCCACAACCCCAGAAGGATATTTACCAAAGAAGGTCAACTTCAATGTTCGGACACTCTTCGAGACTTTCTCCTCTAACAACCTGCATAAACGGGCACTCCGCAACCTCGCAAAGTCCATCAAGTTACCAAACTTTGCCCATGGAACGGCACAACAATAACCTTTATAGCTGAAGACAAACCAAAGGCTCGGTCCGTCCGGGCACCTGCCGCCCTGGTGCTAAACTCCATTCTGGCTTACCAAAGTACTCATGGACGGCAGTAGTGGACTTAACCTCATCTATGAGGACACGCTCGATAAGATGCAGATGGATAGGTCACGCATCGAGCAAAGTAACACCACCTTTCGTGGTATTATCTCCAGTCAAGAGGCACACTGCTCGGGAAAAAACAAACTAGATGTGGTGTTCGACACACCTGAGAACTACAGATCTGAAGAGTTGCTCTTCCACGTGGTCCCCTTTAACAACGGCTATCACGCTATCCTCGATCGGGATGCCTTCTCACGCTTTCAAGACATACCCCATTATGGGTACATGAAGCTCAAAATACCTGGCCCTAATGGAATCATTACAATCTCAAGCGACCTAGACAAAGCTCTCCATGTCGAAAACAAGACCGCATCCTTGGCCCTCGAGGCACTGTCTGAAGACCTAGCGGAAGAAGAATTAACCACCCTACGAGCTACAGTGGATAGGGATGACGTGATCCTTGATAAGATATCCAAGTACACCTCTTTCAAGCCAACCGAGGAAATAGTAAAATTCCAGGTACACCCGACGGACTCCAATAAAACAGCATCCGTCGGGGCACAGCTGGATCTGGCAGTGGACGCCACCCTATGTGCATTCTTGCGCAATAATTGGGATATCTTCGGCTGGCATCCTTCATATATGCCCGGCATCCCATGCAGACTGGCCGAACACAGTCTCAATATAATCAAGGAATTTAAACCCGTGAAGCATACACTACGGAGATTCTTCGAACCCAAACGTCAAGCCATGGGAGAAGAGCTAGCTAAGTTACTAGAGGCTGGGTTCATTAGGGAAATCAAAAATACGGATTGGCTAGCCAATCTGGTCATGGTCCCTAAAAAGGACAGATCATGGCGCTTGTGTGTCGACTTCAAGGACCTCAACAAGGCATGCCCCAAAGATCCTTTCCCATTGCCCCACATTGACCAATTATCAACGCAACTGCAGGACACGATTCATTGTGTTTCCTTGATGCCTATTTTGGATACCATCAGATTCAGATGAAGGAATCGGACCAAGCTCCAACCGCATTCATCACCCCTTACGGTCCCTTCTGCTTCAATACTATGCCCTTCGGACTCAAAAATGCCGGGGCCAACTACTAGTGCATGATTCAAACATGCCTGGAAAAGGAAATAGGAAAAACAGTTGAAGCATACGTGGATGACATGGTCATTAAAACAGAACACGTCGAGTCACTGGTGGACGACCTTTGCCTCACCTTCGACAATCTCCGAACATACGACATCTGGCTTAATCCGGAAAAATGTGTCTTTGGAGTTCCAGCCAGAAAGTTGTTGGGGTTCATTGTTTCCCATAGAGGAATTGAGGCAATCCCAGCAAAAATCCAAGATCTGTCACAATTGGCCACGCCAACAGACCTAAAGCAGGTCTAGAAACTAGCCAGGTGTGTTGCGGCTTAAAGCCGATTTATTTCCAAATTAGGAGAAAAGGCATTGTCATTATAAAAGCTACTATGCCGTACTGATAACTTCAAATGGACGGACGCAACCACAGCTGGATTGGAAGAAATAAAGACCCTCCTTGCAAGCAAACCAATCTTGGCCGCACCTGGCATTGGAGAGCCTATGTTATTATACATTTTGGCAACTAACCAAGTAGTTAGCATCGTCCTCGTCGTCGAGCGTGGGGAGGAGGGACATAAATTCCCCACCCAAAAAACAGTTTACTATGTATCGGAGGTCCTTACACCTTGCAAATCCCGATACCCGCACTATCAGAAGATAGCCTACATAGTCTTCATGGCGTCTCACAAAGTTCAGCACTACTTTCAAGAGTGTTCAGTCACAGTGGCATCCGAGGTGCCACTTAATCACATCATTAATAACAGGGACGCCACTAGCCGCATAGCAAAGTGGGCCATCGAGCTATTACCATTCGAAATCATATACAAGCCATGTCAGGCTATTAAATCCCAGGCAATGGCTGACTTTATAGCCGAATGGACGGAAGCCGAACTCCATAAAGAGTACAACTCATATTCTACTTGGGTCATGTACTTCGATGGCTCCAAAATGCTGGTCGGACTGGGGGCTGGCGTAATCCTCACATCCCCCACTGGGGACACAGTCCGCTACGTATTGCAAATCATGTATACGGACTCTAATAATGCAGCGCTACTGCACGGTCTTTGTATGGTTGTCTCCATGGGAATACAATGATTGGAGGTGCGTGGTGATTCAAACCTCGCAATTTCACAAGTCAGCGGAGAGTTTGATGCGAAGGACCCAAAAATGATGGCATACCAAAACGCCATATTAAAACTGTCAGCTTGGTTCGACGGAATCGAATTCCATCATGTCGCCTGATACGTCTCCAATGTATCTATAATTTTTTTATTATTCCATGTTTTTTTATTATCAATCTTGGATCTTTTAAATCATTTTATAGTCATTTTATATCATTTTTTGGTACTAACCTATTGACATAGTTGTCGGTGTCAAAACCGGGAGATCTCGGGTAGGGGGTCCCGAACTGTGCGTCTAAGGCTAATGGTAACACGAGGCGGGGGACACGATGTTTACCTAGGTTCGGGCCCTCTCGATGGAGGTAATACCCTACTTCCTGCTTGATTGATCTTGATGATATGAGTATTACAAGAGTTGATCTACCATGAGATCATAGAGGCTAAACCCTAGAAGCTAGCCTATGATTATGATTGTTGTTGTCCTATGGACTAAACCCTCCGGTTTATATAGACACCGGAGGAGGCTAGCGTTACACAGAGTCGGTTATAGAGAAGGAGATCTACATATCCGAATTGCCTAGCTTGCCTTCCACGCAAAGGAGAGTCCCATCCGGACACGGGACGAAGTCTTCAATCTTGTATCTTCATAGTCCAATAGTCCGACCAAAGTATATAGTCCGGCTGTCCGAGGACCCCTTAATCCTAGACTCCCTCAGAAGCCCCTGAACCAAGCTTCAATGATGATGAGTCCGGCGTGCAAATTGTCTTCGGCATTGCAAGGCGGGTTCCTTCTCCGGATACTCCATTGAAGATTTTGAACACAAGAATCGTGTCCGGCTCTGCAAAACAAGTTCCACATATCACCATAGAGAGCACTATATTCCACAAATCTAATCTGCTGACAACTTTTTATAGCGTGACATCACGCCACGGCACGGTCATTATTCGAACCGTTTTTGACAACCTGCCACCGCACATATCACGAGGCGGTTTTATCGGCATGTCTTGTCGAAGCAGAGATCATGTCCCCTCAACGCGGGATTCTCATCAATACGGGTGTGGGTAACCCAACCGTGCCTTCAATCATGGCACTTGGGAATAAGCGAATTTAGGCGCAGGATCTCTAATACCTTTATAAGGGGATAAGAACTCCCTCTTTCACCCACGCCTTCTTCCTCTGCTCATCCATTCCTTCTTGCTCAAGCCCTAGCGCTCAGGCGTTCGTCTTCTCTGCCCAAAAAGGTTTCCTGAAAATGTCCGGATCCGGAGCAGGAGGCAAGTGGATGGCCTCTACCGTCCGGGAGAAGGATATCAAAAAGCTTCGGGGGGGGGCAGGTATTTGTCCAAGAGAATCGGCCATCGTCTTCCGACGGCCGGAGAAGTCGTCCCCACCCCGGAACCCCACGAGAGGGTGGTATTCCTCCATCATTTTGTCTACGGGCTAGGGTTTCCCCTCCACCCATTTGTTCATGGCATCATGTATTATTATGGGATTGATTTTCATGATCTATCCCCTAATTCCTTCCTCAACATCTCAACATTCATCATCCTGTGCGAGGCCTTTCTCCGCGTCCCACCGCACTTCGGCTTATGGTTGAAGCTTTTTAATGTAAAGCCCAAGGTAGTGAGCGGCGAGCATGCCGAATGCGGAGGCGCCATGGTGAGCAAAATGCCCAACATTACATGGCCAACAGGTACCTTCAATCATTCCATCAAGGAGTGGTAGCACCACTGGTTTTACATCACCGATCTGCACGGCAAGGAATGGCCGCCGCCCCAGAGATTAGATCCAGCGCCCCCCAGCGACTAACGTCCTGGCCCAAGAAGGGCCTGAACTGGGCTTCGTCTGACGAACTATCGGAGCTCCAGATGCGCGTCCAAGACATGGAAGAGAAGAACATCAAGCTCGTCAATGTAGTACAGGTGATGTTAGTTCGTCGGATTCTACCTTGTCAACACCGGGCTTGCAATTTATGGGAGTTCGATCCGGCCAAGCACCAGACCTTGCTAGAGCTCTTTGGCTCCTCGCATAAGGACATCTGGAACGTGCTTTTTAAGTCTGGCAAATCATGGCCGGACTCCGCCAAGGACCACGGGTACCAACTGTCCCGCCCTGCAAGTTCGGTAAGTGATTGTATGTTGACAATTCATATGTTTTATTCACATATCCTTAGGAAAATGCTTGATGTGTTTATCCCAAATTTCCTAGGGCTGGGCGAAGAAGGCGGGACGGATCTACTGTCCGGCCCTGCTACCAGAAGAACCGGCTGACCCACTTCTAATGAAGATGCTGGTCTCGGCACCTTACAAGGCACCAAAGAAGAAGGCCGAAAAGGAGGCCAAGAAGACCAGGGGCGGCCTCCGTCTCGTGGCGCTTCGGACACAAGATCTGAAGACTCCAATGCCCATTCTTCCTCCAAAGAGGATGAGGAGGAGGAAGGAGACGAAACCCCGTGGGGGGGAAGAAAGAAAAGGACGGCCTCCACATCCTTGGAGGCCGAGTCGCCTAAGAGGGGAAAAACTCCTCTTCCATAGGAGTCCACCACCGCCGCCGATAGCTGCCCGGAGTGGGATCCCAGGTCCAAGCACCTGGTGAACTCGTGAGTATAAAATCCGAACACGCTCATGTGGCCAGACTTGTCATGGTATGATATTTTAGTCTGAGCCGTACTTTTTTCAGTCCAGCGAGGTCCCGCGCCGAACAATCCTCGTCAGAGGATTTGCTGGGTTCAGATGCAATGGAGAGTGGGACACCCCCGAAGGCCCCCTCCCCAAACATATGAATGAAATCGAGGTTTTGTCTCAGAAGGACCTAGGCCACAGAGGGGGGAAAGATCGCAAAGGCGGCGCCAGGAGGCAGACTTCAGGGTCCGGACACACGGGAAAGAAGGCTCCCCTGGACGTCGACGACGGGGGTTATCGTGAATCCGGTCCCCAGCTGGACGCGATTCCGGAGACCCATAAGGCCCCAGGGTTAGGCAGGCGGCCTCCATCAGCTGGAGGAGGTGTGTCTGTTCCATCGGCAACCTCTGTCCAACCAGAGGTGCCGGATGCTTTATTGGCGGCGCTGAAGGGTGCCTCCATCATTGATGAACACCGTGCCCTTATGGGTGCGGTGATTGAGAAGATGCAGTCCGCTGAGAGTGGACTGAATGAATCCTATATCAGCCTCATAAGAGGCTTTGAGGTATGTTTTATGAGGTTTGGAAGAGTGTCATGGTATAGATAGCAGCCCCTGATACACTGTTCGGTGAGAGAAAGAACCGAACAGAGGATCAAATTTATGTTCGTAGGAGACTCACTTGATGACATCTATCATTCTTTTTAATAAGCAGGCGTCTGTAGCGACTGCCGCCTCTCATGCTGCGGAAGTATCCAGACTGAGGTATAGTCTAGAGCGGGCCGAAGGAGAACTTGGCCGAGTGCAGAAACAACTGGAGGATAACCAAGTTATACGAAAACCTTGTTTATTTAGCACAAATGAATAAGTGTGCATGGTGAAAATATTTTTATAATGTGCTCTAGGGGCAACGGCCGAAATTGAGGCTCTTAAAAAGGCTGTGGCCGAAGCCCAAAAGAAGGCAGCCGCAGTGAAGGCTCTTTGTGAGAAGCACGAGGCCAGAGTTATTGAGGCTGAGTGAGAGCTTCAAGAGGCCGTGAAGAAATGTGATACCTTGGAGCAGCGTTTATCAGGGAAAGAATCCGAACTCTCCCAGGCTCGCCAAGCCGCAAGTGATGCCCGGGGGGAAGCCCAAGGTGCCCTGAAGGAAATCCAGGAGGCGAGGAAGATTGCCGATGCTAAGGCTTTTTTATATATACAAAGCGGGTATTTGAAAGGAGAAAATCAAGTTGAGAGTTTAAATTCTAATTTCTCCAGGGGTATTTGCGGAGCTTCCGCGCAGCATATCTGATGCCGCCCAATTGTACCGAGCCGAAGAGAGGAATACTGCGGATAAGCTTTTCTGGATGCAGTATCTGGCGCCGAATTTTCCGGTACCTTTCTCCGATCAACTGAAGCAGCTGGTCGAACTGCATAAGGCGGCCGAGCTAGCCATGAAGGATTTAATTATCCGGTTGTGGCCTGCTAAGCCGATTCCGAGCAGTTACTTCGGGCTCGTGAAGCGGCTTGTGAGTGCCTGCCCTCGACTCAAAGTCATCAAGCGGTCGGTCTGCATAGAAGGTGTGCGAATGGCCTTCACCCGCGCAAAGGTGCATTGGGGGAAGATGGATGCGGAAAAGCTGATGACCGAGGGACCGCCAGAGGGAAAGGAGCGCGGCAAGCCCGAGTTGTATTATGAAGGTGTCTCGAAAGGAGCCCGCCTTGCGGTGGAGCAATGCACCAAGGACATTATTTTTCCATGAATACGATCATGTTAGTCCTTTGTAATATTTGAAAAAGATCATTTCTATCATTTATTGCTTGTCGTCTGAAAGTTTTTCCTCCTGTGCGGCCGTTTTATATACTAATCATGAGAGTTGGCCAATCGTCAGCTTCTGCCCCCACGTAGTAAGTACGGGGGTGTTCGGGATAACCCTGAACACTCTTTATCCAAGTTTTGGGGTCCTTGAAGGAGGTGTTCAGCATAGCGAACCAGGCAATCAGACTATAGGGCTTTATCACTCTCGCTTAGCCATAGGAGTTTTAAAAGGAAGGTAGGCACAACCCCTGGTGTTCGAAAGACCGCACAAGGGGCTCTATACGCGCCTGATCAGAAGAAAAGCCGATCCCTCGCACGCTGCATTGGTTATGGCATTATGCAGAAGAAATCCTTAAAGATTTTACAACCTCTCGAACAGCTGACCAGCTCTGGCTGCATCATGACAGTCAGTTTCCGGCTTTCTCTACTGAGGTGCTCGTCTGGAAGAACCGGGACACAATCGCAGTAGTTCTCCCTGTGCTACCTTAGCCGATATAGCGGAACATAAGGTACCAAAACATAGGAGCCGGGCAAACCCAACTATTGACCCAAGACATGATTCAGAGCTCATGCATATAATGGTATATGTTCGGGGTGCCAAACTGCCATGAAGGTGTTCGGACTTTTTTGTCGTAGTATGGGTATAACAAAGCCCCTGACATATTAAGGCATATCGTGATATGCAGCTGCCTTTTAACAAAAGAGTTTTAAAAAAAAATAGCAGTAGACGAGCATCATATAAACTCACATGTTGTATTTGAATAATACGTCAATGCGTATGAGTACAAGTAATATGATAAAAAGAAATATGACTATGGAACCTGCTGAGACCAGGCGGGAGGAAGGTGTATGCGGATCCGGAATGTGGTCGGATGATCGTAGAGGGGAATATCTAGAGATTCCGTTACGCGCTCGAACTGTCTTCGCGCCATCCGTCCTGGACTACGTAAAGGTGAATCTGCAAAGAAAATGTAAGAAATGGTTTTGCACCACAGAGCGGTTGAGCCGTGGTAAGTGGCTTGTCTTAACTTTTTGCCGGAGTGTTTTTTAATTAAGCTCCGGGCGAGCCGGGCTATCCTGTTGCGCGGTAGTTCGAACTCCTTTGGCGGTGTCCGGGAGCTTGGCCGTGCCATTGACCGTGATGACGCCGCACGGACCGGGCATCTTAAGTTTACGGTAGGCATAATGTGGCAGCGCATTGAACTGAGCAAACGCGGTTCGTCCAAGCAATGCTTGATGGTCACTGTGAAATGGGACGATGTCGAAGACTAACTCTTCGGTACGGTAACTGTCCGGAGATCCGAACACCACTTTTAGTGTGATTGAGCCCGTGCAACAGGCCTCTGCACCTGGTATGACACCTTTGAAGGTGGTTTTTGTGGGCTTTATCCTTGAGGGGTCGATGCCCATTTTGCAGACTGTATCCTGATAGAGCAGGTTCAGGCTGCTGCCACCGTCCATGAGGACTCGTGTAAGGTGGAATCCGTCAATGATGGGGTCAAGGACCAATGTGGTCGAACCGCCATGACAGATACTGGTAGGATGGTCCCTGCAATCGAAAGTGATCGGACAGGAGGACCATGTGTTGAGCTTTGGGGTGACTGGCTCCATGGTGTAGACGTCCCTTGGTTCACGCTCTTGCTTGGGAATATGGGTTGTGTATATCATATTCAATGTTTTCACCTGGGGAGGGAGTTTCTTCTGTCCTCCTATGTTTGGTGATCGGCGCTCTTCATCATCATCGTCGCTTTGGGACCCCTTCCCCTTGTTTTCGGTAGCTGACCTGCCGGCTTGTCTGAAGACCTAGCATTTTCTGTTGGTATGATTGGCTGGTGTTCCTGGGGTGCCATGAATTTGGCATGGACGGTCGAGTATGCGGTCCAAACTGGACGGCCCTGAATTGTTTTTGTTGAATGGCTTTTTCCGCTGACCGGACTTGGAGCCACTGAATCCTTGGCACTATCACCGTTTTTACGATGCTTGTGTTTGTTGCGCCGTGGTTTGTCGTTGCTATCCCTCGCTTTTGATGTGCCAGGCTTGCTTGTTGTGTTGTTGCTGCATGCCAACCAGCTATCCTTGCCCTCACAAAAGCGGGTCATGAGTGTTGTGAGGGCTGTCATGGACTTTGGCTTTTCTTGGCCGAGATGTCGGGCAAGCCACTCGTCACGAATGTTATGCTTAAAGGCCGCTAGGGCTTTGGCATCCGGACAGTCGACAATTTGGTTCTTTTTAGTTAGGAACCGGGTCCAAAATTTCCTGGCTGACTCTCCGGGCTGTTGGGTTATGTGACTTAGGTCATCAGCATCCGGTGGTCGCACATAAGTGCCCTGGAAGTTGTCAAGGAATGCGTTTGCCAGGTTCTCCCAACTCCCGATGGAGTTCGCCGGCAAGCTATTCAGCCAATGCCGAGCCGGTCCTTTGAGTTTTAGTGGGAGGTGCTTGATGGCGTGTAGATCATCTCCGCGGGCCATGTGAATGTGGAGGAAGAAATCTTCTATCTATACCGCGGGGTCTGTAGTGCCATCATATGATTCAATGTTCACGGGTTTAAATCCTTCTGGGAATTCATGATCCATTACTTCATCAGTGAAGCATGGGGGGTGTGTGGCGCCTCTATGCCGGGCTACATCCCGACGCAGTTCAGATGAAGCTGATCTATTGTATTCGGCCCAGCCGTACTTTTGTTTAGTGTGTCCAGTGTGACGGTCATCGTCATGCGTTGTGGCGCACCCCATTGATCCGTAGATCGATCTTGACTATCCTGCTTTATTTTCCAATATGTCTCGCAGGTCCTTCGTGTAGCCCCGGGCCTTAGTATTATTGTTTGATTGGCGACGGGGTGCGGTCTAGACTTCGGGCTGGTACGCCGCTTTGTCTCCGCCACGGGGTGGCCGGTCAGCCGCGTTATGCGCTGGTAGTGTGGGCTTTAACGCCTCCTTCTCGAATTGGGGTAGCAACCTGTGCTTTGGGTAACTTTTTGTAGGGCGCTCGAGTCCGTATTACTCGGCAACCAGGACGTCGGTCCATCTATCAGTTAGCAAATCTTGACCATCTTGAAGTTGTTGCTGCTTTCTCTTCAGGCTTTTTGCAGTGGCTGTAAACCGGCGCTTGAAGCGCTCCTGCTCGACGGGATCCTTAGGCACGATGAATTCTTCGTTGCCAAGTCTCACTTCATCTTCGGAGAGAGGCATGTAGTTATCATCCTCTGATTCTCCATCTGTTGCCTGTTCTTTAGGGCTAGCTTGCCCATCTTCTTGCTCGGCCTGCTTGAAGCCTGGCTGGGCAGGATTGTTTTCGTCTTCGGCACCATCCGGATTGTTATCATCTCTTGTGCCGGCATCACTATTTTTTCTATGGTGGGGCTTGGAGCGGCGCCTATGACGCTGGTGCCTGGGTTGCTTCTCCAAGGGATTATCTTCCATTGCCTCATTGCCATTACTTTCTTTGGGGGTGTCCACCATATATATATATATATATATATATATATATATATATATATATATCATATGATTAGGTGGTTGTCCAGCGCCCTGTAGGCAATGGTTCATGTTCTTCTCATGCATCATCATCCATACCGTCGATGTCTTCGGAGTTGAAGTCAAGCACGTCGGTTAAGTCATTGACAGTGGCTATTAAGTGGGTGGTGGGTGGGAAGGAATTTATTCGTCGTCTGCTTCCCACTCGAGCCGAACATAGTTCGGCCAGGAGTCTCCTGACAAGGAGAGAGACCTTAATGAATTTAGCACATCACCCAAGGGCGAGTGCTGAAAGATATCCATGGAGGTGAACTCCATGACCGGTGCCCAATCAGATTCGATAGGCACGAACATACGCGGTTCAGATCCTGTAGCCGGAGACGAGTCCGGGGGTCCGATGATGCCAACCTCATAGGAGGTGGGGTCAGTGTTCGGATCCAAGGCCGATGAGTGTGTGGCCTCCATGGAGGGGTCCATCCACCGGTCCTCGGATGGCACAATTTGCTCCGGATTGATTTCCGGGGCCGCCGCAGGTGCGATCTCCCGAACACAGTCCGATGGCAAATCTAAGTCATGCTCATTGTGACTGTTCAGCGCACCTAACTCGGGCTCGAATCGGTCGAAGATCAAGTCTCTGTGGATGTCAGCAGTATAGTTCAAGCTTCCAAACCTGACCTGATGGCCAGGGGCGCAGCTATCAACCTACTCCAGATGGCCAAGCATGTTGGCCCATAGTACGAAGCCACCGAATACGAATATCTGTCCTGGGAGGAAAACCTCCCCCTGGACTGCATCGTTGAAGATGATTGAAGGATCCATCAAGCCTTATCGCGACAACACAGTGGAACTCTCAATGAAAGCACCAATGTTGGTGTCAAAACCGATGGATCTCAGGTAGGGGGTCCCGAACTGTGCGTCTAAGGCTAATGGTAACATGAGTTGGGGGACACGATGTTTACCCAGGTTCGGTCCCTCTCGATGGAGGTAATACCCTACTTCTTGCTTGATTGATCTTGATGATATGAGTATTACAGGAGTTGACCTACCACGAGATCGTAGAGGCTAAACCCTAGAAGCTAGCCTATGATTATGATTGCTGTTGTCCTACGGACTAAACCCTCCGGTTTATATAGACACGGGAGGTGGCTAGGGTTACACAAAGTCGGTTACAGAGAAGGAGATCTACATATACGAATTGCCAAGCTTGCCTTCCACGCAAAGGAGAGTCCCATCCAGACACGGGACTAAGTCTTCAATCTTGTATCTTCATAGTCCAACAGTCTGGCCAAAGTATATAGCCCGGCTGTCCAAGGACCCCTTAATCCCGGACTCCCTCAATAGTGTCAAGTGCCAGTTGTTGTTTTCTGCATGTTTGTTACATCGTAGTAAATCAATATCAGAAGGATTCCAAATGCCACGCCAATTTATGATGATTTTTATGGACCAAAAGGAAGAAGTTCGGCCCTGGTTGCACCTCGGGGGAGTCCCGGGGAGGGGACAACCCACCAGGGCGCGCCAGGAGGCCCAGGCGTGCCCTGGTGGGTTGTGCCCACCTCGGCTGCCCCTGGACCGACTCTTTGCTCAATAAATACCCCCAATATTCCTGAAACCCTAGGGGAGTGGACGAAATTTCATCCAGCCACCGCAGAGTGCAGAACCACGAGATCCAATCTAGACACCATCACGGAGGGGTTCACCACTTCCATTGGTGCCTCTCCGATGATGCGTGAGTAATTCTTTGTAGACCTTCGGGTCCGTAGTTAGTAGCTAGATGGCTTCCTCTCTCTCTCTCTCTCTCTCTCTCTCTTGATTATCAATACAATGATCTCTTGGAGATCCATATGATGTAAGTCTTTTATTGGTGTGTTTGTTGGGATCTGATGAACTTCGAGTTTATGATCAGTTATATCTTTTAATATCCATGAAAGTTATTTGAGTTCTTTGATGTCTTATATGCATGGCCTCTTATAGCCTCGTATTTCTTCTCTGATATTTGTGTTTTGTTTGGCCAACTTGATCTATTTATCTTGCAATGGGAAGAGGTGCCTGAGGGAGTCTTGGATAAGGGGGCATCCGGACAGCCGGACTCTATACTTTGGCCGGACTGTTGGACTATGAAGATACAAGACAGAAGACTTCATCGCGTGTCCGGATGGGACTCTCCTTGGCGTGGAAGGCAAGCTTGGCGATTCGGATGTAGATCTCCTCCTCTATAAACTGACTCTATGCCAGCCCCCTCTGGTGTCTCTATAAACCAGAGGGTTTAGTCCGTAGGACAGAACAACAATCATACCATAGGCTAGCTTCTAGGGTTTAGCCTCTCTGATCTCGTGGTAGATCAACTCTTGTAATACTCATATCATCAAGATCAATCAAGCAGGAAGTAGGGTATTACCTCCATCGAGAGGGCCCGAACCTGGGTAAACATTGTGTCCCCAACCTCCTGTTAGCATTAGCCTTAGACGCACAGTTCGGGACCCCCTTCCCGAGATCCACCAGTTTTGACACGGACATTGGTGCTTTCATTCAGAGTTCCTCTGTGTCATTGCTGCAAGGCTAGATGGCTTCTCCAACCTTCAACCATGCTGTCCTAGGTGAGACTTTTCTCCCCGGACAGATCTTCGTGTTCGGCGGCATCGCACCGCGGGCCAACTCGCTTGGCCATCTGGAGCAGATCGATAGCTACGCCCCCGGCCATCAGGTCAGGTTTGGAAACCTAAACTACACTACCGACGTCCACAGAGACTTGATCTTTGACGGATTCGGGCCCGTGTCAGGAGCGTCGAACAGTATTCGGAGCATCGCACCTGCTACAGCTCCGGACTTCGTTCCAGAGCAGGTCGTGCCTTCCGAGGACGGGTCGGTGCACCCCGCCCCGAAGGCCGCATACTCATCGGCATTGGAGCCGAACACAGACTCCTCTCCTCAGGAAATCTGTACCTCCGGACCCCCGAACTCATCTCCGGTAGTGTGTTCCGGACCGCGTGCATCCGTGCCCATGGATCTAACTGGGCTCCAGTCATGGAGTTCGCCGCCGCGGATATCTTTCAGCACTCACCCTTCGGAGAAGTGCTGAATTCATTAAGCTCTCTCTCTTTGTCGGGAGACTCCTGGCCGAACTATGTCCAGCTCGAGTGGGAATCTGGCGACGAAGAAATTCGTTACCCACCAACCACCCACTTAATATCCACGGTCGATGACTTGACCGACGTGCTTAACTTTGACTCCGAAGACATCGATAGCATAGACGATGATACGGGAGAAGAACAGGAACCACCGCCCACAGGGCGCTGGACTGCCACCTCTTCATATGATATATATATGGTGGATACTCCCAAAGAAACCAATGGTGATGAGGCAACAGGAGATAACCCCTCGGGGAAGAAAGCAAAACATGGGCGTCATTGGCGCCGCTCCAAGCCTCGCCACAACAATACCGGCACCGGAGAAGAAAATCCAGATGGTGCCGAAGAGGAATATGATCCTGATCACTCCACCTTCGAGCAAGCCGAAAAGGAACACGGGCAGGCTAGCCCAGACAAACAGGCGACGGACGGATACTTGGAGGACGACAACTATATGCCTCCCTTCGAAGACGAGGTGAGCCTCGGTGACGACGAATTCGGCATACCAGAGGATCCCATAGAGCAGGAGCGCTTCAAGCGCAGGCTTATAGCCACTGCAAGAAGCCTGAAAAAGAAGCAGCAGCAGCTCCAAGCTGACCAAGATCTGCTCGCAGACAGATGAACCGAAGACCTGGCAGCCGAGGAATACGGACTCGAATCCCCGAGCAGGGGATACCCAAAGCACAAACCGCTAGAAGAAGAGGCCGAAGAGCCTAAACTTCCAGCACAAGATGAGGCTGACCGGCCACCATGTGGCCGGGATAAAACGGCATATCAGGTCGGACACCAGGCCGCACCCCCATGCTGGTTCACTAAAGCCCGGGGCAATACACAGGACCTGCGAGACATATTGGAAAACAACGCAGGACAACTAAGATCGATCTACGAATCACGGGGGCGCGCCACAGCTCATGACACCGATCGTCACGCCGGATACAATACTGATAAATCCGGCCGGGCCGGACATAACCGACCCGGCCTAATCGGACTACGCCGTGACATAGCCCGGCACAGAGGCGCCGCACACCCCCTCGGCTTCACTGCTGAAGTAATGGAACATGAATTCCCAGAAGGGTTTAAACCCGTTAACATCGAGTCATATGATGGCACAATAGACCCCGCAGTGTGGATCGAAGATTTCCTTCTCCACATTCATATGGCTCACGGTGATGACCTACATGCCATCAAGTATCTCCCACTCAAACTCAAAGGGCTAGACCGACACTGGCTGAATAGCCTGCTAGCAAACTCCATTGGCAGTTGGGAAAATCTTGAGGATGCTTTCCTCGATAACTTCCAGGGCACGTATGTGCGACCACCGGATGCTGATGACTTAAGTCACATGACCCAATAGCCCGGAGAGTCAGCCAGGAAATTCTGGAGTCGATTCCTAACTAAAAAGAACCAAATCATCGACTGTCCGGACGCCGAGGCCCCGGCGGCCTTTAAGCATAATATTCGTGATGAGTGGCTTGCCCGACACCTCGGCCAAGAAAACCGAGGACCATGGCGGCCCTCACGACACTAATGACCCGCTTTTGCGTGAGTGAGGACAGCTGGCTGGCTCACAGTAACACCGCGCCAGGAAACCATGGCACTTCAGATATCCGTGATAGTAACGGAAAGCCACGGCGCAATAGACACAAGCGTTGAAACAATGGCGACAACGCTGAGGATACGGCGGTCAATGTCGGATTCAGCAACTCCAAATCCGGTCATCGGAAGAAGCCGTTCAAAAGAAACAATCCAGGATCGTCCAGTTTGGACCGCATACTCGACCGCTCGTGCCAGATTCACGACACCCCTGATAAACCAGCAAATCACACTAAGAGAGATTGCTGGGTGTTCAAACAGGCCGGCAAGATAAATGCCGAGAACAAGGACAAGGGGCTGCACAGCGATGATGACAAGGAGCCCCGGCGTCCGAACACTGGAGGACAGAAGAAATTTCCTCCCCAAGTAAAAATGGTGAACATGATCTATGCCACTCACATCCCCAAACGGGAGCGAAAGCGTGCACTTAGGGACGTTTATGCGATGGAGCCCGACGCCCCAAAATTCAGCCCATGGTCATCCTGCCCGATCACCTTTGATCGTAGGGACCATCCCACCAGCATCCGTCACGGCGGCTCAGCCGCATTGGTCCTTGAACCAATCATCAATGGATTCCACCTCATGCGAGTCCTCATGGACGGTGGCAGCAGCCTGAACCTGCTTTATCAGGACACAGTGCGCAAAATGGGCATCGATCCTTCATGGATCAAACCCACCAAAACCACCTTCAAAGCTGTAATTCCAGGGGTAGAGGCCCGCTGCACGGGCTCAATAACACTGGAAGTGGTCTTCGGATCTTCGGATAACTTCCAAAGCGAGGAGTTAATCTTTGATATCATCCCTTTCCATAGTGGCTACCACGCACTACTTGGATGAACCACGTTCGCTCATTTCAATGCGGTACCACACTACGCACACCTCAAGCTCAAGATGCCAAGACCTCGCGGGGTCATAACAGTCAATGGAAACACAGACCGCCCTCGCGGCAGAAGTACAAACTGCCAATTTGGCAACGACATCCCCGAACACCGTCAAGCGAGTCTGGAGTACCCCGCAACAGGACCGTCAGGCACGCCAAGAGCTCGATTAGCAACCCGGCCTCCACCCTAGCCCCATTCAAGCAGCGTTCGTGCCACGCGTACACAACTACGCGCTCAAGATACCATGGGCATAGGTGGAGGCGAGACGACAATGCGGCCAGAGTGCGATTCAGCCGCCATGAGGCCTGCATACTATTTTTTGTTTTTTCAGGACCCCACTTTCGGGCAGCCCCTTTAGAGAGATCGGATAACCGGACTCATCACAGAAGGCACACCAAGGAGGCAAGAGCCATTGCACACAAGGGAATACTCAGGCGGTCTTCTTCAATGATCGTTATACCTCTCCTTACATACCCGCATGTAGCTTGCCCTTGGATAGGACATGTCAAATAGTCCTATTTTTTTTTGCTTAATGCATTAATTGTACACCTACGGTTTGCCGTATTGTCCAAATAAATTGGAAGTAGTACATACCGTCAACTTCTTATTACTATCCTCATATTTCCCGTTGAATATTTATTCAATATTGCATCCGTACATTTTGGTACGATCAGTTTGCCATGGGCTTCTTATCGAGCCCCATAAAATGGCAAGAAATGTCCAAACACTTTCAACAGTCCGGCACCCCGAACTTATAGCATTATATGCATCAGCTCAGAATCATGTCTTGGGTCAATAGTTGGGTTAGCCCGGCTCCCTTGTTTTGGTACCTTACGTTCCGTTATATCGGCTAAGGTAGCACAGGGAGAACTACTGCGATTGTGTCCCGGTTCTTCCGGACGAGCACCTCAGTAGAGAAAGCCGAAAGCTGACCATCATGATGCGGCGAGAGCTGGTCGCTGTTCACGAGGTACCAAAATCCCTAAAGATTTTTTCCGCTTAAGGCGAGGAATCGGCCTTGCCCGATTTAGGCGTGTATAACGCCCCAGTTCGGCTTTCCGAATACTAGGGGCTTCGCCGAAATTTAAATTTATAGACTTCTATGGCCAAGTGAGAGTTATAAAGCCGAATAGTCCGATTTCCTGGTTCGCTGCGCTAAACACCTCCTTAAAGGACCAAGCATTTGGAAAAAGAGTGTTTAGGTTTTCCACGAACACCCCAGTACTAGTTACAAGGGGGCGGAAGCCGACGACTAGCCTACTTTCAGATTTTGATAAACGGCCGCAGAGAAGGTAATATTTTAAATCAAACAAAGCATTATATAGCGCAATCAAACTCGTCCTCATATTACACAAACAACATGAGTACATTTACTCGAAAATAATGCTCTTAGGACATTCATTCGCCACAAGCCGAGCTCCTTTCATAACACCATTATAATACATCTCGGGGTAGCGATGCTCCTTACCCTTCGGGAGTCCATCCTTCACAAGCTTCTCAGCATCCAGTTTGGCCCAATGCATCTTCGCGCGGGCAAAGGCACGTCGGGCACCCTCAATACATACGGACTGCTTGATAACTTCTAGCCATGGACAGGCATGCACCATCCGCTTCACCAGGCCAAAGTAGCTGCCGGGCAGGGGCTCGCCAGGCCACATCCGGACTATGAGGTCCCTCATGGCCTGTTCGGCCGCATTGTGGAGTTCGACCAGCTGCTTCAGTTGGTCACTCAGAGGCATCAGGTGTTCGGCCCCAGTATATTGGAGCCAGAAAAATTCTCCATAGAGCTCCCCTCTTCAGTGCGATAGAACTCTGCGGCATCCGAAATGATGTGTGGCAGATCTGCGAATGCCCCTGCAGAGCTCCGGATTCGTGTAAGTAAAAGAAATGACTCCACTACATGCTTGCTTTGCATAAAGAATGCCTTACCCTCCGTTATCTTCTTGGCCGCCTGGATTTCCTGGAGGGCCTTTTGGGCTTCGGCCTTGGTGTCGGCCGCGCTCTGAAGGGCCTTCGCAAGCTCAGATGCTTGCGTCTTGTAGTCATGCTCCAAGGAGTCGAACTTCTTGCCGAGCTCCTGGAGCTCCTGCTGTACCTCTCCCACCCGAGCATCTTGCTTCTCTCGCTCGGTGCGCTCCGTATCCTCCTTGGCTACGGCCACGGACAGCGCTTCCTTCAGGGCCGCCACTTCGGTCGCTGTCCCTATTAAAAGCCATGATGCTTTTTATTAGCATCAGCAACTTTTTATCCTCTATACGACATATGGACGGTGTTTCTCTTACCTTTGTTCGCCTCGAGCTGCTTCTTCACGAGGCCGAGCTCTTCTTCGACCTGCCCTAGTTTGCGCTTGAGTCCGGCAACCTCCCGTGGTTTTTTTTCACCCTCCGTTTGTCAGCAGCAGTGCATGTTTGATTCATACAGACAAATACTGTTAGCTTCCCGTGGTTTTTTTCACCCTCCGTTTGTCTTTTCTTTCCGAACACCAACCACAGTATCAAGGGCTACTGTCTATCGGGTGATATTTCCTCACACTTTCTTTACCTCAAAGCCTGTTAGAAGCTGGTGTAGGCTTCGGTCAATCCACTCTTGGCGGACCGAACCTTCTCAATCACCGTACCCATAAGTGTACGGTGTTCATCCTCGATGGAAGCGCCTCGAAGCACTTCCAACAAATTATCCGATGCCTCCGGCTGGGCAGAGGTCATCGGCACAAACGGCTCGCCCTCCTTCGTGAGGGACTGCTTACTGGAATCCAGAACCTTTGTAGGCTCCGGCGCACTAACCGGCTGGGAGCCAGACTTGCTGTGGCTCCCGTCAGCATAATCCATGGGGTTCTCACCCCCCATGTGTCCGGCGCCCGAAATTTTGCGTTGGGGCGTCTCCGGAACCATCGCCTCCTGCTTTGGCATCCTCTGGGGCAACACCTCGGTGTCATCCAAAGGTCGTGGGGAGGTTGCCGTCGGGAGTGAATTCATCTCCGACTCGTTCAGAGACTCCTCCGAAGATGACTCCTCGAGATCGGACCCAGCCGGACTGCATATACGTGTTCGGCGTCATTACAAACCATGAGGTCAAAGTCGCATGGAAAATATTATGGAATGCAGATACTTACGACCTTGCCCGGGGCTTGCCCGTGGGCAGTCACTCCTCATCGCTAAAAGCGGCGGTAGTGGAGTGATCGGGAAGGGACGCCTTTCCCTTCTTCGGTGTCCCGGCCTCCCCCGACGGGGTGGCCTTCCTTTTCTTCTCCTCCCTGGCGCGGGGAGGAGGCATCTCTTCATGTTTTCCCCCGTCTTCGAGGGGGGGGGGATCTTCCTCGTCGTCTTCGGATGACGATTCTATCACGGCCTTGCGTCGGAGACCTTTTCTGGTCCCCACGGCCACCTTCTTGGACCCTTCGGCCCCCTCAGTTGAGGCAGCCTTCCTCTTCCTCTCCTCTCCCTCATGGGAGGAGTGCGCCTCCTCGTCTTCTGGCGAGGTGTCTGGTGCGGCCTCGCGCCGGAGACCCTTCTGGGTCCCCGCGGCCTTCTTTTCGGCCTTTTTCTCCGGCACCTTGTAAGGCGCCGGAACCGGCATCTCCGCCAGGAGTGCGCCTACTGGGTCCTCAGGCAATGGAGCCGGACAGTCAATCCGCTCCGCCTTCTCCACCCAATATTGTTCGGTCAGCATAGTGACCTAAGAATCCTCCCACAAATGTACTAGGAAGGAAACATCTTGTAATAACCAGAGGACTTACCGGACTGGCGAGGCGGCTTGCGCTGAGCCCCCGGTCCTCAGAAAGGGGAGGAGGAACTTCACCGGTCTTCAACATCACCTTCCAGATTTCTTTGTGCGTTGTGTCGAAGAGCTCTAGCAGCATCTGGTTTTCGGCCGGGTCGAACTCCCACATATCAAATTCCCATCTTTGACACGGGAGGATCCGGTGAATGAGCATGACCTAGACCACGTTGACAAGCTTGTTCTTCTTGTCCCTCATACTTTTGATGCAGGTCTCGAGTCCGGTCAGCTCCATGGGTTCGCCCCAGGCCAGGCCCTTCTTCTCCCAGGAAGTGAGCCGCATGGGGATTCCAGATCTGAATTTGGGGGCCGCCACCTAGTTGGCGTCGCGCGGCTCGGTGATGTAGAACCACCCTGATTGCCACCCCTTTATGGTCTCCACGAAGGATCCATTGAGCCATGTAACATTGGGCATTTTGCCCACCATGGCACCTCCGCACTCCGCCTGTTAGCCGCTCACGATCTTCGGCTTCATGCAGAAGATTTTCAGCCACAGGCCGAAGTGAGGATTGATGCGGAGAAAGGCCTCGCACACGATGATGAACGCCGAGATGTTGAGGACGAAATTCGGGGCCAGATCGTGAAAATCTATCTCGTAGTAGTACATAAGCCCGCGGACGAACGGGTGGAGTGGAAATCCTAGTCCGCAGACGAAATGAGGGAGAAATACTACTCTCTCCCGAGACCTCGGAGTGGGGGTAATCTGTCCCTCTGTTGGAAGCCTGTGTGCGATACTCTTGGCCAGGTATCCGGCCTCCCAGAGCTTGGTGATGTTCTCCTCTGTGACAGAGGAGGCCATCCACTTGCCTCCCGCTCCGGACATGATGCGATCCTACGGAGAAGGTGAGAACTTGGGTGCTGGAGCTCAAGGGTGCGAGAACGGATGAGCAAAGGAGGAACAAGGTGTGGGTGAAATGGGAGATCTCAGTCCCTTTATAAAGGTGATATAGAATGTGCGCCTCCCCGCTTGCCTCTCGAAATCTCTTATCTTTCCAAGCGCCTTGATTGATGGCGCTGGTTGGGTTACCCATACCCGTATTGATGGGGATCCCGTGATAAGGGGACACGGTCTCTGCTTTGACAAGACATGCCAAAGAAACTGCCTCGCGATGTGTGCGGGAGCAGGTTGTAAAAACGGTTCGAATAAGTTACCGAGCCGTGGCGTGATGTCACACAACAAAGAGTAGTCAGCAGATCAGATTCGTGGATTATTATTCTCTCTATGATGGTATATGGAATTTATCTTGCAGATCCAGTGTCCTTGTGTTCGGAATTAATTTTGGAATATTCGGAGGTGGAACCCGCCTCGCAATGCCGAAGAAAACCCACGCGTCGAACTCATCGTCATTGAAGCCTGGTTCAGGAGCTACTGAGGGAGTCCTGGATAAGGGGGTATCCGGACAGCCGGACTCTATACTTTGGCCGTACTGTTGGACTATGAAGATACAAGACAGAAGACTTCGTCCCGTGTCCGGATGGGACTCTCCTTGGCGTGGAAGGCAAGCTTGGCGATTCGTATGTAGACCTCCTCCTTTGTAAACCGACTCTGTGTACCCTAGCCCCCTCCGGTGTCTATATAAACCAGAGGGTTTAGTCCGTAAAACAGAACAACAATCATACCATAGGCTAGTTTCTAGGGTTTAGCCTCTCTGATCTCGTGGTAGATCAACTCTTGTAATACTCATATCATCAAGATCAATCAAGCAGGAAGTAGGGTATTACCTCCATCGAGAGGGCCCGAACCTGGGTAAACATCGTGTCCCCAGCCTCCTGTTACCATTAGCCTTAGATGCACAGTTCGGGACCCCCTACCCGAGATCTGCCGGTTTTGACACCCACACCGACGTTGTCGCTTTGGTTGCTTCTCAAGAGGATTATCCTCCCTTGCATCCTTCCGTTCCTCGCCGTTGTTTTCCTTGGGTGTGTCCACCATGTATATATATATATCATATGATGAGGTGGTTGTCCAACGCCCTTTAGGCGGTGGTTCCTGTTCTTCTCCTGCATCGTCGACCATACCATCGATGTCTTCGGAGTCGAAATCAAGCATGTCGGTTTAGTTGTCGACAATGGCTATTAAGTGGGTGGTGGATGGGGAATGAATTTCTTCGTCGTCCGCCTCCCACTCAAGCCGGACATAGTTCGGCCAAGAGTCTCCTGACAGGGAGAGAGATTTCAGTGAATTTAGCACTCGCCCTTGAAAGATATCCGTGGAGGTAAACTCCATAATCGGTGCCCAATCAGATTCGATAGGCACGGATGCATGCAGTTCGGAGCCTATGGCCAGAGACGAGTCCGAGGGTCCGATGACACATACCTCATTGGGGGCAAAGTCTGTGTTCGGCTCTAATGCCGCTGATTGTGCGGCCTCCATGGCAGGGTCCATCCACCCGTCCTCGGATGGCACGATCTGCTCTCGATTAAGAGCCAGGGCAATCGCAGATGTAATCTCCCGAACACCGTCCGATGGAAGATCTAAGTCATGCTCATCATTACTGTCTGCAGTGGGTTTTACAGTGTTTTTTACTATGTTGTCCTGTCGTATCCCTAGCTCTTACATCATACTCCCTTCGTCCGAATTAAATGTCGCAGAAATGGATAAAACTGGATGAATCTAGAACTGAAATACGCCTAGACCCATCCATTTCTTTCCGGATGGAGGGAATACATGTCAATATGTCATGTCTTTCTATTCTTCAGTACCTATTCCATCTCTGTTGTAGCATGTTTTATAACTGAATCACCATTCTTCTATATACGGCATGCAAGGGGAAGACGGCTATGTTAGAACCTGAAGGGTTACAAACCAGGTCTTTGCAAAAGATCCAAACGCCAGGAGATAATAAACCAACTCCATGTTTCATAGATACTTCTCCAGCACAGATAAACCCAACTCCCACTGATAATAAGCAGATTCCAGTGGCCAAAGAACTAGTCCGCCCCAGTCTAGCAAAAGAATGTCAACTCCATTCTAAGAAGCGTGTACGTATCCTTGCATCATTAAATTTTATAGCATTCTGATCATATTTTCTACATGTTTCTTACCCATCTCACTTTTAGAAAATAAGGTTAAACGATAGAAGACTTCCTCCATTGGGATCGTATTCGACGAAAATATCTTGCGGGAATTCTCTGTGCTCCAATGCTGATGTAAATACCTGTTGTATATCACTATATTTTTATATCAACATATATTTTGTTAATCGGCGTGAATCTTACCTTTATCTAATCTAAAATTAGTTGTAGCAAAATGTTAAAGGCGCCAATGTTGATTTTTGTAAGGAAAACTACCTGGTAGTTTTGCGTACTGAGCTGCATGAATGTACTATCTCATTGTCGGAGTAATGGGCCACGGGTAGGCTCACCCGAGTCCCATGATTTATCAAGACTTTTGGGCCAGCTGGGCCCCAAGCCGAAGCTCCGCCCTCTGGGGCCGGTTGGCTCAGCTGCCGGCTGCCATAGGGCGGTCGACCCAAGGCTGTGACGCTCCGAGTGACCGGCTCCTGGCAGCCGCCCTCCAGAGAGGGAGGCTACAAGCAGGCGGCTACTTCACGACTACAGGGCGGCCGAGCTCCCGTAAAGAGTACAAGACAAAGCATGGCTACAGTGAAGCCCGTCGCCTCCCACGCCCGAAATGAGCATGGCTACAGTGCTCCATACAGACGGAGATCTCCACACGACGGCACTGTGCCGTATCTACCCTGACGTCACTACAAGAAATATGTCAACTTGTGACCACCACTATTGGTCAGTGAAAGGTCACAAATTTCCATTTACGACCTTTTTGTGACCAAAAACAGAAGGTCAAAAGCTGGCCGTCATAAACTGACTATAGCGACCTTTCTTCTGGAATGGTCAAAGACGTTTACGACCAAAATATTCCTACTATGGCATTTTGGTCACTAGCAACCTCCCCCAGGCCACGTAGGCATCCAACGTGGCAAGCTGATGTGGCACAAGATTCAGCCCGGTCCAATTCGATTTTCTACAGGGGCCGAGCCCAACAATTCGGCCTTTTTACTGTATATTTTCTCTATTAATTTTCTCTAGCTACATGGGCCTAGCCCAACAATTTGGCCTTTTTATTTTATGGGTCATGGCCTTTTTGTACAACAGTTTTAGTTTTTTTTATAAAATGGGTCCACTAGTCAAACAGATCCCACTTATCAGGATCTGATAAGTGGGTCCTAGCTATTAGGCCCAGATTCTTCATATTTCAATTTGACAATAAGAAAATAACTAGTAGTTAAATTGGCAAGGAAAAACACACAAGATACTTCAAATAACAATAGCCAGATTCAATACAAGCTCTACAAATGACACGTCCTACAAGCTGTAGCATATACAAGCTTATTTACAAGCTCTACAAATGACAAGTCCTACAAGCTGTAGCATTTACAAGTTCTACAAGTTACACGTAATACAAGCTTAGCTGATACAAGCTCTACAACTATGGGAATCAGTTACAAGCTCTACAAGTATTTTCTTCTTCTACATGTAGCTCCTTCAATAGCGATCAAATGCCGGCTCACTGGAGAGTCAGGACTGGGCCTTCCACGGACGCCCTGTTACATGAATCAGCTGATAAAAATTAGAAAAACTGGAGACAATATATTATGAACATTCCATTCAAAAAAGGAGTAACTCAGTTGAAGTGAACACAGCAGCAGTTTTTCTCATTGAAGTGAACACAGCAGCAGTTTTTCTCATTGAAGTGAACACAGCAGCAGTTTTTCTCATTGAAGTGAACACAACAGCAGCAGTTTTTCTCATACAGTATGTGTCTTAATATAACTCCTAAGAAATGTTCACAACCTGAATTAACTACACTTTTTCTCATTGAAGTGAACACAGCAGCAGTTTAATCAACAACCCCATACTTTACTATAGAATGTTTCTTCTGAATGCATAGCTTAAAGGCGGGGCGGGGCTGAGAATCATCATAACAGGATATGTATATATATATGTAGAGAGAGAGAGATCACCTTAACAATAGATGGTGGGCATCCTCGCCGGATCGGAGCAGCTTGTCCCTGGCCCTCCCCACGGGATGGTACCAAACTGCACACACACCAAGCAAGAGAGCACGCATCAGATCATATGAGAAAATGAACAAAAAATAGAGAGGAGGAGGAGAGGGGTCACCTTGGCAACAGATGAACAAACTTTGGTCATTTGGCTCTGTCCTCGCCGGATTGAAGCATCTTGTCCTTTGGCCCTGTCCACACACCAAGCAAACTGCAGAAAAAACACGCAATGAAAAACTGAAGATCACAGTGTATGGAAAACTGAAGATCATAGTGATGATAACATACAAACAAAGGATCTTTGGCCCATCAAGTTTTAAGACAAAAAAAGAGCAAAACCAACAATGCTACAAATCAGAGATTACAGGAACAACAACAGAAGGTTGTTTAACAAGTTTGAACGGCCACTATATATAGCACAATGTATGTAATGTAAAATTTCTGGATGAACAAGCTTTAATGGCTACAGTATTGTGATATTGTGATAATGGGAGGAGGCTTCCCATAAAACAGCAGGAAAATGCACTACTATTGTGATATTCCTCCCATAAAAAACACTAATATTCCAGTAGAGATCAAATGCTTGTGAGCAGGAAAATAATGGTACATTCACAACTTCAGTTCGGGTAAATATCACCACATGTATCAGTATACAGGCAGCAATAGTATCATCGAGCACAGAAAAACAGCAGCTTGACCCATGTAAGTCATAGCTCTTTAGAGAGAAAGAAAGAACAGGTTCAGCTAGCTATGTATTCATAGTTGAGAGCTAAGCAATTTGTTTGTTTATGCTGTAATTGACAGACCTAGTACAAGAAACAAGCCAAGTGAAACAATATTGACTAATTCGATGGCAATACAAGCTAATCTACTTAGCTAGTAGGTGACCATCCAATCCATGATGCAGCAGCAGGTGCAAATATGATATGATGTGAAGAAGAAGCTAGCTGGAGAGGTTGGGGATGAAACCAAAATTACAAACCATTGGCGGACCTCACATCACCACAGTTTTATCATTTTATAAGCAACTGGAAACTATGCAGAGCAGAGCAGACCGGACAGTAAAAGAATTATCAAGTAGGGCAAAACAGCAGCGTGGCCATCAACTCATAGCCCTGAAGAAAGAAAGAACCAATAGGGTCAGCTACTTATTTATTCAGAATTGAGAGTTGAGCAATCATTAGAAAACTAAAGATACTGCTCAGCTAACTAAATAACACATGATTCAGTACACACTTGAGCTTTTATGTTTGGAGGATCAGGTTGGTTAAACAGATACAGTGGATGGAACATAGCAGAGATAGGCTAGTATAGCTCCAGTTTTAGTCATCCCAAAGGAATATTCATAGCAAAGCAAGATAGGTTGAAGCTAGACAAGCGGATTTCGAGTGTTGATAAGCACCAGAATGCTAGCAAATTGGCCTATATTTATATGTTCACTTCTCTTTATAATTCACTAATGCAAAGGTGCAAATCTTCATCCTTCTTTAATGACGACACAGATAAACAAGTTTTATCCAAAAAAGGTGTCTAAACAATTCAATCACTGATCCCTGACCTGCATGGATCAGGCGCATGTAGAAAACTGAGTGAACAAGGCCATGCGAGCTCACCTAATCGAGCTAGTGTTGCACACGAGGATGCCTTGGACGAGGGCGGCAGGGTCGGTTGAGGACCGCAGCGGCAGAGGCGACTGTGCCTGCAGCGGCGGAGGCCCCGCCTTCGTCTGACGCTGTCGAGGGCGGCAGATCTGTCGAGGTACACGGCGGCGACAGCTGCTGCATGGGGAGGGGGGCTGTGGCCGGCGTGTAGCTTGGGTGGATCCTCCTTGAGGAGCTTGGCCTTGGCGCGGCGGATCTCTGCGTTGAGCACGCACCGTCGATGGTGGGAGAGGCGGCCGCCCGAGCAAATCAATGAGAAGGGGTCAGAGGTCGTGGCCATGCGAGGCAAATCGCCAGTAAAACGACTCAGCTGCGGGAGGAGACGGACCTGATTTGGCCGGCGGGGACCGCTGCGTGTCCTCGCCATCGAGGATCTGGCCGCCGTCTCGCTCGCACGGCCTGGATCCGCCCGCCGCGTCGTGGTCAGAGTGGAGAAGATGGCGAGGTCGGCGGCGGAGCCGAAGGGGCCGGAGACGGAGGCTGGCCGCGCCGGGGACGCCATGAGATGCTCTGCGATCCGCGGGCGAGGAGCGAGGCAATGACGAGCAGCGCGGGCGCGAACGGCGGGAGCAGGTGGTCGTCCACGAAGGCGAGGAGGAGCGGCTTGAGGTGGGAGGGGAGGTCGCGGCGGGATCGGCCGCCGTAGGTGGCGGCGGCGGTCCAATGGAGGGAGAGGGGAGAGGGGTTAGGGTTTGGGCTGCGGATCGTGGGGGGGGAGTGGTGTGCGGGGGAGAGGGGGGAGTGGTGTGCGGTGGGTGAGTGGTGTGCGGTGGGTGAGTGGTGGCATTCGTCCACTGATAGGTGGGCCCGCGAGGAATTAGGCCCACATGTCAGTGTCCTCAACGACGTGTGGTGTAGGTGAGGGGAGCTGCTTTCGGGTGGGTGTGGGTGGCGAGAGGATGAGGGTGTGGGCCGTTGGATCTGGCAGTATCCGACGGTCTGTAATGCTTGATCCGCGTGACATGCCCATAGACCAATCAGAACGAAGTGCGGGCTTATGACCATCTAAAATTGTCGTAATTGATTAACAATAGGCGCTACCAACACAGCACCACAGCGCCCGGCGAAACTCCATTGCAGCGTGAGCTCCAACGCAGCACCACGATGCCCGATGGTAAGTTTCCTTCTCTTTTTATGACAATGTTAGTTAAGTTTTCAAATAATTAGTAGTGTTATTCCTTGAATAACGAAAAATCAATTTTCCATTTTTGGAGTGCCCAAAAAGAGTTTTTTTGTGAAGGACCTGCCATATATTTGTTGCAAAATTGGACCAAATCAATTTTCTAAAATACTAGGACATATTTAATGCATAATTGACCAAATGGTTGGGTGTCAAAAGCTTTTATCCACCTCTCGTGAAAAAGACAACTTTCCGCCGATTTAGCTGGAAGCGGGTCAAATTTGAACTGTAGCTGCATTATAGTTTGCTCTTTATTTTTTCCAAAAATCATTTCTAGGTACATAAGTATCTATTTAATCAGAGAAACACAAAAAAAATTCCAAGATTCAACCACTAGCTAGGAACGGTCATTCCCGCCGTTTTGACCGCATTTTAAAACGGGCATAAAAAATTCAAAAAAAATCAAAAAATTGGGAAACCTTCGCATTGTGTCATCATATGTGGCCAAGTTCCTAGGAAAAATAACAAACTTGTAATACGGCAATTATTTTAAAAAAGTGTTCTCAGAAACGAGCTATCATGTGTGGAGATCAATGGCTTTCAAGCCAAATGATCAATCTTATGGCCACATTCATGGCATAGTTTGTTCAAATGATCTCATATTGTGCACAAGGGTGCATATTGGAATGGAAAACAATGTTACCTAAGGAAGTTTTCATTTTCGTTGGACGAAAAAACCATTTTCCATTTTTCGAGTGCCCGAAAGGATGTTTTTTTGTGAAGGAACTACCAAATAATTGTTGCAAAATTGGACCAAATCATTTTTATAAAATACTAGGCCATATTTAATGCACAATTGACCAAATGGTTGGGTGTAAAAAATTTTGATCCACCTCTCGTGAAAAAGACAAATTTCCGCTGATTTAGCTGGAAGCGGGTCAAATTTGAACTGCAGCTGCATTATAGTTTGCTGTTTATTTTTTCCAAAAATCATTTCTAGGTACATAAGTATCTATTTAATCAGAGAAACACAAAAAAATTCCAAGATTCAACCACTAGCTAGGAACGGTCATTCCCGCTGTTTTGACCGCATTTTGGAACGGGCATAAAAAATTCAAAAAAAATCAAAAAATTGGGAAACCTTCGCATTGTGTCATCATATGTGGCCAAGTTCCTAGGAAAAATAACAAACTTGTAATACGGCAATTATTTTAAAAAAGTGTTCTCAGAAACGAGCTATCATGTGTGGAGATCAATGGCTTTCAAGCCAAATGATCAATCTTATGGCCACATTCATGGCATAGTTTGTTCAAATGATCTCATATTGTGCACAAGGGTGCATATTGGAATGGCAAACAATGTTGCCTAAGGAAGTTTTCATTTTCGTTGGACGAAAAACCATTTTCCATTTTTCGAGTGCCCGAAAGGAGGTTTTTTTGTGAAGGAACTACCAATAATTGTTGCAAAATTGGACCAAATCATTTTTATAAAATACTAGGCCATATTTAATGCACAATTGACAAAATGGTTGGGTGTAAAATTTTTGATCCACCTCTCGTGAAAAAGACAAATTCCCGCCGATTCAGTTGGAAGCGGGTCAAATTTGAACTGCAGCTGCCTCATAGTTTGCTATTTATTTTTTCCAAAAATCATTTCTAGGTACATAAGTATCTATTTAATCAGAGAAACATCAAAAGTTTTCCAAGATTCAACCACTAGCTAGGAACGGTCAAGCCCGCCGTTTTGACCGCATTTTCAAACGGGCATAAAAAATTCAAAAAAAATCAAAAAATTGGAAAACCTTCGCATTGTGTCATTATGTGTGACCAAGTTTCCAGGAAAAATAATAATCTTGTAATACAGAAATTATTTTAGAAAAGTGTTCTCATAAATGAGCTATCATGTGTGAAGATTCATGGATTTCAACCCAAACGCTCAATCTCATGGTCACATTCATGGCATAGTTTGTTCAAATGATCTCATATTGTGCACAAGGGTGCATCTTGGAATTCCAAACAATGTTGCCAAAGGGAGTTTTCATTTTCTTTGCACGGAAAATTCATTTTCCATTTTTCGAGTGCCCGAAATGAGGTTTTTTTGTGAAGGACCTACCATATATTTGTTGCAAAATTGTACCAAATCATTTTTATAAAATATTAGGACATATTTAATGCACAATTGACAAAATGGTTGGGTGTCAAAAGTTTTGATCCACCTCTGGTGAAAAAGACAAATTCCCGCCGATTCAGTTGGAAGCGGGTCAAATTTGAACTGCAGCTGCCTCATAGTTTGCTATTTATTTTTTCCAAAAATCATTTCTAGTTACATAAGTACCTATTTAATCATAAATACATTGTTTGGTGGTGATACGTCGAGGTTTGGGCGGTGGCCGAGGGCCCCAACTCTAGAGCGCGTAAACTCGCATGCCCGTCGCGTGGTCACCGCGTGACCGTGGCGTTGCCATGTGTTCTGGGCAGCCTAGGCATGTCTAGTGGGTTGAGCACTCCCCAGGTAGGTGCTAGGAACAAAATTACAACATAAGATTCTCACGAGGAGACCGATCGATGCTCAAACATGAATTAGCGGCCAAGTGTTTGATTAGCGGTACGGGAAATGTACATGGCTAATGGGCGTGAGTTTTGGCTGAGGATGATCAGTTACTAAGAAGACCGTCTTCACAAATTTTCAGCTCAAAAGGAGGACCCTAGGTGGTACTTGCTTTGCAAACCACCACACTGGACATAAATACGAATGTTGAAGCTCGGCTCAAAATAATGAATGGATTGAGCTGGCATTTGGTGGAGGATGGTTATTTGGGCATAGGAAAGTACTGTAGAAAATGGATACTATTTGGACATGCCAAAGTGGTACTTCCTTCACAAACTGTTACTCTGAACAGAATAGGAAAATGAATATTTTTGAATTATTTTTGAACTAGGCAAGGAAGGTTTTTACATATTTGACGAAGATATGACCCAAAGAATTTATGAGATTTTTTTGGGAATTTTGGGAATGACAGAAATATAGGTTGCTTCACAACCTAGGGCAAAAACTGCCACATGGACATGACACATAGGCAAAACTGATGAGGTGGCGCCTAGTCATAGCAACCCACCATAATTTACAAGGCTATGACCATCTATATTGGTCGTTAACAACTAGAAATAAGGCAGCGGACTAGCGCTGTTAGCTTTATGACCATTTCATGTAAGGAAATTATGACCTTTCTCACCAAAAATGGTCGCAATGGTTTAGGGTTTGGAGCCCCTCGAACAGCTTTTGACCAATTGGTCTCAAATGGTCATAAATCTATGACCAATTCTTCCAGGGTCACTGACAGAAGGTCATAAGTTGACATATTTATTGTAGTGCGTCACTCCAAGCAGGTGGAGCCCTGTTCCCCACGACGGCCTGTCGGTACGGCCCGCCAGAGGTGGGCCCTATCGGGCAGTGACCCAAAGGAAGACGGCGGAGGCTCGTCCAGGCGGATCAGAGAGGGGCCGGCCTCTAGTAGGCGGTCGTCCCTTGTCCCGAGGCGAGCACGCCATTAAGCTGATAAGACCAGGTGTGGCTACAGTGTCCTCCCACTACGCGGCGGGACTATAGCCACGCTAAGATGACCAAGCCCCCGTCATTGGCGACACGGCTACAGTGTGAGGCCACCAACCAGTCGGCAGGGCCCACCAGGCGGCGGGCCCCAGCGGTCGGCGGTGAAGCCGGAGGCTGGAGACACTGACAGTCGGGCCCGGCAGCCGGCCAGATTACCATAGTACCCCTGGGGGGTAGGCCTATATAAACCCCCCAGGCCACCGCTGCAAAGGGTTCCCACGCTGATAGAACTAGCCAGAAACCTAGGGAGGGAAGAGCTAGCCTTGCCTTCTCTCTAAACACAGCTCGAGGAGCACTTCGTATCACTAGTGCCTTAGTGATCATGCGGAGACCCCGCAGAGCAGGAGTAGGGGTATTATCTCCACGGAGAGCCCCCACCTGGGTAAAGTTCACCGGCGTACGTGCCTATGCCTCATCCCGTTTCCAGGCACCGGCGATGTTCTACTCGCTCCCACCATGATAAGCCATCCTTTGGCATATGTCGCACCCAACCCCCGATATTTGGCGCCCACCGTGGGTCGAGGTGCACCGTCTCCCGGAGATCTTCTCTGGACAGGAACCCTGTTCCTTCCTGGCGAGCAAACCCGACCCAGCACGCCTGACGGCGTCAGCCCCGACACGCTGCTCGGTGCGAAGATCGCCTACGCGGCAAGATGCCTCGCTGACCTCGTTGACGAGATCGACCTCTCCGACGAGCCGGCCTCCGACGCGGGAACCAGCTGCCCTGAGAGCCGCCTCGTCAGCCTCCTCGACCAGCTCCATGTCGCCAGCGAGCCCGCTGTGGACCTGGAGTCCGTCGGCTCGACCGATCCGATGATCGTCGACTCCGACGCGTTCCCCACTAACGTGGTGGTCTATGACGAGCCACCTCCTCGCGAGTACAGCGGCGGGAGCACCGTCACGGAGATACTCGTCATCAACATCAAAGAGCATTCGGATGGGCGCGCTCAAGATCCCCTCGACGCCACTCTGCGCGACCTGACAGCGCCCATTCCCGAGGGCGCGGACGCTGAGGCGCTGGAGGCACGCCGCCTCCAGCTTCTCAAAAATGTTGGCTGCCTGGCCAGCATGCGCTGGCTTTCGGACGCCTATCGGCGTGAGATGGAACGGGCTGCAGGCGGCACGCCGCCTCCTGAGGGGCCTAGCCGCCTCGGCACAGTTCGGCAGCGTGGCGCGACTGTCGCCAGCATGTTCGGGGTGGAGCACCCCGTCTACGCCACGCCTGCAGAAAATATCTAGGCCGCCCAGGCGGTGACGGATGAGCTGGACAAGTGCAACGGCGACGAGCGCCGCCTCATGACGGAGTGAGTCCATCAGCTCCTAGACGCGGCAGCCGCGCAGCACGAGGCCGCCTGCCACGTCGAAGTCCCACCCGGACGAAATAACTAGCTCTCCCCCCCCCAGGCCACCCTAGCAAAGGGTTCCCATGATCCTGTGTTATGGTGACTCCGACTTGGTGGTCCAGCAGTCGTCAGGCGACTGGGACGCCAAGGATGCAAACATGGCAAGCTACCGTTTCCTTGTACAACAACTCAGCGGATACTTTGGTGGGTGCGAGTTCCTTCATGTGCCAAGAAATGACAACGAGCAAGCAGATGCTTTGGCACGGATTGGGTCCACCCGACAAGCAATACCAGCCGGCGTCGCCCTACGCCGCCTTCTTAAGCCGTCTGTCAAGCCGTCTCCTGATTCAGACTCCATCTTTGTGCCAGCCCCTCCTAAAGCAGTCGGATCCGACTCAAGGGCCCCAGTAGCCGGCACGGGGACTTCAGAACCTGGCCCAGGGACTTCAACAGTCGGCCCGGGGACTTCTCCAACACAGCAGGCGGAAGCAGCTGCCAACCCACCGCCTCCCCTCCCAGCCGCCCTCATTCAAGTTGTAGTAGTCGCAGTCGAAGAAATAGCGGTGCCCTCATGGGCCCAGCCAATCCTCAAGTTCTTGGTGAATAAAGAGCTGCCAACCGATGAAGTCTCAGCCCGACAGGTGCAGAGGCGAGCTGCAGCTTACACCATAGTCAATAGAGAGCTAGTGCGACGAAGTGTAACAGGGGTTTATCAGTGGTGTGTGGAGTCGGATCAAGGCCAAGCAATACTCAGAGATATCCACCAGGGCGAGTGCGGCCACCACGCGGCTTCAAGATCACTTGTGGCCAAGTATTTCCGCCACGGGTTTTTCTGGCCGACCGCCCTGGAAGAGGCCAAAGAGCTAGTTCAGAAGTGTCAAGGGTGCCAGAGGTTCCGCTCCAAGCCACACCTGCCGGCTTCTGCACTGAAGACCATTCCCATAGCCTGGCCCTTTGCTGTATGGGGACTGGATATGGTGGGACCATTCAAGACGGCCCGCGGTGGCATGACTCACTTGCTTGTTGCTGTGGACAAGTTTACCAAGTGGATAGAGGCAAAACCAATCAAGAAGCTGAATGGGCCGACTGCCGTGACTTTCATCGCAGACATCACCACGCGATACGGCATCCCACACGGCATCATCACCGACAACGGCACCAACTTTGCCAAAGGGGCCTTGGCTCGTTTCTGTGCAACACAGGGCATCCGCCTGGACTTAGTGTCCGTTGCCCACCCACACTCAAACGGCCAAGTGGAACGTGCAAACGGCCTCATTTTGTCCGGCCTCAAGCCCCGACTGGTCGAGCCTCTGGAGTGCTCGGCCGGCTGCTGGCTCGATGAGCTGCCGTCCGTCCTCTTGAGCCTGTGCACAACTCCAAACAAATCAATAGGCTTCACGCCTTTCTTCCTCGTCTACGGTGCCGAAGCCGTCATCCCGACGGATATTGAGTTCGACTCCCCAAGAGTCACCATGTACACCGAGGCGGACGCCAAGGAGGCACGAGAGGACAGTGTCGACTTGCTGGAGGAAGGCCGGCTATTGGCACACAGTCGGTCGGCCATCTACGAGCAGAGTCTGCACCGATACTACAAACGCAAGGTGAAGCCATGGTCCTTCCTCGAGGGAGACCTTTTACTCTGGCTGATCCAGTGAACAGCTGGACAGCACAAGCTGTCGACACCTTGGGAAGGCCCTTTGATCATCAGTAAGGTGCTGGGCAACAATGCCTACTATCTAATCGATGCCCAGAAGCCCAGAGCACGCAAGAGGGATGATTCAGGCAAGGAGACGGAGAGGCCATGGAATGCAAACCTCCTCCGAAGGTTTTACAGTTGAAAGAAGTATGTATCATGCTACCTTTTGTACTATGTATAAAGATTCTGGGTTCCCCGAGAAGAGCTCGGGGTCTGCCCTCTTTTTATCTATATGATATGTGTCATATTCATGAGAATGTGTAGTTTATCCTTTCCGCCTAGCACCGGGTCCGACCAGTCGGCCCGGAGCCTCGCCGCCTTCTACAACATGCCGCCTCCTGCAGCCGGACAAGTAGTGTGTTGGCACCAAAAACTCCCTTTGTTAGAAGCCACAGCTCGCAAAGTGACTGCATGGCGGGCAAAGGTTGCAAAAAGTGCCCCACACGAAAGAATGGCTAAGAGAAAATGCATATGGTGGAGGGCGGCATCGCACTTAGCCGCCTGGCTGCTTGGCAGCCAGACGGCCGACCTCCGCCTCTATTACCAAAAAACTCCGAACGGCTAAGTCCTACCCCCCCTCACAAATGACTAGAACGCTCAAATCAGCCACGGTCCGCAGAGCGGCTGCCCGGCTGGTGAAAGCAAAGCCAAAGGGTTGGCGGCAAAGGAAAATAGCCAAGGAGAAAAAGGGAAAAAGACTAGAGGTCGGCACAGCAAGCATAAGAAATGATAAATATTTACATGGATAAAGGCCTCCGGCCAGCATTCAAATAGAGTTTTGATACACACCCCGAGGGTGGAGTTGCACGAATTTAACAAAATGTTCAGAACGGCAAGCACAAAGCAGATAAACCCTAAGGAGCAGCAGAAGACTCCGGCTGGGCGGTGCTGGCTGGTGCAGCAGAAGACTCTGGCTAGGCGGTGCCGGCTGGCGCGGCAGGAGGATCCGGCTGGGCGGTGCCGGACGGCGTGGCCAAGGACTCCGGCTGGACGCTGGAGTCGGCTGCACCACCTGGCACAGTGGGTGGCTCCGTTTGAGCGGAGGGATCGCCGGCGGCACGCGGGGCGGCAGAGGACTGGTGGACGGAGTCGGTGGCACCCATCGGAGGAACGGGCGGCTGGTCGGCCCCCGCCTGGCCGTCTCCAGAAGCGGGCAGCACCTCCGTGCTTGGTTCGTTGCTTGAGGCCCTGACGGGCTGGGGCTGACCGTCCGCCCCAACCTCCGACATGTCGACGTCGCTCTCCTTGTCTTCCTCCTCCTCCTCCTCTCCGTCCTCCTTCCCGTCCTCCCCTTCGTCGCTGGAGTCGATGACTTCAGCCGAATCCTTGCTGTCCTCCGGGTTTAACCCAAGCCACTCATGCGGGGCTTCACCGCCTTCCTTGACCACCTCCGGGACAAAGACACAGGTGTCGATGAAGTCAGTGATCGCCGCCGCCCTATTGACAAGCTTAGCTTCCACCGCCGCAAGCTCCTCCCGCGCCTCCAGTCGGAACGTGGCTAATTGGGCTAGATCTAGCCTAGGGTACCATGCCTTGACGAATTCTAAGGCCCGGCGCACCCCTGCCCGGGCTGCTGAGCCTTTCCAGGCTTCCAGGCGGCCAGCCGCCACCTCCAACCAGTCGGCAGTCCGACTCGGGGTGCGTGGAGCCGGCAAGCCTGGCCAGAGGGCGGAGATCGCCTGGGCTCTGACGCGCTGGAGGCGGCGCAGCAAGCGGTGAGCAGGCCGAAGCCGGGCCTGGATGCTGAGGACCTGTTCGCCAAGAGTCCGCGGGGCATCAGCGCCGATCTGCGCTCCCTCCGCCCTTCGCTCCTCGCGCTGGGCCTCGATCATTTGGATCGCGGCCACAGCATGGCCCGGGGAGAAATATGTCCAGGCAGAATAAGAAAAAGGCCAAGGCTATAAGCAAAGGCCGACAGCTCAAAACAAGAAACCAAGAAAAGAAGGCTCACCATCGACCAAGTCTTCGATGCTACTGAAGTAGGCCGTCCCCTGGACCTCCTTGTCGGCCCAGGGGGAGCGCTCGACCTCAAACTCGGCAAGGAGACTGGTCTCCACCGTCTCCGCCTTTAGTCGGGCTGCCTTGAGGGTTTCCGCCTGCTCGGCAAGTTGGGAGACCAGGCGGTCCCGCTCCTCCACTAGCTTGCTGCACTCCGCCTCCTTGCCATGAAGAGCGGTGTTGGCTTCGCCTAGCTGCTGCTGCAGGGCGGTGTTGGCCTCTGAAGAAAGAAAAAGAAGGAGAAAGCATCAGTCAAGCGGACGAGGCAAAGGAAAGAAACAACCGAGGAGATTCGGCCCGACTGCTCAGCAGTCGGCCCGAAGCTCGGGGACTACAGCCCGCGGGTGCGCCAGCGCATCCCCGCGGAAAAGAAGAAGTTGGCAGAGGAAAGAAACAACCGAGGAGAGTCGGTCCGACTGCTCAGCAGTCGGCCCGAACCTCGGGGACTACAGCCCGCGGGTGCGCCATCGCGCCCCCGCAGAAAAGAAGAAGTTGGCAGAGGAAAGAAACAACCGAGGAGATTCGGCCCGACTGCTCAGTAGTCGGCCCGAACCTCGGGGACTACAGTCCTTGGGTGCGCCAGCGCGCCCCCGCGGAAAAGAAGAAGTTGGCAGAGGAAAGAAACAACCGAGGAGATTCGGCCCGACTGCTCAGCATTCGGCCCGAACCTCGGGGACTACAGCCTGCGGGTGCGCTAGCGCGCCCCCGCGGAAAAGAAGAAGTTGGCAAAAGAAAGAAACAACTAAGGAGATTCGGCCCGACTGCTCACCAATCGGCCCGAACCTCGGGGACTATAGCCCGCGGGTGCGCCCGTGCGCCCCCATGAAGAAGCAAGAAGGAAACTTACGCCGGCTCTCGGCCAGATAGGCCGTCTGCGCCTCCAGCTCCCGGACCTTGGAGTTGTAGGCAGTCGCGTGGAAGTTATGATAATCCTA
Organism: Triticum aestivum; assembly: GCF_018294505.1. Taxonomy (NCBI): domain Eukaryota; kingdom Viridiplantae; phylum Streptophyta; class Magnoliopsida; order Poales; family Poaceae; genus Triticum; species Triticum aestivum. Next base: position 552,805,971 of record NC_057804.1, read on the forward strand.
CAGAAGAGACATCAAAGAAGTCAGCAGTCGACAGTCGCAAGATGAAGTTCCGACCCGCCTGCTCAGCAGCCGGCCCGGAACTTGGGGACTACACCCAGTGGGTGTGCTTGCGCGCCCCCACAAGAGAAGCAAAAAAGATCACGCGAAGAAAAAGAGCCAAGGACAACTTACGCGGATGGCAGTGCGCGACTCCAAGTAGGCCTCGTTGCAGCGCCTAAGGGCCTCCCCCTTCGCCCGGAGCTTGGCTTGGACGTCAAGATACGCCTGGTTCAGGGCACCAGTCCCGCCCCCATGTATCCAGCCTACGGGTGCGGCGCTGGTCGCCTCGGTATCAGGGGCCGACGAGCTTGCGGTGCCAACCGCCTGTGGCCGCGGCGCTGAGGCCGCCTTCTCCAGAGAACGGCACGCGGGTAGACGGACCGCAGGGATCAGGTCCGTAACCATCGTACTTACGACCGGCGGCGCCACCGGCTGCTCGTCCCGCGGCTCGCTGGCTAGTGGGGCGGCGGGGGCGGGGGCAGCGGCATGAAGACGTCCGGCATGCCCACGTCGCCGCATTCCCGCTCCTGGACTGGGTAGTCGCCGCCTGCTCCTTTGGCCTTCGCCTCGAATTCAGGTGGAGGCGGCGCGGAGCTCAGGGGCGCCACAAGGAGCGGCTCTTGGCGGCGTGCGGCCTCCGCGAGCTGCTCCCTCTCCGCGGCATGGGCTTCTGCCTGCGCCAACGCCCTCTCGGTGGACGCCGCGGACAAGGCCGCCTGCTCCCTGGTCAGGCGGTCAGCCTCTTCTTCACGCGCATTCCACTCTGTCGCCTCCCGGAGGTCGGCAGCCGGGTCGATGCACCGACTGGTCGAGGAGGTCATTGCCGACTTGAGGACCGAGGCGGTGCCCGACTTCTCGAGGGTCAGTGGGGCCTTGAAACAAGAAAAGAAGTCGGAAGGCTTTCACACCAGAATGACAAAAATACAAGGAGTGAAGAAAGGATCCTTACGCCGACACCATAACAGGCACCTTCGGCCGTCTCTGATATTGGGCCGCCTTGGTCGCGGTTTCTTTCCGCCTGGTCGCCGCGGCCGGGTTCTTGGGCTTCTTCGAAGCGCTGTCGAACAGGGTCGCACCCTGTCTCCACTTGAGCTTGCCACCTTGGGCGGGTGGTCCAGAAGAGGGGCCGGCACCGATGGTGGTGGAGCTCCGGGCAGGGCGCGGCTCGTCTTCATCTTCGTCATCGTCATGCCAAGCCTCCATGCCGCCGCCTCCCTCGGAGCCACCTGCTCCACTACCGCCGTCCGTCCTGCCCCCGCCGCCTGTCGCATCGTCGACCAGGGCGGCTGCCCCCAAGTCGGGGTCGTCCAAATCGCTCTCCGCCCTGTCCGCCTGGAGGGCATCACCCGGCCCCAGGAGGGCGGCCGCCGCCTCAGACATATAGATCTGCAACCCAGGAGGCTGGCATCATAAAGAGAAATGAAGCTGAAGGAAATGGCTCCAAAGACCAAGAGAAGAGACTTACAGTCGGGGGAGGGTTGTGGCGGGAGTATGGCCGCTTCCCGTATCGCCACTCCACCTCCGACACCTTGAGGTTGGAGATCTCGTTCACCATCCACGAAACTTTGGACGGCGGCATCCCCTTCGTACACAGCCGGCACAAATCGCGGTGTCCGCCCATCCGGAAGATCGGATGATGGCGGCTCTGGAGCGGGAGAACCCGTCGCTCGACAAAGGCAATAAGGAGGTCGGAGGCTACGAGGCCCTCCACCTCCTGGAGCACTCGGAGTCGGCCAATGGCGGCCGCCGCGTCCGCCGACACCGGCTTCGGCTTTTACTTCCAGGAAGTGTGAGCTCTGGTAGGAGGGCCGGCTTCGTAGGCTGGCAGGTTGAGGAAGTCAGCAGCCGGGTCCATGTTCTCGACGTAGAAATAGGACTGCTGCCACATCTTCACCGACTGTGCCAGCTTGATGACGGGGAAGGCGTTCCGCTTCACCGGCCGGCGCACGGCGACGAAGCCCCCACACTCGGCCGCCGTCTCCTTGGCGGAGGTGCCGAGATTTCCATAGAAGAATGCTCCCCACAGCTTGATTGTGGGGAGGATGCCGAGGTAGCCCTCTCACGCCGTGACGAAGGCGGAAAGCAGAGTCACGGCGTTGGGCGTGAGGTGGTGAGGTTGAAGATTGTAGAAGTTGAGAAAGGAGCGGAAGAGGTCACTCGCCGGGAGGCCGAAGCCGCGCAGGAAATGCAAGCGGAAAACGACCCGCTCGCCTTCCTGTGGCACCGGCGAGATCTCCGTCTCCGGCAGCACCCGCGCCTTGATAAAGGCCGCGCTGGGCATCCGGCGCGTGTCGCGGAGGAAGGAGATGTGATCCTAGATCACCATCGATCCGTCCCAGTCGCCCGTGGCTCCGGCTGGTGGCGCAGAGAGGAGACACGTGCCAGCGATGGGCAACGGCGGCAGCGTTGTGGCAACAGCAGGAGCGGAGGATGAGAAGAAGAAGATGAGAGGGAGGGGCGCGAGAGCTCTGCCGCACCTTTCCCCCCTCCCTACTTATAGCGCCCGGGCTGTGAAGCCGAGGGGACGGGACGTGGGGTCATGGGATTAGCTGCGCCCACGTCCCCTCAACCCCCGTTTCCCGTAAGCATTTACCACGTCGTAAAAGATCCTGGGAAAAGCAACCACCCCCTTCGGCACAGTGGATCCGCCCGGTCGCCTAGGCACGGTAGTGGCGGGCCCGGCCCCTGTGTCACGTCCCGTCCGAAACGTGGAATGGCAGGCTGACCTGGCTGACATGCGCCGCGTGGCCCGTCCATGGCGGGCGGCGGCCTGGGAAGCTTAGCAGGCACGCCACCGAACTCCCGCCCTGAAGTTCAAAAACCAACAGTGCAAACTCCGCCTGCTGAGCTGGCGGCACAGCAGACCGGCACCTTCCCGGAGCCCGGTGAGGAGGGAAGCCGCTGAGGCTTCGCAGCCCCTCGACCACGGTGTCTCACCGGCTTCGGGGACTACTGTCGGAGTAATGGGCCATGGGTAAGCTCACCCGAGTCCCATGATTTATCAAGAATTTTGGGCCAGCTCTGCCTAGCTGGGCCCCAAGCAAAAGCTCCGCCCTCCGGGGCCGGCTAGCTCAGCTGCCGGCTACCAGAGGGCGGTCGACCCAAGGATGCAACGCTCCGAGTGACCGGCTCCTGGCAGACGCCCTCCAGAGAGTGCGGCTACAGGCAGGCGGCTACTTCACGACTACAGGGCGGCCGAGCTCCCGTAAAGAGTACAAGACAAAGCATGGCTACAGTGAAGCCCGTCGCCTCGCACGCCCGAGACGAGCGTGGCTACAGTGCTCCGTACAGACGGAGATCTCCACACGACGGGGCACTGTGCCGTATCTACCCTGACATCACTCCGAGCAGGCAGAGCCCTGTTCCCCACGACGGCCTGTCGGTACGGCCCGCCAGAGGCAGGCCCTATCGGGTAGTGACCCCAAGGAAGACGGCAGAGGCTCGTCCAGGCGGATCAGAGAGGGGCCGGCCTCCAGCAGGCGGTCGTCCCTTGTCCCGAGGCGAGCACACCATTAAGCTGATAAGACCAGGTGTGGCTACAGTGTGCTCCCACCAGGCGGCGGGACTGTAGCCACGCTAAGATGACCAAGCCCCCGTCACTGGCGACACGACTACAGTGTGCAGCCACCAACCAGTCGGCAGGGCCCACCAGGCGGCGGGCCCTAGCGGTCGGCAGAGAAGCCGGAGGCTGGAGACACTGACAGCCTGGCCCGGCAGTCGGCCAGATTACCATTGTACCCCTGGGGGTAGGCCTATACAAACCCCCCAGGCCACCCCTGCAAAGGGTTCCCACGCTGATAGAACTAGCCAGAAACCTAGGGAGGGAAGAGCTAGCCTTGCCTTCTCTCTAGACACAGCTCGAGGAGCACTTTGTATCACTAGTGCCTTAGTGATCATCCGGAGACCCCGCAGAGCAGGAGTAGGGGTATTATCTCCACGGAGATCCCCCAACCTGGGTAAAGTTTGCCGGTGTACATGCCTACGCCTCATCCCGTTTCCAGGCACCAGCGACGTTCCACTCGCTCCCACCATGATAAGCCATCCTTTGGCATATGTCGCACCCAACCCCCGACACTCATATCACGCACATTACTGAATTGTAGTGCTTCTCTGGTTGCCCATTCATTCATTGTGTCAATGTTGCTTTCGTACTACCTTACCTGGCTGATGATAGCTGTGCCATATTGTGTTAATTTGGTGTAGGCTAGTTGCCCAAACGTTCGTTGTGTCAATGTTGCTTTCCTATTATCTGACTTGGCCAATGATAGCAATGCTAGTGTGTTAATTTTGTGCAGGCTACTGAAGATAAGTATACAAACTATGAAAACAGCAAGGCAACCCCATTGTTTCTTTCCAGTAAATCTAGGCCAGGTAATATGGCAATAACTCATGATTAATCTATTTGGTTCCCGTCCTAATTTATGTTATGATGCAGTGGTCGAGACACTCTCCACTATCAATAATACAAGCCTGCCAAAATCGCCATCTGAATCTGTTCAGTATCCTCTGTCTCGAATGCAACGGAATAAATGTATGTTTGTGAACCAATTAATGGCTGAAGTAATGATGGAAATGGTGGATGAATCAGAGGTGCAGAGTCGTGCGACACAACAACTAATCAATGTTTTCATAGACAGTGTAGCAAAGCAGTAAGAACTTGCCCACATGCTTATGGGTGTCATCTGTGCTGAGGTTGTAGATTGTGACGTTGTAGATGGTTAGGTTCTGCTCATTTATTTGCACTAGCATCAACCTTTGATTGCCAAGTGGATGTAATTTCCTGTAATATATGTTGGATGTGCAACGCTATTCCCTGTATGTCGTACCTTTGCTTGATCGGTCTTGATCCTGTGCATAATTGCTCGTCGTAATGGGATCAAATTATCTAATTGGCCTAAAGACATGTAGGAACTTTAGTGGGCCCATTAAGTTAATGGGCCGTTACTAGGCCGAAAGTTAATGGTCGGCCCTCTTACCTCCCGGGTCGTTAACAGACCGACATCGAAGCGGGCAACAGGTGGCCCCAATTTATTTCACGGGCCGTTAACAGGCCGTTACTAAGTTTGGGCTACATATGGACCAACTATACTGTAGCCCTTTAGCAAGCCGAAAGAGACAGCGGGCTTGTACTGGACCATGAAGAGCATGGGCCGCTAAGAGGCCGAAAGTCAGGTCGTATTGTAAATGGCCCAACTGTGTTGTGGGCCTTTAGCAGGCCAAAAGAGAAACCGGGCTGATATTGGACCATGACGGGCATGGGCCGTTAAAAGGCCAAAACTACGGTCCGACTACAAATGGCCCAACTCTTTTATGGTCCGTTAACAGGCCGAAAGGCACACAGGGCCGGGAATTGGCCCAACACTTAAACGGGTCGCTAAAAGGCCAAAACTCAGGTCTGACTACAAATGGCCCAACTGATTTATGGGTCGTCAACAGGCTGAAAGTGACACCGGGCCAGAAATTGGCCCAACACTTAAATGGGCCGCTGAAAGGCCAAAACTCAGGTCCGTCTACAAATGGCCCATCAGATTTATGGGCTGTCAACAGGCTGAAAGACACACCAGGCCAGAAATTAGCCCAACATTTAAATGGGTCGCTAAAAGGCCGAAAGATCTACATCCTGAAAATTGGCCCATCCATTAAATGCGTTGTTAACAGGCCGAAATCTCATCGGGCCAATATTGAGCCCAAATATATAGCGGGTTGTTAACGGGCTCAAACCGACGATGGGCTGCAATGGTGCCAAATCTTTAACGGGCCGTTGACGGGCCGAATTGGCACATCGCGTATGAGCCGTGGGCTTAAATGGACCTGACACAAGTAGGCTTTATATGGGCCGGCCTGCTAATTTTTACTGGGCCAGCCTTTTTCACCAGAATGGGCCACTGTTGGACCGTGCCACATGTCGACCTATCATAGGCGCCTCCTGTCCAATGAGTGGATGACATATGTCCCAACGGTGAGGCAACACTTGTTTCCTGTGGCCAATGATTATTTTACACATGGAAAATCCCCATTTGCCCGGGCTGTTAACGGGTTATCGGATCCAAAATCGGACCCGATAGCTTAACGGCGTCCCGTTACGGTGGATGCCACGTGTTGGTCACACTTCACGAAAGCACTTATGTGACGCGTGATTTATTATCATGGAAGTGGACACTTTCGTGATGATAATTTTGGTAATGTCATGGAACACTTCAACGACAGCACGGCTATGACTATCTTGATTCTGTCATAAAATCGTCATGGATGTACATGCATGACAAAAAACGCGACCTACTATGATAAACACGTATCATCACGGAAGTGTATTTTCTTGTAGTGGTAGTTCAGGCTTCCAAACCTAACCTGATGGCCAGGGGCGTAGCTATCGATCTGCTCCAGATGGCCAAGCGAGTTGGCCCGCAGTGCGAAGCCACCAAATATGGAGGTCTGTCCGGGGAGGAAAACCTCACCCTGGATCGCATCGTTGTAGATGATTGAAGGAGCCATCAAGCCTTATCGTGATGACACAGTGGAACTCTCAATGAAAGCACCAATGTCGGTGTCAAAATCGGCGGATCTCGGGTAGGGGGTCCCGAACTATGCGTCTAAGGCTAATGGTAACAAGAGACGGGGGACACAATGTTTACCCAGGTTCGGGCCCTCTCGGTGGAGGTAATAACCTACTTCCTGCTTGATTGATCTTGATGATATGAGCATTACAAGAGTTGATCTACAACGAGATCGTAGAGGCTAAACCCTAGAAGCTAGCCTATGATTATGATTGTTATTGGTCCTACGGACTAAACCCTCCGATTTATATAGACACCGGAGGGGGCTAGGGTTACACGGAGTCGGTTACAGAGAAGGAAATCTACATATCTGAATCGCCAAGCTTGCCTTCCACACAAAGGAGAGTCCCACCCGGACACGTGACGAAGTCTTCAATCTTGTATCTTCATAGTCCAACAGTCCGGCCAAAGTATATAGTCCGGCTGTCCGAGGACCCCCTAATTTCGGACTCCCTCGGGCGGCGCCAAAGTATGGCATATAGCCGGATCCAGCTACCCCACTGGGACTCCGAAGAAAGGATCTGTCGAATGGTCTTCGAATGGTTTATATTGACGATGTACCCCTTCCGGACCCTGTTCGGCGCGGACTGCCAAAATTTTCCAGTGCCCCCTTAAAGAAGCTATACAGCCGGCATCCCAAATCCTCGGCCCAAGAAGACAGTGCGAAGGTGATGAACTTGGTAAACAAGATCAAGATATTGACCCATTCTGGACTCTCCATAGTAGAAGTTATGGCTATCACGATAAAGAGATGCATCCAGCGACTTCAATCCTGAGTAACTACCCTATGGAACTACAACGGGGAGGATGACGCATCACGCTACAGGAGAAAGGGTTCGGATGGCCAAGCCGCATTACCGACAGCTCTGGCCGACCTCTATAAAGGAGAAGAAGAGGACTTCATGCGTGTAAATTGCCGAGAAGCCTACTCCATGTACACTCCTATTGAATGGGTAAGTTTTTTTAACCGCTCAATGCCCTTTTATCCATAGGGATGCACTGACCGGGTATCCTAGCTATTTATGTTTTGAACAGTCATGGAGGAAGATTGTCGAGAACATTAACTGCCCCGCCCCCCAGCCAGAGGATGATGATCGCAATGAAGACCCCGGATTTCGTGAGGACCCGGACATATTTGTAGAGTTCGAAGATGGAATCTACTATCAGGCGAGCCTTGATGGCTCGGAGGTGGCTATTATGGCTGACTACCCCGACCTCTATCCCTTTGTGAAGGTAAGTGTTCGGAAACTGTATTATCAAAGAAGAGGGACACTCCCACTTGCCTCCTTATCCTCCACATTGGGCCATGTTCCGCAGGATCGACTCTCAGTAAGACGCACCCAAGGGAGGGTGACCAAGAAAAGGTCAGCATCTTCGTGGAAGGGTCGTGCAAAACAAAAGGAGGTTGGCAGCAGTACTGAACCTGCTCCACCATCGAAAAGGTATCTACTTCTTTATTAATATTTGGTTGTGAAGTTGGACTGTCATTTGAATCCTCCCTCTATCATCGCAGGAGGGGTATACGGCGCATCATGGGTAAGGTCCCAGTCAGCCGAGTTGCGGCTAACCCGGCGCCGGAGATACCAATCGGGGCGGGGGCACATGCTGATGCAGCACAGACTCGCTCATCTCACGGCGAGTCGGATGAGATGTCTGTGACCAACTCCAAAGTCGAGAGTGTGATGAACCATCGGCACTTAAAAGAAGCCTTACACGCCACTGCTTTAATGGAGCCAAAGTTTAATGCCTTGAGCACTGTAGGTGCATATATCCGAGTTGTCCAGGATGGACTCACCGGGGTCGCTTGCCTGTTCTCAAAGGATATGCAGGTAAGAAAATTGAGGAACTTAATGGATATACAGTAGAAGTAGCCCCCAAGACATAAAGCGGGAGAACCAAACCGGTTTAAGGATCGGTTGATGACCACGGGTTCTCAAGGAGAAGAACAGCACACCGACTCGGGAGCTTGAAGAAATAAAGAGTGCCCCAATGTATTATGGCAATGATAAAAGATTGGAAGAAGAAGTAAGGAAACAGGCCGAAGAGATAAAGAGCTTGAAGGCACAACTCCTGGAGGCACAACAAGAAAACCAGAAACTGAAGGGAGGCATATTCGGTATGTCTTGTGAACCATCCGGATTATTGATAGGATCATATAAAGTGGAAGATGATAGTTCGGTTGATACAGGTATGTTGACCGTCCGCCCCGAGGAGGAAATGCCAGTTCTTCAGAGTGACATTCTGAAGGAGCTGGCCAAGCTGCACGAGCATGCTCCGAAGGAGATGAAGAATATGTCCAAAGCCTTATGGCCTTCCGACCTCCCTCCAGAAAGTATGGAAGGGTTGGCTGATCTATTCAAGGGTGCCCGGCGACGGTTCGAGCTATGGAAGACATTGGCATGCCGTGAAGGTGCTCGGGAGGCATGGGCCATGGTGAAGACACGCTATACTGGTCTTGACCCGAACCATATGGCCAGAGTTGGACCGCGGGGACCCCACGGGAAGGAGCACTACCAAAACAGACACATCCGTGACATTTTTGGCCAAACAAATTTTTTTCCTGTCATACTTATGACACTTCTATGATGATAATTGTGACAAAACCCGGTATCATCATAGATGTGGTGGGATCCTACTTCTATGACAAAAAATGGGCTTTTCGTCCTGGGCGGGCTGGAGACGCAGCTGCATGACATTCTTTGGGCCGTCCATGACGGAAAAAATCATGGTAGAAGCGAGGGCGAGGAAAATTTCGGGGAGTTCCTGGTTACGGTGGGTGGTCGGGGGCCGAGCGATGCGCGTTTGTCTCGTACATGTATGCGTGTGTGTGCGAGGTGTTGGGATCTAAGTGAACCCAAGCGAGGCGTCGCCTAACTGAACCCGAGCGATTGCACTGCAGGCTACGCATTACTGAACCCGAGCGATCGATCGATGGCTGTTAACTGAACCCGATCGAGTGATTCCTTTGCTACTGCTGCTAACTGAAGCCGATCGATGCTGCCTCTGGATGAACAGTGAGCGTTGCGGGGGGGTGGATGAACAGTTCCCGGTGGGGGTGGATGAATAGGACCCCGTGTCGTTGCCTCTAGATGAACAGGACCCCGATCGATCGAGCCGGTTGGGGCTGGATGAATAGGACCCAGTGGAGGGCTGGATGAACAGGACAACCCCGTGGATGGCTGGATGAATAGTAGACGGTGGAGGGGTGGATGAACAGTAGCCCGTGGAGGGGTGGTTGAACAGGAGCCCGTGGAGAGGGTGGTTGAACAGTAGCCACTGGAGTAGCGCGCGGTGGAGGCTAGATGAACAGGAGCCCGTGGATGAACAGGAGCCCGTAGAGGCTAGAGGAGGTCGACCGTGGATGAACAGTAGCCCGTGGAGGCTGGAGGAGGTCGACGGTGGAGATGAACAGTATCCGTGGAGTTCCGTTTTGCGGTAAGGCACACCCCTCCCGATGAATAGGACCCCCGTTTCAACTGTAGCGCTCCAACACAAGTCTGTTTCGTCCGTTTTGTGGTACCCCACACCCGTCCTGATCAACAGGATCCCGTTTCGACTGTAGGAGGTCCAACACAAGTCTGTTTCCTCTATTTTGCGGTACGCGAGACCCCTCCCGATGAACAGGATCCTATTTTGAACGTGGCCGGTCGAACACAAGGTTGTTTCCTCCGTTCCGTGGTACGCCAGGCCTCACTTCCATCGCTTGTTGCGTCCAAGCCCTCCCGATGAACACGACGATGCATTCCATTCCGACCCAGTTGGTTGGCTCCCCCACGACGAGGACGCTGTTCCTCCGTTCCGACCTAGCCATGTACACGAGCCCTGGCCGTACGTATATATGCGCGATTAGGCGTTTGAGACCCCGCCCGTATGTACGTACGTGGCCATATTTTCTTTCGTGCACACCGGCCGCTGTACGTACATGTACATGCTACGTGCGCGCCTCTACTACGACACATGCGCGCCTGTACATCCACCAGTATGTACGTACACGTTCGCGACCAGAATGACAACGCTACGTACACTTCAACCAGGTGGGTCCCGACTGTCAGGCACTTCCTTGCGTGCGGATATGTAGCTGGTGGGTCCCAGCAGTCAGGGGGGCGAATCATTTTTTTTGGACGCACTTCCTTGCATGCGAAGATGTAGCTGGTGGGTCCCAACATTCAGGGGGGGAACGTTTTTTTCACGAAATACAGTGGCCCATATGGTGGGTCCTAGCTGTCAAGTGGAGGAATCATTGTTTTCCGCGTGATAAGGAGGCACTTCCTTGCTGCGGCCGTGGACCTAGCTCTTAGCCTCTCCACGTTCAGGCCACATCTGATGGAAGTCGTTCCTTGACCACGCTGACCACGCCACGCTGATAGCACCACGACGGTGGACAACGGCAAGGCCTAGGAAGGGGACGACGCGGAGCCGGGGAAGATGTGGCAGTGGATGCCCACGCGAAGAGGAGTACGAGGGTTCACTGGTTCGGCTGCGGTCTGAGGCTATCGTCGCCGTAGAATAACAGGGGGTGTGGGTGAGTGGAGGGATGGCCTGGCCAACGATGGGAGTAGTAGGGGGCGGTGAGGCCTCCGCGGCAGCACAGCCGGCCATGAGAGGTAGGAGCAGGTGGCACGGCTGGCACTGCTTTGGGCGGCTGGAGCAAGAAGACCAGATGTTGAAGAAGCACGATGGCCGTTGGATGGACATTGTACGGTCACTGTAGCTAGAATCGTTTATATTGACTAAGTTGCTAAAGCCATTGGTACGTCAACTTAGTAGGCCCACAGGTCATCTTCCGAAACGGTGCGCCCCAGATGTCAGGGGGAGGAATCATTTTTTGGGCGTGTGAAGCTAGAATATCTGAGATTGAAGAAGAAGCACGACATCCTTTGGATGGACATCCAACGGCCACTGCTGCTAGAACCGTGTGTTGACTATAAGTTGACAAAGCCTTGCATGCGCGTCAACTCTCTTTTTTTAGGGGACACGTCAACTTAGTAAGGCCACAAGTGTGTGGCAGAGAACTTATAGCCCATTTGAGATTTGTAAGAATGTGCAGCCCATTTTTGAATTCTAATAGAATTTACTACAACCCATTTATAGTTTGTTAAAAGTACAGCCCATTTCAACCAACCGTTCAAAACAAAATTCAATAAAATTTCCAACATTTTTATGGGATCCGAAATATTTTTATCCCGAAATTTCTAGTCAGATTAAATACAATTTCAATATAAATTTATATTACGTAAAAATCCAACGAAACATTGCGCTCGCAACAATTAATGAAATTAAAATTTTCAATATCCAAAAATAATATTTTATAAAGTAACTACGTGTTTGGTGCATTTTTTATAGTTACTGCCCAGTTTTTATAATTACATCCCATTTATTATTTCTTAAAGCCTATTTTCTTGTTAAGCCTAATGCATCCCTCCTAGGAAAGATTTGCAGCCCAGCAGGGCAGAGAATAACAACTTGACCTTGCATGGGTATTCCTAAAAAAAGTATAGCTGGGCTAGCCATTTTCAGCTTGAAAAAAATTAATATCTGGGCTGGATATCTGGCCTAGGCTAGACGGGCCACAACCCGCCTAGTTAATACCTGCAGCGATGTTTTTGTTGTTGTTCAGAGGAGAAAAATTAATATCTGGTCTAAACATCAAAAAACTCTATAGTGCTCACACCTCAAAAACACAAATACTGCTCGAGCTGCTTGGTCCCAGCTGTCAGCCGCTTCTTGTGCAATTCTCTCGTTTATTGACTACATAGGTTGAGAATGGTGTGGGACCGTGATGTCAGGAAACCAGGAAGAAGCAAAAAAAATTATAGTTTTATATTATATATATATATATATATAATAAGGAGGCACTTGCGTATGTGAGGCTATGGCCCTGGTGGGTCCCCATTGTCATCCTCTCCAAGTAAAGTCATCTCCTCGCCCGCGCGCGCTTTCCGCCCGAAATAGTCAGCGCCGCCCGCCCCGCTTCCCGGTGCAGGCAATTGCTCCACCTTCAAACGACACAAGTGTCATCTGTCCGTCCATCTGCCGCCCACATTAATGATACGCAGTTGCCAAGGCGGCTACTCCGGCGCCACACGTCCGTCCCTCCGCCGACCACCATTGCTATATAAACTGTTGCGTCGGCCATAGCCGCAGTCATCCGCATCCGTTCCCTTTCTCCTGTCCACACTACTACTGCCCACCATGGCTTCCTCACGCTCCAGCGCTCTTTGGGACGGGCGGACGATGGACCACAAGGAGATGGCAACCATTGTTGCCGACCGGCTGGCCGGCAGGCAGCCGAAGGACGACAACGTCCCAATGGAGAACATGGTAGTCGATGATCCGGTGCCAACCCCCTCCTCCGCGCCATCCTGGCCGGTGCATTGCACCATGACCATCGGCGAGGCCCGTGCCCAATATATGGACACGGTGAGGCAGATGCATGAGGAGCAGTTCCGGGAGGCGCAGGCCGATGCCGCCTACAACCACCATCTCCTCCAAGAGCACCTGCAGGCGGAGGAGCAGATCGCCGCGGAGCATGCGGAGCAGGAGGCGCTGCCTGACTCGTACCGCTCCGCCCGCGAGGGCCGCCTTGAGCGCTGGCGGTACCGCATGCAGGTTGTGGAGGTTGCGGCCGCCTACAAAGAGGGCCATGAAGCGGGCGAGGCGCTGTTTGGTGAGACCGAGGATGAGCCAGAGGACAATGCCGGCTCCGACGAGTGCCCGCTCTGCTGATGTCGATGAGGCCCTGCTCCGTCGAGGCCCCGCGGCACCAATAACGAGGCAGAGGACACCTCCGGCTCCGCCGAAGTCCCGCCCCGCCAACAACGAGGAAAAGGACATCGCCGGCTCAGCCGAGGCCCTACCCTGCCGGCAACAAGGGGGAGGATTTCCACCATTCTGCCGAGCGCCACCTGCCAGCAACGAGACAGAGGACATCACCGGCTCCACCGAGACCCCGCCCCGTTGCCAACGAGGCCGCGCCACATAGAAAACGAGGAAGAGTAGAAAACGGTAGGTCGCCGCCGCTCGGGTCCAAGTAAGGCCACCGCTGCTACCCTCCGGTTGAAGCCAAGCTAGGCGGGTTGACCATTGACGGCCGGTTAGCTTCTTGGCGGCGACGTGGAGTCGAAGAGCTGTGTTGGAGAAGAACGCTGCTTCTACTTAACTGCTGGTGCAGTTGGCTGACTGAGACGTGGGCCCAACAGGCCACCTGTCAGTCATGCAACTGCACCTGGAGTTAAGTCACTGAAGCTTCTGTTCGGCTTAGCAGGACACAGGTGGGTAGCTTCGGTTAATTAATTATACCTCGAGCGCACCCCTGTTTAGTTGAAGAATGCATCAAATTTAATGAAATCCGGCATGTTTATATGAAATCCGACCATGTATGAATGAATTTATTTCGATTAGTTCAAATTCCTGTATCACTGGCATTGGATGAACATGCAAAACAATACGTACTAGCATTATTCTCAGGGTGATCACCTCGTTTGCAGCAGTTTCACATGTACTCCCTCCGGTCCTTTCTAGTCTGCATACAAGTTTTGTATGTAGTCAAAGTATCTCTACTTTGACCAATCTTATAGAAAAAAGCATGCACTTTCACAATGTGCAAAGTAAAAAGGAACAGAAGGAGTACAAAGAGTTTGAGCAGCTTTTTAGCGTTTTTGTATATTGCAATCCAACACACAGGGCTGGCAATTCATAGAGAACATTCAAAACAATCGATGATTATGCATCTCAGCGACTCACATGTAGGCAATATTTACTTCACAACTAAAGAATAAAGAAAAAATTGATCAACGCTGCTGAGAGCAAAGGGCGTCCCATTCGAAAATATCAAATGCATGTCTTGCTAAAATCAATGAGCAAAATTTGACAAGGTTGTCCCATTCCAAAATATCAAATGCCTACGATTGTGGAATGGGCAGGGTTTGCCATCAGTTCAGACATTGACATGGCACCTCATGCTAAATAAAACAGCTGCTCTTTTTGTGCAATTCCACCAAAATCAACAAAATTCGCGCGTAGCTTGTATGATTTTGCCCTTATATGTTGCAACGCCTTGAACTTATCGGCACCTACTTTCTTGTGGTGGAAATGAATGATTCGATGTATTCATGAACAGTTTGTGCAGTTCCCGCTGAAATCAAGCTGAGCACCCACGTTTGCACAAATACAAAAAAAATTATTATAAAGCAAATTGTACTATGAATTGACAGTTTAAACAGGCACCTACACAGTCCATGTAGAGCACACTTTTAGAAAAATGGAACTCACCAGAAAGAATCCTAGAACAATATTGTACTCGCGCATCACAGCAAAAAAATGGAGATTTGTCAGTCCTTCTGAGCTGAAGTTAGTTTGGTCTTGTGGGGAGTAATGTAACCATCCTTCAACTGCTCCTTCTAATGAGAAGATAGACAGGGCTTCTTCATCCTGGCATAATCGGAACTAGTCACTTCATGTAATCCATATTCTTCTTCAGAGGAAGATGATCCTATTGTGCAAAGACAAGAGGACAACTAAATGCTAGCATCCCTATTTGCTCGAAAAAAAGGAAAGGAAATATTTAAAACATCATAGATGAAGCACTTCTCAAGGACAATACCACTTTTTCATGATAGTATCTAAATAGTAGCACAACACCAATAGAGATGACAAAGCTCAATCATATGGATGAAATCAGTGGGCGAGTACCAACCTTTGTCAGGAGGCTTATTGTGTAGAGCATACAGATGAAGCCCTTCTCCAGAACCATCTGTTGCTATCTACTGTGGTGGCCATGCTTACTATATACTCCTCGATTAGTTTAATGTTTCCAACATCTTCTTGTGCAGTTCCACTAAAATATATGGTATCTTCAAAGAAGATCCCTGTTTGCAGAAGTAGAGATAATTACGTATTACATTAAGAGTGGCATCAAATCAGTGGCAAAACAATTGCTCGTTCCAGCCATAGCAATAAATTAAGATGCAAAACTATATCATTACTTGTGTCATCACACTTCCAGTGCTTCATTATAGCACCGGGAGTTGATTTTTGTTTTTCTTCCGCTTGTTCTTCCCCTTCATCACTTGGTTCAATAACAGACAAGCTTCGCCTTCAATGTAAGATTTGGCATGTCAATTAGGGAGCACAAGTATAACACTAAACAATGACATTAATTTTCTGACGAAAGTGGCGAAATACAGGCCAAAAGTTGTGAAATATCCTTATCTTACCTCAATTGGATATTACGGTGCACATACAGATTGGAAGTCTTGTCTCCATTTGTGCAGTTCACTAAAATCAAGCAACATTACCGTACAAGTAGCACAACATATGAAAGAACATTGCAGAATCATGTGAAAGAAGGCTAGTACTGACCTCTCATCATGTGGAATTCAAACAACTCACAAGAAGAAGATCTGAACCAAATTTGCCAACACGGATAGGAAGTAAGATCTCCTCTTGTGTAGTTCCACTAAGATCAAGCAATCAAGCAACATTGTTGGTGTGACATTTTGGTTGAACTGCACAAAACACTCTTAAAACAAAAGTGTTTTGTGCAGTGCAACAAAAGGTCACAATGGCAACAAGGTGAAGTAGATAACCCTGTTCACACAGAGGTGCAAAGGAAACAACTAGTGGTCAATAATGGTGGATGACACAGAAGCCAACATATTGAAGCATCTACCTTATCTAAATGGGAAAGAAAGCAAGACAGTAGCATTTCTCAAACGGTGGCATTGATTAATATTAACATAGAGATTATATTAACAATAAAATTTGTTAAACATGTAATTTTCTTTTAACTGTGGCATTGCATCAATTTTCCAGCGGCATTATTATAGGATGTTTGTTTAGAGGGACATTTTGGTGTAGGGACTAAAAAAACTCCATGTCAGTCCCATCTAAACCAAACAGGAGGGACTTTTAGGGACTAAAAGTGGGCATTTGGGACTAAAGAAAGAAGACCCCGAGGGAGTCTTTTTGGGACTTTTTCCAACAGTTGCCCCTACCACGCATCGCACGTTGCCTCTATTAGTTCATTACTAGGGGTAACATGGTCTTTTAGCATGTCATTTAATAACCTCTAGTCCATGTTTAGTCCCTGGAACCAAGCAGGTTGGGACTAGGGAGTTTTTAACCAAACATGGCCTTAGATTAACAACAGCTAAAGAATTGCACGAGACAGTGGACACACCAGCACCATTTGCATCTACTGATGTACTGTGGTCATGCACAGTCTGTTGCAACAAAGAACAAACAACCAAGGAGCATATTGTTGGAAATATGCCCTAGAGGCAATAATAAAAGGATTATTATTATATTTCTTTTTTCATGATAGTTGTCTTTTATTCATGCTATAATTGTATTATTCGGAAATCGTAATACACGTGTGAATACTTAGACCACAACATGTCCCTAGTGAGCCTCTAGTTGACTAGCTCGTTGATCAACAGATAGTCATGGTTTCCTGACTATGGACATTGGATGTCGTTGATAACGGGATCACATCATTAGGAGAATGATGTGATGGACAAGACCCAATCCTAAGCATAGCACAAGACCGTGTAGTTTGTTTTGCTAGAGCTTTTCCTGTGTCAAGTATCTCTTCCTTAGACCATGAGATCGTGTAACTCTCGGACACCGTTGGAGTGCTTTGGGTGTACCAAACGTCACAACGTAACTGGGTGACCATAAAGGTGCACTACATGTATCTCTGAAAGTGTCTGTTGGGTTGAGACGGATCGAGACTGGGATTTTTCACTCCGTATAACGGAGAGGTATCACTGGGCCCACTCGGTGGTGCATCATCATAATGAGCTCAAAGTGACCAAGTGTCTTGTAACGGGATCATGCATTACGATACAAGTAAACTGACTTGCCGGCAACGAGATTGAACGAGGTATTGGGATACCGACGATCGAATCTCGGGCAAGTAACATAATGTCTGACGAAGGGAATAGTATATGAGGTTGCTTGAATCCTCGACATCATGGTTCATCCGATGAGATCATCAAGGAGTATGTGGGAGCCAACATGGGTATCTAGATCCCGCTGTTGGTTATTGACCGGAGAGCCGTCTCGGTCACGTCTGCATGTCTCCCGAACCCGTAGGGTCTACACACTTAAGGTTCGGTGACGCTAGGGTTGTATGAATATGAGTATGCAGCAAACCGAATGTTGTTCGGAGTCCGGATGAGATCCCGGACATCACGAGGAGTTCCGGAATGGTCCGGAGGTAAAGAATTATATATAGGAAGTGCTATTTCGGCCATCGGGAAAGTTTCGGGGTCACCCGATATTGTACCGGGGCCACCGGAATGGTCCCGGGGGTCCACTGGGTGGGGCCACCTATCCCGGAGGGCCCCGTGGGCTGAAGTGGGAGGGGAACCAGCCCCTAGTGGGCTGGTGCGCCCCCCCTTGGGCCCCCCCTGCGCCTAGGGTTGGAAACAATAGGGTGGGGGCGCACCACTTGCCTTGGGGGGCACTCCACCCCCCTTGGCCGCCGCCCCCTTGGGAGATTCCCATCTCTAGGGCCGGCGCCCCCCTGGGGGGCTATATAAAGGAGGGGGAGGGAGGGCAGCCGCACCCTAAGTCTTGGCACCTCCCTCCCCCTGCTACACCTCTTCCTCCTCCCGCAGTTGCTTGGCGAAGCCCTGCCGGTGCCCTGCTGCATCCACCACCACGCCGTCGTGCTGCTGGATCTTCATCAACCTCTCCTTCCCCCTTGCTGGATCAAGACGGAGGAGACGTCATGCTGACCGTACGTGTATTGAACGCGGATGTGCCGTCCGTTCAGCGCTAGGATCTCTAGTGATAGGATCACGACGAGAACGACTACC
Organism: Triticum aestivum; assembly: GCF_018294505.1. Lineage (NCBI taxonomy): Eukaryota > Viridiplantae > Streptophyta > Magnoliopsida > Poales > Poaceae > Triticum > Triticum aestivum. The sequence goes on from NC_057804.1 coordinate 552,824,389, forward strand.
TCAACCCCGTTCTCTTGAACGCTTCTGCACGCGATCTACAAGTGGTATGTAGATGCATCTCTCTCTCTCGTTGCTAGATGAACTCATAGATTGATCTTGGTGAACGTAGGAAAAAATTTATTTTATGCAACGTTCCCCAACAGTGGCATCATGAGCTAGGTCTATGCGTAGTTCTCTATTGCACGAGTAGAACACAAATCTGTTGTGGGCGTAGATCTTGTCAACTTGCTTGCCACCACTAGTCTTTTCTTGCTTCAGCGGTATTGTGGGATGAAGCGGCCCAGACCGACCTTACACGTACGCTTACATGAGACAGGTTCCACCGACTGACATGCACTAGTTGCATAAGGTGGCTAGCGGGTGTCTGTCGCTCCTACTTTAGTTGGAGCGGATTCGATGAAAAGGGTGCTTATGAAGGATAAATAGAAGTTGACAAAATCACGTTGTGGTTATTCGTAGGTAAGAAAACTTTCTTGCTAGAACCCAATTGCAGCCACGTAAAAGATGCAACAACAATTAGAGGACGTCTAACTTGTTTTTGCAGCAATTGTCATGTGATGTGATATGACCAGAAGTTGTGATGAATGATGAATGATATATTGTGATGTATGAGATCATGTTCTTGTAATAGGAATCACGACTTGCATGTCGATGAGTATGACAACCGGCAGGAGCCATAGGAGTTGTCTTAATTATTGTATGACCTGCGTGTCAATGATTTAACGCCATGTAATTACTTTACTTTATTGCTAAACCGTTAGCTATAGTAGTAGAAGTAATAGTTGGCGAGCAACTTCATGGAGGCACGATGATGGAGATCATGGTGTCATGCCGGTGACGAAGATGATCATGGAGCCCCGAAGATGGAGATCGAAGGAGCTATATGATATTGGCCATATCATGTCACTACTTTATATAATTGCATGTGATGTTTATTATGTTTTATGCATCTTGTTTACTTAGAACGGCGGTAGTAAATAAGATGATCCCTTATAATAATTTCAAGAAAGTGTTCCCCCTAACTGTGCGCCGTTGCTAAAGTTCGTCGTTTTGAAGCACCACGTGATGATCGGGTGTGATAGATCCTTACGTTCACATACAACGGGTGTAAGACAGTTTTACACATGCATAAACACTTAGGGTTAACTTGACGAGCCTAGCATGTACAGACATGGCCTCGGAACACAAGAGACCGAAAGGTCGAACATGAGTCGTATGGAAGATACGATCAACATGGAGATGTTCACCGATGATGACTAGTCCGTCTCACGTGATGATCGGACACGGCCTAGTCGACTCGGATCGTGTAACACTTAGATGACTAGAGGGATGTCAATCTGAGTGGGAGTTCATTAAATAATTTGATTAGATGAACTTAATTATCATGAACTTAGTCTAAAATCTTTGCAAAATATGTCTTGTAGATCAAATGGCCAACGCTCATGTCAACATGAACTTCAACGCGTTCCTAGAGAAAACCAAGCTGAAAGATGATGGCAGCAACTATTCGGACTGGGTCCGGAACCTGAGGATCATCCTCATAGCAGCCAAGAAAGCATATGTCCTAGAAGGACCGCTAGGTGAAGCACCCATCCCAGAGAACCAAGACGTTATGAACGCTTGGCAGTCACGTGCTGATGATTACTCCCTCGTTCAGTGCGGCATGCTTTACAGCTTAGAACCGGGGCTCCAAAAGCGTTTTGAGCAACACGGAGCATATGAGATGTTCGAGGAGCTGAAAATGGTTTTTCAAGCTCATGCCCGGGTCGAGAGATATGAAGTCTCCGACAAGTTCTATAGTTGTAAGATGGAGGAAAACAGTTCTGTCAGTGAGCACATACTCAAAATGTCTGGGTTGCACAACCGCCTGTCCCAGCTGGAGATCAACCTCCCGGACGAGGCGGTCATTGACAGAATCCTTCAGTCGCTCCCACCGAGCTACAAGAGCTTTGTGATGAACTACAATATGCAGGGGATGGTGAAGACCATTCCTGAAGTATTTTCAATGCTGAAGTCAGCAGAGGTTGAAATCAAGAAAGAACATCAAGTGTTGATGGTCAATAAGACCACTAAGTTCAAGAAGGGCAAGGGTAAGAAGAACTTCAAGAAGGACGGCAAAGATGTTGCCGCGCCCGGTAAGCCAGTTGCCGGGAAGAAGTCAAAGAATGGACCCAAGCCTGAGACTGAGTGCTTTTATTGCAAAGGGAAGGGTCACTGGAAGCGGAACTGCCCCAAATACTTAGCGGACAAGAAGGCCGGCAACACTAAAGGTATATGTGATATACATGTAATTGATGTGTACCTTACCAGTACTCGTAGTAACTCCTGGGTATTTGATACCGGTGCCGTTGCTCATATTTGTAACTCACAGCAGGAGCTGCGGAATAAGCGGAGACTGGCGAAGGACGAGGTGACGATGCGCGTCGGGAATGGTTCCAAGGTCGATGTGATCGCCGTCGGCACGCTACCTCTACATTTACCTACGGGATTAGTTTTAAACCTCAATAATTGTTATTTAGTGCCAAGTTTGAGCATGAACATTGTATCTGGATCTCGTTTAATACGAGATGGCTACTCATTTAAATCCGAGAATAATGGTTGTTCTATTTATATGAGAGATATGTTTTATGGTCATGCCCCGATGGTCAATGGTTTATTCTTAATGAATCTCGAACGTAATGTTACACATATTCATAGTGTGAATACCAAAAGATGTAAAGTTGATAACGATAGTCCCACATACTTGTGGCACTGCCGCCTTGGTCACATTGGTGTCAAGCGCATGAAGAAGCTCCATGCTGATGGACTTTTAGAGTCTCTCGATTATGAATCATTTGACACATGCGAACCATGCCTCATGGGCAAAATGACCAAGACTCCGTTCTCCGGAACAATGGAGCGAGCAACCAACTTATTGGAAATCATACATACTGATGTGTGTGGTCCAATGAGCGTTGAGGCTCGCGGAGGATATCGTTATGTTCTCACTCTCACTGATGACTTAAGTAGATATGGGTATGTCTACTTGATGAAACACAAGTCTGAGACCTTTGAAAAGTTCAAGGAATTTCAGAATGAAGTAGAGAATCAACGTGACCGAAAGATAAAATTCTTACGATCGGATCGTGGAGGAGAATATTTAAGTCACGAATTTGGTACGCACTTAAGGAAATGTGGAATCGTTTCACAACTCACGCCGCCTGGAACACCTCAGCGTAACGGTGTGTCCGAACGTCGTAATCGCACTCTATTGGATATGGTGCGATCTATGATGTCTCTTACCGATTTACCGCTATCATTTTGGGGATACGCTCTAGAGACAGCTACATTCACTTTAAATAGGGCACCGTCTAAATCCGTTGAGACGACACCGTATGAATTATGGTTTGGGAAGAAACCTAAGCTGTCGTTTCTAAAAGTTTGGGGATGCGATGCTTATGTCAAGAAACTTCAACCTGAAAAGCTCGAACCCAAGTCGGAAAAATGCGTCTTCATAGGATACCCTAAGGAAACCATTGGGTATACCTTCTACCTTAGATCCGAAGGCAAGATCTTTGTTGCCAAGAACGGATCCTTTCTGGAAAAAGAGTTTCTCTCGAAAGGAGTAAGTGGGAGGAAAGTAGAACTCGATGAAGTACTACCTCTTGAACCGGAAAGTAGTGCAGCTCAGGAAAATGTTCCTGTGGTGCCTACACCGACTGGAGAGGAAATTAATGATGATGATCAAGGTACTTCGGATCAAGTTGCTACTGAACTTCGTAGGTCCACAAGGACACGTTCCACACCAGAGTGGTATGGCAACCCTGTCCTGGAAATCATGTTGTTAGACAACGGTGAACCTTCGAACTATGAAGAAGCGATGGCGGGCCCAGATTCCAACAAATGGCTAGAAGCCATGCAGTCCGAGATAGAATCCATGTATGAAAACAAAGTATGGACTTTGACTGACTTGCCCGATGATCGGCGAGCGATAGAAAACAAATGGATCTTTAAGAAGAAGACGGACGCGGATGGTAATGTCACCATCTATAAAGCTCGACTTGTTGCTAAGGGTTATCGCAAGTTCAAGGGGTTGACTACGATGAGACTTTCTCTCCCGTAGCGAAGCTTAAGTCCGTCCGAATCATGTTAGCAATTGCCGCATACTATGATTATGAGATATGGCAGATGGACGTCAAAACGGCATTCCTTAACGGTTATCTTAAGGAAGAGCTGTATATGATGCAGCCGGAAGGTTTTGTCGATCCTAAGAATGCTAACAAAGTATGCAAGCTCCAGCGATCCATTTATGGGCTGGTGCAAGCATCTCGGAGTTGGAACATTCGCTTTGATGAGATGATCAAAGCGTTTGGGTTTATGCAGACTTATGGAGAAGCCTGCGTTTACAAGAAAGTGAGTGGGAGCTCTGTAGCATTTCTCATATTATATGTAGATGACATACTTTTGATGGGAAATGATATAGAATTCTTGGACAACATTAAGGCCTACTTGAATAAGTGTTTTTCAATGAAGGACCTTGGAGAAGCTGCTTACATATTAGGCATCAAGATCTATAGGGATAGATCGAGACGCCTCATAGGTCTTTCACAAAGCACATACCTTGATAAGATTTTGAAGAAGTTCAAAATGGATCAGTCCAAGAAAGGGTTCTTGCCTGTATTGCAAGGTGTGAGATTGAGCTCGGCTCAATGCCCGACCACGGCAGAAGATAAAGAAGAGATGAGTGTCATCCCCTATGCCTCAGCCATAGGATCTATTATGTATGCCATGCTGTGTACCAGACCAGATGTAAACCTTGCCGTAAGTTTGGTAGGTAGGTACCAAAGTAATCCCGGCAAGGAACACTGGACAGCGGTCAAGAATATCCTAAAGTACCTGAAAAGGACAAAGGACATGTTTCTCGTTTATGGAGGTGACGAAGAGCTCGTCGTAAAGGGTTACGTCGACGCTAGCTTCGACACAGATCTGGATGACTCTAAGTCACAAACCGGATACGTGTATATGTTGAATCGTGGAGCAGTAAGCTGGTGCAGTTGCAAGCAGAGCGTCGTGGCGGGATCTACATGTGAAGCGGAGTACATGGCAGCCTCGGAGGCAGCGCATGAAGCAATATGGATGAAGGAGTTCATCACCGACCTAGGAGTCATACCCAATGCGTCGGGGCCAATCACTCTCTTCTGTGACAACACTGGAGCTATTGCCCTTGCCAAGGAGCCCAGGTTTCACAAGAAGACCAGGCACATCAAGCGTCGTTTCAACTCCATCCGTGAAAATGTTCAAGATGGAGACATAGATATTTGCAAAGTACATACGGATCTGAATGTCGCAGATCCGTTGACTAAACCTCTTCCGCGAGCAAAACATGATCAACACCAGAACTCTATGGGTGTTCGATTCATCACAATGTAACTAGATTATTGACTCTAGTGCAAGTGGGAGACTGTTGGAAATATGCCCTAGAGGCAATAATAAAAGGATTATTATTATATTTCTTTGTTCATGATAGTTGTCTTTTATTCATGCTATAATTGTATTATCCGGAAATCGTAATACACGTGTGAATACTTAGACCACAACATGTCCCTAGTGAGCCTCTAGTTGACTAGCTCGTTGATCAACAGATAGTCATGGTTTCCTGACTATGGACATTGGATGTCGTTGATAACGGGATCACATCATTAGGAGAATGATGTGATGGACAAGACCCAATCCTAAGCATAGCACAAGATCGTGTAGTTCGTTTTGCTAGAGCTTTTCCTATGTCAAGTATCTCTTCCTTAGACCATGAGATCGTGTAACTCCCGGATACCGTAGGAGTGCTTTGGGTGTACCAAACGTCACAACGTAACTGGGTGACTATAAAGGTGCACTACAGGTATCTCCGAAAGTGTCTGTTGGGTTGACACGGATCGAGACTGGGATTTGTCACTCCGTATAACGGAGAGGTATCACTGGGCCCACTCGGTAGTGCATCATCATAATGAGCTCAAAGTGACCAAGTGTCTGGTCACGGGATCATGCATTACGGTACGAGTAAAGTGACTTGCCGGCAACGAGATTGAACGAGGTATTGGGATACCGACGATCGAATCTCGGGCAAGTAACATACCGTCTGACAAAGGGAATAGTATACGGGGTTGCTTGAATCCTCGACATCGTGGTTCATCCGATGAGATCATCGAGGAGTATGTGGGAGCCAACATGGGTATCCAGATCCCGCTGTTGGTTATTGACCGGAGAGCCGTCTCGGTCATGTCTGCATGTCTCCCGAACCCGTAGGGTCTACACACTTAAGGTTCGGTGACGCTAGGGTTGTATGAATATGAGTATGTAGCAAGCCAAATGATGTTCGGAGTCCCGGATGAGATCCGACGTCACGAGGAGTTCCGGAATGGTCCGGAGGTAAAGAATTATATATAGGAAGTGCTGTTTTGTCCATCGGGAAAGTTTCGGAGTCACCCGGTATTGTACCAGGACCACCGGAAGGGTCCCGGGGGTCCATCGAGTGGGGCCACCTATCCCGGAGGGCCCCGTGGGATGAAGTGGGAGGGGAACCAGCCCCTAGTGGGCTGGTGCGCCCCCCCTTGGCCCCCCTGCACCTAGGGTTGGAAACCCTAGGGTGGGGGGGCGCACCACCTTCCTTGGGGAGCACTCCACCCCCCCCCGGCCGCCGCCCCCTTGGGAGATTCCCATCTCCAGGGCCGGCGCCCCCCCCAGGGGGCCTATATAAATTATGGGGGAGGGAGGGCAGCTGCACCCTGAGTCTTGGCGCCTCCCTCCCCCTTCTACACCTCTTCCTCCTCCCGCAGTTGCTTGGCGAAGCCCTGCCAGAGCCCTGCTGCATCCACCACCACGCCGTCGTGCTGCTTGATATTCATCAACCTCTCCTTCTGCCTAGCTGGATCAATACGGAGGAGACGTCACGCTGACCGTACGTGTGTTGAACGCGGAGGTGCCGTCCGTTCGGCGCTAGGATCTCCGGTGATAGGATCACGACGAGAACGACTACCTCAACCCCGTTCTCTTGAATGCTTCCGCACGCGATCTACAAGTGGTATGTAGCTGCATCTCTCTCTCTCATTGCTAGATGAACTCATAGGTTGATCTTGGTGAACATAGGAAAAAATTTATTTTATGCAACGTTCCCCAACACATATTTGTGTTGGTCCCAGTTTTGTTATCTTTAGACACCTTTCCCTATGTGAGTGCAGCAAATCTAGTCCTGCTCAAACTATACAGCCTTGTCCCAAAAACAAAAGATCAGTTCGTTACATATGTGTGTACTGCGTTTGTCATTGTTTTCCCTTTTCGACCAATATAGGTGCTGGATAGCCAGTCTGTACTAGTACTTTCACCCCTTCCTTTCCTCTTTGAACCACGTCCTAGATTTATGTGATACAACTTTCCCCACTACTTTCCCCCATTCCTTTACTCTTTGAACCACGTCCTAGATTCATGCTATACAACTTTCCCCCTTCCTTTCCTCTTTGAACCACATCCTAGATTCATGTTATACAACTTTTCCCACTACTTTCCCCCACTCCTTTCCTCTTTGAACCACGTCCTAGATTCATGGTATACATGCAGCTAGAGCAATGCATGTGGAATAAGTAAATTATACCTTAAGGTTCTTGGGGCGTGGTTCAGTGGGCGACGGGACGGCCGTGAAGAAGAAGGGGTCGGAGGCCCTCCCGCGTCGCCGCTGGGTGAAAGTGAACATCTGCGCCGGTAGTGGATTCCCTCCCTCGCCGATGACAACAACGTTAAGCCTCCTTCCCTTCCAGGCGGACGGATCCTGCCAGCTCTTTGAGCAGCAATGAGGGGAGGGAGAGGCCAACGAAGTCTTGTTTAGATCTGGAGAGGGTGAGAGTGTGTTAAGAGAGCAACTAAAAGCGCTGAGGCTCCAGCGTGTATATATATACTGGAGAGAGAGTGTGAAGCGTGCAAACCCTAGAAAACAAGTGCCGAGGCTACAACTTATATGTGATGAGGTGATTATACGGTCACTACGAGATCGTATAGCTTAGTATCCATCCATTTTGACCAGTCAAAGAATCCTCCTGGCACAAATTATGCTCAAGTATAGTTATTGAACCCGAGACCTCAAATTTGATGAGCGAACAGGCTAACCATCTACACAACCCTCCCATTATGTTCAACGAGAGGAAAATAACCTTTCATACATTCCTGCATTCGTGTGACAAGCATGCCATGTTTTTTGTGTGTGTGGGAGTCATTAGGATTTAAATCATAATCGTGTCATGTGGCTTTGGTGGTAAGACTATCCACAGTGGTGCAGAAATAATGCAGCCTTAGTCACCTTACCTCTCTCCACGTAGTATGTTGGGTCCCACCAGTTAGAGGGTGAAACAAACAAATTAATAAGAAAAATTAAAGCGCCAGCGGTGTATCTTACCTCACACATCTCGCTACTGCTCGGGAACACTGTCCAATTGATCCCTCTGTTCGCTCACGTACTATTTTAAGTGAGTCCTTATTATAACATGCACACAATTTTGGGCACTTGTATTCGACCTAAGTCAGTGTGCCACCGAATCTCGTACTTACTACTCCCTCCGTCTAGGTGTAATAAGTCACGTTAGAAGGTGCAGCGGGACCAAGGTGCGTGCGTGTGCGTGTGTGTGTGTGTGTTTAACAACATGTGTGTGTTAGAGAGAGCGACAGATCGACCTACTCCTATAGAGAGATGGTGTGTAGTGTACGATTTTAGCCGCGAGAGTTGGTGCATCCTCTCGTTTCCGGGCGTGTCCGGTAGGGACACGTGGACAGCTGCCACGCTCGCTCCTGACTAGCCTGGCCCACCCAAAGCCCCTCCATCGCCTGCACGCGCTTCCCACCCGAAACGGTCAGCACCGCTCCAAAGAATCGGTGCCGCATTCATGCCCGGGCAGAGTGCACGTGACCTCTCACTAGCGCAAGAGTGATGGTTACTTCATCCGTCCAACTTACTGCTGGGTCTATGTGATTTGACGGCTCATTGGTCTTTATAACTGAGGTGGTAGGACTGCTGGATGTCCCACGCTTTCGGCGAAAGGAGGTTCTACTAGATTACAATTTTCTCCATTCTTACAGCGGAGGAGTGCAAGAGTAGTGAAAACACATCGGCTCAGTGATTACATGGCCCACCTCACACTATCACCATATTTTCTGGACACCGTGCGACAGCTAATTCTTTACATAGTACTCCATCCGTTCCTAAATACTAGATGAGTCCCCGCGCATTGCCGCGGAACAGCCGTATATCTCTTCGCGTAAAATTATCGATTTCATAGAACTCTATAACCGCATGACAAATGTGGTAGCCAAACTAAAAAAATTCCCATCATCATTTAGATCATCCCACGTAAGGAAAAAAGATCAATCAACTCCTACTGCATAATTGTGACACTCCAAAAATTTTGTGGTTTTTGTTTTCAGTTAGAGCCTTGCTTGGTTTGAAGAAGGTCATTTAAACCCTTCTTAAAAACCCTTTTCTAAGTTTGCTCTCTCAAAAATATTTGCTTGGATTTAGTTTCTTTTAAAAAGAAAACCTTTTGGTTTTTGGGCTTTCTTTTGATTTATGGATCCATTCTTGTTTACCATGCCTCCTATGGTAAAACTCCCCCAAAAACCCCTCCTCCCACTTTGGTACAACCCAAACATTCTGTCCAAACTAATAAAATCCATTTTTGGATTTTATTCCAATTATTTCTCTTCCCAACATAATTCTGTCTTTACTTTTCAGCCTAGGTGATTTGCAAAGCAAGTACCCTAATGCTTTTGATTTTTGACCTCATCTCAACACCCCTGGATAGTCCCTTGTACCCACAACCCAGAACCATCTTGATCCACTCATCTTCTTTTCAAAAATTTCAAATTTCACTCTCTGCAAGTTTGGACTAGATTTGCCAAATTTGGTGAAATTCATATCTACACTTCTCCAAAAATTTCACCAAAATTCAGGCAACCCCTAGTTGCAATGAGAGACCACTCCAACAAACATCAGCTCAAGGAAAAATCCCTAGATGCCAGAATCATTCTGTCGAACACTTGGCATGCACTATTTTGTTCATATTCAGTAAATTCAGAAAGTTCAGTGTCGTTTCCCCGATAGAACTTCAGTCACATGCCCACTGTGCATTTGGCTCGATGCTCGCAGCCCCTCCCTCTTGTCCGGAGCTCCACACGCACGCTTGGCACCTTCCTGGAGTCGGTGGCGCCCTAGCCCTCCTGCGCCGGTGTGCTTTGCGGCGGCCGAACCACCGTAATGGCCGACAGGAGACAGCACCGCGGCAGAACGCCGTTCGGCGCCGCCCAACCTTCCTGGTAGCTCCGCGTGGCCATCTCCTTGCCAGGGCACACATGCAGCACCGTCGCCGTGGCCTGGCACGCGTAGAGCGTGTTCTCTGCCGCCGACGGGCCGTGCGGCCGTTCCGTCGAGGGCAGGCCGTAAACCTCCCTCCCTTGCTGAGTTGGACCCCGAAATGGCACCACTGCTCCACCTAGGCTATGCTCAAGCCCCTAAGCCGACCGTCCCGCCACAGCGCCGCCGTAATCAACCGCCGGACTTATCCGTTCATGGCAACCACCTCGGGCCGGCTATAAATAGCACCCCAAGCTTGCTCTCGCCCCCGCACGACTCCACCACCTCACTAGACCCCGCCTAGCCACTGGGAGAGCCTCGAGGGGCCCTTCTTCCCCGACTCCGGCCGCCCCGTTCCGCCTCGGCCTCCACCTCTATTCGCTCCGGTGAGGCCGTCTCCGGCGCCCTAACTTCGTCAGCAACCCTCTCGAGCAACTAGGAGACTAACCCCCACTCCTATTTGATCCCCGCAGCTCCCTCCGGCGAGATCCACGACTGCCCGAACCGCCGTCCGCCGGAGCAAGGGCCGCCGCCGACACAGTGCTCACCGGCGACCACCACCACCACCCATAGATGCGGAACGGTGCACTGGTCATGAAGGTACCCCCCGATCCCCCTGCCTCGCCGTGGATCGCCGTCGGCGACCACCGCACCCCTCGGGTGCCGTCGCGCTCTGTTTTCTCCGTTTGAAATTTCAAACCTGACAGGTGGAGCCCGCCTGTCAGCCTCACAGCCGTTTCTTTTAAACAAAACGTTATTCTGGACTTTTCCGCAGAGCCCCCTGGAAACTTTCTGTTTCATTACAGATGGGTCCTTGGACCAAAACTCTTATAACTTTTTAACAGAAAATGGTTTTTGATTGATTCCTTTTCCTTCACCTTTATTTTTCTGTCTTGTTTTTTGTCATATTTATTTGAAAAATATTTGGAACACTTTTCTGTACACTCACGGTATTTACGTTACGTACGTATTTCTCTTATACCGTAGATATCGGAGGAGGTGACAGAGCTGCAAACTTCACACAGTTAAACTCCGACTACTCCGAACCAGGCAAGCATGTTTGAACTCTTGATATGATGAGTGGTTGTTGCATGTTTGCATTTTAGTATAGTCATGGCATGTTTATGAACATTACTTTGAATGTTATGTTTCGTGCACATTAGTGGAAAGTAAGTTTCGGAAAGCATTATGTTGTTGGATACATATTTGCATGGCCATGTGATGCCATGAGGATGGGTAAGATGGCAGTGCTGTGACATGCCAGTCTTATGCCAGATCATTTGACTTCCGTGTCATCATGAAACAAATCACATTTCCATTCATTCCTTCCCGTACTGTCACATGTTTTCCGAAAGGAATATGGCTTAGTAACTTGCAAATCATTTTCCTGGTACACACCAAATAGAGAGGCCGGGATGAGGGTTCCATGGCCCTGGACTAAAGCCCGTCATCCGGTCAGGGGGCATGGGTGTTTCCGGTTGGGACCGAGAGGGGGGCACCCCTTAGAGCGCGCGTATAGAAATTTGATCCCATGCTATTCGAGGTTGTGGCCTCCCCGTCTCAAAGTTTTCCTTGGACGTTGTCCAGTGTGATTCCTGACATCGTGAGGTGAAATGGGTGTGTACTAGTTAAATGTGTTTCTACTGAAATACCATAAACGGAACTAGTCCTTCGTGACTACGGAAATCTGTTGGTTGTGGTCAGTTCATCCAAACTCTGCAGAGTCTCAAATCTTTCAATTATCTTGTACTTTGTTCAATTACTATATTCATCTTATCTTGTGAGGTATCAGCCTCAGTGACAAATATCTGGTGGGATTTATGTGGGATAAATCCGGTTAAAATATTATTCTTGTGGATGGACTAATCTTGTTATTTACTTTTGTACAAGCCCTGTCTGTGATGTCGCTCAGACGTCCGACGGTGGCATACTTGTATTTACATTTATTGTAAGCCCTGTCTGTGATGTCGCTCAGATGTCCGACGGTGGCATAATTGTATTTACTTTTTTTAAAGCCCTTTATGTGATGTTGCTCAGACGTTCGACTGTGGCATTTCCTTTAAAGCCCTTTATGTGATGTCGCTCAGACGTCCGTCTGTGGCATTTCTTTTAAAGCCCTTTATGTGATGTCGCTCAGACGTCCGACTGTGGCATTGCTTTTAAAGCCCTTTTGTGATGTCGCTCAGACGTCCGACTGTGGCATTTCTTTTAAAGCCCTTTATGTGATGTCGCTCAGACGTCCGACTGTGGCATTTCTTTTGAAGCCCTTTATGTGGTGTCGCTTAGACACCCGACTGCGGCATGAGTTTTATTGGTTTACCTTTCTAGGCGTCGCTCCAGACACCCGATCGGTTTTCATTTATTTGTTACTTTTCAAGTCGTGCATAAATATTATCATTGTTGTATGAGCATCATTTTATTCGTGACGCATTCATGCATTCATTGATTATATCTTTTGTCCGAACTGTCTTGCGAGTACTTTCAAAGTACTCACCTGGCTTGTTGATTTGGCCAGATGTTGATGACGGCGATCTCATGGATGAAGAGTTTGATAGCGAGTCCGACGCCTAGAGGAGTCCCAGTCAGTCCCGTGCGATCCTATTTGGTCATTGTATTATCCGCTTCCGCAAACCAGAAATAAATTCATCGAGCCTCACCTCGACGCTAGATGAGCTGCCAGTTAGGAGTCAAGTTATCCACCACTTTTTACCTCGAGCTAGTAGCATGCCACCACATCCAGGTGTCATAACCGCCCTTATGTGAGATATTGGCGAGTTTGTAATAAATTGTTGAGTAGCCTCAGCTCAACCCTGTAATATATTTAATGCTACTGGTCCTCTGTTCATCAAGTATTTGTCTACCAGTGAGGATGACTTTTCCTATACTAGGATTTAAAGATCGATTTTTCTCAATATTTATTTATTGAAAAAGTCGGTCGTGATAGACTTGGTAACCAGAGCCAGGCTGACTGTAGGAAGCAACTAGGTGCGATCACTTATTGGTTATTAGCATGACAGAGTTTATTCATGTTTCTACAAATGTAGTCATTTTTCTGACAGTCGGCATAAAAAATTTATGGTCTGATCACTCAGAATTTTTGCCTACTTTTGTAGATGGCCGGCAGCGACTGCGAGTCTCAAATGTTCGCCAACATGCCTGAGGGGTTCGTCAAACTCCTCTCCTTCATCGTTCAGGTCGCGATGGGGCCATCTGTGCGCCCAGTCTTCACACTTTATCCGCACAAGATCAACGACAGTCTGACCATGCACCAAGCCGCGGTGCAATTCAGGGGAGGCCGTGTTGAGATGCGCCACTTCCGTTTCTTGGGGAGAGCCATGCCAACAGAGAGGCATGCTATGCAGATGGCAGCCCGCGAGGCGATAGCTCATCTTCGGGATGTCCTTCCTGCAATGAAGACCCGTCGCTACCGCTACCTTCCATGCCACGTGCCTTACACCTGTCACTATTCATTCTCTTGCCCCAGAGGAGAGCAAGACGAGGCCTTTGAGATGCTTGTCGAGTACCTCCGAGCCCTGGAAGCAGCCTTCGACAGCATGGTGGACGACCTCGTAGCTGCCCGCATGGACTCAGTTCATGGTTGTGCTGCTAACAGGAGGGAACTCCTACACACCGCTCCACCGCTGACTTTTATCTCGTCCTCAGCTTCTCATTCACCTACCATTCTCGCCACTGCACGTCGTCTACCTACCACTGAGGAATTTAACCAGGCTATTGCACCCACTCCCGTTCGCGCTGCACCACTTTTTGCACCCACTCCCGTTCGTGCTGCACCACTTTTTGCACCCACTCCCATACGTGCTACTCCACCTATTCCGCCCACTCTTATGCAGGGTACTCCGCCTACGGCACCTGCTCCTTCAGCTCAGCGCATCATTCCTCGTCTAGAACCTATTAGCAAGGAGGAAGTTGATTCCCCTACGTCACTGCGTCTCACCCTCGGCAGGCCAAGGGAGATCCTCACCATCTCCGACTAAGTGCGCATAGACGCCATGCGATGTACCGACTTGTGTAATATGTTTATATGTACATAGGTTGTGAGAAGTAGCCTGTTTGCGCATCATGTAGGATCTGGAGAAGTGCACTAGTTTAAATAACATGTCAAGATTATGTACGCATATCCTGAGTGATGTAATGTATAATTATGCATGCATGTAAGATATGTAATAATCCTTCTCCGCGCGCAATCGTGTGTTTCCAAAAATATCCTGGAGTTTTAAAAATGTTCTTTGTGTGTGATTTTTATTGACTTTTGTGACTCTCTTTCTTATCTTACGAGTTCACAAAATATGTCCCAGAGTGAAAGATGTCTTGTCCTTGGACGCGCTCCATGCCAACTCAGCCAGAAGAAAATTATGGCACACCGCAGAACCAAAATTTCACTCAGGGTCAGACAAGTCAACAGGACAGTGAAACAGCTTTTACACAAGTGTGTCGTCTGTATGAACAGAGTCAGCAAAAACACCAAGAAATGATGAACCAATTCATCAATATGGGAAGTAACTGTGGTCAGTATCAACCGCAATCCAAATTATCTGAGTTACAGAAGACGCGTCCTCCAACGTTTTCTCATACCGACAAGCCTCTTGAGGCCGACGACTGGCTTCGAGACATGGAGAGAAAATTAATTATTGCACAGTGTTCAGACCGTGAAAAAGTATTGTATGCACCACATTATCTCACAGGAGCAGCTGCATCGTGGTGGGAAAACTTCCTGCACATGCACCCCAACGAAAATGAAATCACCTGGGAAAATTCTAAAGAAGGTTTTCGTGGGGCACATATTCCTAAGAGCGTCATGAAAATCAAGAAGAAAGAATTTGATGAACTCAAGCAAAGGGCCATGACAGTGTCAGAATATAACAACCAATTCACTCTGTTGTCTCGCTATGCCAATGAAGAACGCATGACCGAGAGTAAGAAGATGGAAAAATTCTTGGAAATCCTGGCACCCGCCCTTAAGTGCCAGCTAGTTGTGCATACCTTTCCAGATTTTAAAACACTGGTGGATAAGGCCATTACTTTGGAAAATGAGTGACGTAGCCTGGAAGATTTCCGCAAACGCAAAAGGGACCAGACTACTTTTGCTCGCAACCCCAGAAACAAGACGGAATTTCAGAAGGGTGGAACGCACAAAACCCCGACGGAAAATTCATGTCCAATCAGGAATTTCCATGCAAGAGACAAAGAGTTCACCTATCACCCAGGCGTTACCTGTTATGCTTGTGGAGAAGAAGGGCACTATGCCAAGCAGTGCCCCAAGCCAAGGAACTCAACCCCGAAGCTCAATAATGGTGGCAATAATTCAGCACCAAAGCAAAGCAATTTCAACCCCAACAACAACCACCGGAAAGGTCACCTGAACCACGTGACCTGAGAGGAAGCACAGAACGCCCCAGATATCATACTCGGTATGTACCCCGTCAACACAATACCTGCCATGGTTTAGTTTGATTCTGGAGCTTCTCACTCATTCATTTCGAAAAGTTTTTCCTTGCAAAATAATTTTTCGATGCTTCCCTTGGAAAAATCAATGATCATCAAGTCCCCTGGAATTAAGCAAGTGACGCAGAGTTACTGTCAAGGTGTGGTTATTGAATTTGAAGGATTGAAGTTTTACGCCAACCTTATTGTATTGGAAAGCAAAGGACTGGATGTCATCCTAGGAATGGATTGGTTAACCACCAACAAAGGTTTTATTGACTGCTTCAACCGGACCATGATTCTCACACACCATCATGGGAAGAAAATAAATGTTTCAGCCAAAGAGAGACAAATACCTCGGCAACCTAGATTAAACAAGGTGGACGTTTCTGAGCTAAACAAGGTTCCAGTAGTATGTGAATTCCCAGACGTATTTCCAGAAGAACTACCAGGCATGCCATCGGACCGAGAGATAGAATTCAGCATTGAGCTAGCACCCGGAACCGCTCCCATTTACAAGAAACCATACAGAATGGCACCATCCGAATTAGTAGAGTTGAAGAAGCAAATAAAAGAATTATTGGAGAAAGGATACATACGAGCCAGCTCCTCA
Organism: Triticum aestivum; assembly: GCF_018294505.1. Lineage (NCBI taxonomy): Eukaryota > Viridiplantae > Streptophyta > Magnoliopsida > Poales > Poaceae > Triticum > Triticum aestivum. The sequence continues at coordinate 552,840,807 of NC_057804.1, forward strand.
CCTTGGGGTTCTCCAATTTTATTTGCCAAGAAGAAGGATGGAACAATGAGGTTGTGTATTGATTATCGAGCCCTCAACATGGTCACAATCAAGAACAAATACCCAATGCCCCGAATAAATGATTTATTTGATCAGCTTGCACAGGCCAAGGTCTTCTCAAAATTGACTTGAGATCAGGATACCACCAATTAAAAGTACGAACAAAAGATATTCCCAAGACCGCCTTCACCTCCAGATATGGGCTATATGAGTTCACAGTGATGCCATTCGGGCTAACCAACGCCCCCGTTATGAAGTATATGGACAAGTTTGTTGTGGTATTCATCGATGATATTCTGATATATTCCAAAACACTAGAAGAGCACCCCGAACATCTCAGGATTGTACTCGGAGAAATCAGGAAACATCAACTGTACGCCAAATTCAGCAAATGTGAATTTTGGTAAGGCAGGTGGGTTTTCTGGGCCACGTGCTAACCCAAGAAGGTATTGCAGTAGACCCGAAAAAAGTCAAGGCCGTACTTGGCTGGAAACCACCAGCTAACGTAACGGACGTACGGAGTTTCTTGGGAATGGCAGGCTATTATCGGAGATTTATTGAAGGATTCTCCACTATAGCAAAGCCCATGACACAATTGCTCAAGAAAGGCAAGAAGTTTGAATGGACAGAAGCATGTGAGAAAAGTTTCCAAGAGCTAAAAAGCAAATTAACAACGGCACCAGTACTAATTGTGCCGGATATACACAAGAATTTTGAGGTATATTGCGACGCATCCCGGAAAGGCCTCGGATGCGTGTTGATGCAAGAAGGCAAGGTAGTTGCGTATGTCTCCAGACAACTACGCAAGCATGAGGAGAATTATCCCACTCATGACTTGGAATTAGCAGCGGTCATCCATGCACTCAAGGAATGGAGACACTTCCTACTTGGAAATCGTTGTGAGATATACACAGACCATAAGAGTCTTAAGTATATTTTCACACAGCCAGAGCTAAATCTACGGCAACGACGCTGGTTAGAGTTGGTGAAGGATTATGATGTTGGAATCCACTATCATCCTGGAAAAGAAAATGTTGTGGCAGATGCACTTAGTCGAAATCCCAGTACGGACGACGACGGTATACCAAAGTTGAGGCCAGAATTTCAACAGGAATTTGCCAGACTCAATTTAATAATGGTTACTGAAGGCAGTGTGTCGAATCTAGAAATACAGCCTACCCTGATGAAAAGGATCAAGGAAGCCCAACACGGACACCCCAACATTGAGGGCATAAAAAGGAAAGTAAGTTTGGGGGGAGCCTCAGAATTCAACATAGACGAGCAAGGAATATTGTGGTACCGAGAGAGACTTTGTGTACCAAATATCAAGGACCTCAAACAGCAGATATTGGCTGAAAGTCACACACCTCCGTATTCAATCCACCCTGGAGGGACAAAAATGTACAAAGACCTTTAGGAAAAAATTTGGTGGCACGGTATGAAGAGAGATATAGCCATGTTCATTGCATGCTGTGACTCTTGTCAACGTATCAAGGCCGAGCACCAGAAACTAGCCGGGCTGTTACAGCCAAACAAGATACCCGAGTGGAAGTGGGACGAGATTGGAATGGACTTTATCGTTGGACTGCCACGGTCACGACATGGAAACGATGCCATATGGGTCATAACCGACAGATTAACCAAGGTGGCACATTTTATTCCAGTAAAGACAACTTACACCACTCAGAGACTGGCCAGACTTTATCTTGCCCGTATCGTCTGCCTACATTGAGTCCCTAAGACTATCATCTCCGGTAGAGGCACACAGTTCGTCTCTAGATTTTGGGATCACCTACAACAGGCACTGGGAACCCAACTAGCATTCAGTACCGCATACCATCCCCAGACTGATGGGCAGACTGAACGCGTAAACCAAATCCTAGAAGACATGCTAAGAGCCTGTGTCCTCACCTACGGAAACAGTTGGGAAGAAAGTTTGCCATATGCAGAGTTCGCATACAACAACAGCTATCAAGCCAGCTTGCAAATGGCACCCTTTGAAGCGCTATATGGGAGAAGATGTCGTGCCCTGCTAAATTGGTCAGAGACCGGAGACAGCCATATCTTCGGCCCAGATATGCTCAAGGAGGCCGAAGAGAAGGTTAAAACAATTAGAGATCGACTCAAAACAGCTCAAAGTCGGCAGAAGAGTTATTACGATCGAAAGCATCGGGAAATCAGTTTTGAACCCAAAGAATTGGTATACCTAAGAGTTTCTCCTATGAAGGGTCTGCAGCGATTCAGGATTAAGGGGAAGCTAGCACCAAGATTCATCGGACCATTTCATATAGTGGCCCGAAGAGGCACGGTAGCTTACCAGCTAGACCTACTCAGAGATTTATCCGGTATCCACAACGTATTTCACATCTCGCAGTTGAGAAAACACATGAGCAACCCAGAGAAGCAAGTATCACATGAGAATATTGACGTGCAACCAGACCTCACCTACCGGGAGCACCCAATAAAGATATGTCACATCCCTAGCTTCTGGTGCTGCCTAGTGTTTGCATCATGTTTAAATTTCTTATGAAACTTGAAATGGGGGCTGATAAACCCTAGCAGCTAATGAATTCAACTAGGGTCAAAATAAAATCTTTTTCAATAAACCCAAAATGCCCTCTGGAAATGTTCATGATTTCTGGTAAAGGTGAAAACCTCTGCCAAAAATGATGCACATATTTTAGGCCATTCTGGATTTTTGAATTAAATCATTACTTATTTGCATTTGGGCATTTAAATACTATAAAATATTTTAAATGCTCAAATAATCCCAAACTGAAATGGTTACTGTAGGATATATTTCTAACAGTGGTCATGAGCAGTTGCATGATTTTTGGGATTGATTTAGTATTTTTAATAAAGCCAAAACAATTGCAGAAAATAGAAAATGGAATTAAGAGAGAGTGAGAAAAACTGACTGGCGCTTACCTACAGCCCATCTGGCGCCTCAGCCGGCCCAACACTATGCAGCCCAGCCAGCGCAGCGCCTTTCTTCAACCTTCTGCCAGAAGGCGAGGCAGCTGCGTGGAGAGCGCACACCCGAGCTGCGCCAGCTCCTGCTTGCCGCCTTCTGCTTCCCCCTCGCGTCTGGTGACGCCACGCACCTCCCTGCCTCTCTCCCTCACTCTCCCGCGTCCTCATCCTCTCCCCTGGACCCCTCTCTCTCGCCACCGAGCACGCTCACCGCCGCCGCTCGCTGCTGCCATGGCCACAGCCACTGCCCCGCCTTGCCGTTGCGCTCCCGAGCTCCGCCGGTCCTCCCTCGTCCTCCTCGTCGTCTCACGCGACCAGAAGAGCCCCTGGATGCCGCTAGCCTCACCGTTCCCCTCCTCGGCCATCGAGGATCGCCGTCGTCAAATTCGTCGCCGTTCGGCCTTCCCCGAGCCCGCCGTCCACCTCTACGGGATCCACGTGAGCTCCTCCGTCGTTTCCCCCTCTCCCCTGACTCGTTTTCTTTCTCTAACACCGACAACCGTCGGAGCCGAGAGCTCTTCGCCGCCGGCCATGTCGCCGCCGTAGCCACGGTTGCCTAGAGCTGCAACCGAGAACGCAGTTGTGCTCAGTGCACCCCCAGGAGGCCATAGCACCCATCCGCACCCTCTGCTGTGCTCCCTAACGCCGACTTCGAGCTCACCCGAACTCCGGCGGCTACCTAGGTCGTCGCCGGCGCCGATTCCGGCCGCCCCGACCCCAACCGACTCCACAGGAAGACGCGGCGCTTTTCCAGCTATCCGTAGAGCCCCTCCTCCGTCCGTTTGGTCGCCGGAGCAAGAAACCCGAAGGCCTCCGCCGCCTCGGCCTCGCCGGCGACTCAACACCGGCGGGATTGAGTCGTTTGACCAGGGGTTTGACCTCCCCTGGATCTATGACAGGTGAGGCCAGCCCCCTATTAATTAGTCTAGTTTATTTTAATTTATTTAGCCACTAACACTGACCAATGGGCCCCGACCCCCCCCCCCCCCTAATCCTTTAATTAAGCAGATAACCCCCTGTTAACTAACTGTGACACTGCCATATGGGTCCCACAGGTCAGATTTGACCTGGATAACGCCCGTTGACTTGCTGACGTCACCGTGAAGTCATGCTGATGTAGTAATAGGTTTTCTGGATTTATTTTTATTCAGAAATTTCAGAAAATGTCCTAAACTTCTAAAAATCATAGAAATTCAACCGTAACTCCAAATTAAATAATTTATATATGAAAAATTATCAGAAAAATTCAAGGAATCCATCTGTACCATTTTCATGCATGTTAGAACAACTTATAGCTGCTGTTTAGCACAAATCAATTAAAGGGCATTTAAATAATCACATATGGAGTTTGAATTTGAATCTTGTATTCAAACCAACCCCATCTAACTTGTTGCTAGATGCATTAGCCCAAAACACATTCATTTTGCCATGTCATGATCATGCATCATATTGTGCATTGCATTGATTGTGTTCCCTTCTGTGTTGCCGGTATTTGTCCCCTCTCGATAGACGTGATACCAATGATGTGATCGTTGACACTGATGAAGACTCAATGCTATCTTCAGAAGTGCCAGGCAAGCAAAACCCCCTTGTTCATTCCGATACAATCCCACTCTCTCGCTCCTGCTCTCTTTTACTGCATTAGGACAACACTGATTCAACTGTTACATGCTGCGGTAGTTGAACCCCTTTATCCTCTGCATGACCTGTTATTGCCACAGTAAATAGATGAAACCCACTAGCATGAGTAGGAGTTGTTTGAGCCCTGATGTGCCTACTCATTCATGCTTGTTTGTCATGCCTGCTACTGCTTAGAGTTGAGTCAGGTCTGATTCATCGGGGATGAATCAGAGGTGTGTGAACATGTCCTACTGTGTGTGAGCTAAGTGTGTGAATACGATTTGGTAAAGGTAGCGGTGAGAGGCCATGTAGGAGTACATGGTGGGTTGTCTCATTGCAGCCGTCCTCAGGAACTGAGTTCTGTGTTTGTGATCCATGATTCAGCTACTACCATGCATTGGGCCCTGAAATATGACCCCGCTCGACTTCTTATTCACCCTAGTCCTCTGTCCAGGAGTTGCAAGTAGTTTCTGGTGTTTGTAGCTTACTGGAGGCCGTGGACAGCGCTGACCGTCGGGGTGGGCTGTGATGCGGTAGGTACGTGGCACGGTGTACCGGATGCCCGTTTGGTATCTCGGGAACCCTGTTCACATCGTTTGGGGCTGTGAGCGAAACTCCGGCCGGATCTCCTCATGGATGGAACCCGAATAGGCGATAAACCTGGACTAGAGACTTGAGTGTTTAGGTAGGTCGTGGTCTACACCCACGTCGGCTTTCGCTTGAAGTCTGCCGAGCACATGTCGTGTGCAGACGCTAAGTGGTGGAAACATGTATGAAGAAGTACACCCCTGCAGGGTTAACATCATCTATTCGAATAGCCGTGTCCGCGGTAAAGGACTTCTGGGTTGCTTATATCAGTTCATAGACAAGTGAAAGTGGATACCCTAAAAATACGCAAGATAAGCGTGAGTGCTATGGATGGCGTTCTCGTAGGGAGACGGGAGCGGATCCATAGTGGTGTATTGATATGGTGAATATGTGGACTCGTGTGCGCCACCTCAAAAGAGTTACTTGCAGTCGTAGTTTAGGTTAGCCACCGAGTCAAAGCTGGCTTGCTGCAGTTAAACCCCACCATCCCTTTGCTGATAATGATGCATATGTAGTTAGTTTTGATGTAAGTCTTGCTGGGTACATTTGTACTCACGTTTGCCTATTTTATGTTTTTGCAGAGAGACTTCGGTCTCGCTAGTAGTTCCGCGTGGACTTCGACGTTTAGCTTGATATCTCAGCTACGATCTTGTGCCCTCGGCAGGATCTGATAGATAGTCAGGCTTCTCAGCCTTTTTCATTTATAGAGGTCTATACTCAGACATGATAGCTTCCGCTTGTGCTTTGACTTGTATGCTCTGAATGTTGGGTCGTGAGACCCCTGTTTGTAATATCTCGCTCCTCGGAGCCTATTGATAAATACCTGAGTTATAGAGTCATGTTGTGATGCCATGTTGTATTTGCACATATCGAGCATATTGTGTGTATGTTATTGAAATGCTTGGTATGTGTGGGATCTGACCATCTAGTTGTTTATCCTTAGTAGCCTCTCTTACCGGGAAATGTCTCCTAGTGTTTCACTGAGCCATGGTAGCTTGCTACTGCTCCGGAACACTTAGGCTGGCTGGCATGTGTCCTTCTTCGTTCCTGTGTCTGTCCCTTCGGGGAAATGTCACGCGATGAATACCGGAGTCCTGTTAGCCCGCTACAGCCCGGTTCACCGGAGTCCTGCTAGCCCAGTGCTATAGCCTGGATTCACTCGCTGATGACCGACACGTTCGATGTTGGGTCATGGATGCCTGTCCCTGTAAGTTTGTGCCACTTTGGGTTTACGACTAGCCATGTCAGCCCGGGCTCCTTATCATATGGATGCTAGCGACACTATCATATACGTGTGCCAAAAGACGCAAACGGTCCCGGGCAAAGGTAAGGCGACACCCGTGGGAATATCGTGCGTGAGGCCACAAAGTGATATGAGGTGTTACATGTTGGATCGATGTGGCATTGAGTCGGGGTCCTGACAGCGTTGGTATCAGAGCTTGACTGCCTGTAGGATTACCAAGCCAAACTGGTCGAAGTTGAGTCTAGAAATTCTTTAGTTATATAAGGGAATTGATTGTGGGATGGAACGTAAGGCTCTTTTTACTCCTTATACCTTATGCCCTTCTGATCTGAGTCATCTTATCTTTCCTACGGGGTTAAGGAATTAGGCTATCTCTTCTTTCTATCAGGATCACGTGTTACTAATCAGTAGACTTATAAGATTGTTGGATTTAAGCTTGAGTCCAGTTCCTACTATTTCTGTATGATTACTGTTGATCTCGGAACCTTGATACTGTGATATTGAGTGGTTATGCCACCAATTTTGTGAATGTCTCAAATCTTTTTTGAGCATTTACAGCCGTTATGCTGTCCAAGTCATCCCAGGTCTCTAAACAGTCTGATGCATTTGCAAATCCTTTCCTTCCGTCTCCGATGTCCCTTTTGGTCGGAGTAAGCACACTAATTGGTAGGTTGAGGTACTTTGTTGCCTCGGCGTAGATGTTGGAGCTATTATTATGACCTTAGGTGTTTAGGAAGTCACCTAGCAATTTAGCAATGCTTTTGTATCCCCAGTGTGATGATTCTGGCCATTATTTTTGAAAGCATCCCGTGATGTTATTAGTTAGTAGGCATTCTACTCCTAGGTTTTGAACCCGAGATTCACTCTACTTACCTCATGTTGATAGTGTTTGCTAGTTCCTTTAGGATATTAGTAACCTTTGTGATAGTTCTCGAGGTTCGTGGTACATCCTTCTTCCAATTACCATGAACCATTCTTGGCAGGAGTTCTTTTGAACCAAAAGATGACAACAAGAGTGCTCTCGATGAGTTCTCCATGCTATATTGTGACTCTGCCAGCTCAACCTTTCTGCGTGGGTTATCCGGAAGAATTATGTTGAACTTGGTTCGACATACTAATCTATGCATCCACAACTCAGAAAGTTATATGTTCCTTTGAGTTGTCCCTCTTTAGTTGTCTACTGATCTTCGTCTATCAATTGATAGTCAAGAGTATGCGTGCGTTTGTTTATCGATGCCTATTACTCTTGTGGTCCGTCAAGCCATTCTATCGCGGAATGACTAGGAGAAACAAACTCCAGTACCTCTTCCATATCCAGGATTGGGTCAAAGAAGTTGTGCTCCGCAGATCAAATTGCTAATCCAGCTTTTGTTCTGCTCTACCCTGGAGTATTACCATCTTTATATCGGGATTTTTATGGGAATTGCACACCATCCTATGAACTCCTGATATAGTGATACTCTCTCCATCATTATTCATTTCTCGGTTCCCATGTTATTATAACCGGAATGCCGACAAGTGAATCGTGATGTGTGAAATCAATACTCATAGCAACCTTGTTGCTTGGTAGTTAAATGGACAATATTCTCATCCTTAGCATGTTGGTTATTGGATCACCATTCTAACATAGCTTGTGCTACCTAGTCCTTATTTCCTGGTGCACTCTTTGATTGATGAGTTAGGATTTTGTCAAGTCCTCGCTCATTTGATCATATCAGCTTGCCCTGAAAGGCAAGATTGTTCTCGAGCTTAGTAACATACCGGTGGTTCGTGACTTTCCAAATATCTTCTTGGAAGCGTTACCGGGTTATTTCCTGACTGTTATGTTGGGCTCGTGATCAAGTTGGTTTCTTGTGAACCACCCTTTCTCCAAGAATCGGTGTTAGATATCCCTGAGCTAGTTGGTTAAGCTAGACAACAACTTGGAGAGTTGGAAGATAAAAGCTTGCCTGACTTAGTTCGTTCCAAAGGGGTATTCTTGTGTAGTGTGTGTTGAAGAAAGATGATATCTTCATCGATTGGTCCCTGTGATCAGTTGCTGGACCTATTGTCTTATCAATCCTTTGATTGGAGTGTGGGCTATCGTCAAATCAAATCAGTACCAACGATGCTCGTAATGTTGTCTTACTCGTGGTTGATCCCTTGAGCATATACCATTACATCTTTTGGTCTGACCAATACTATCACCGTGTTCACATGATGGTGGAAGTCCAGGGATATGGAAATTCCGATGAGTTGTTGTTGAGCCCATCAGTAGCATTTTGTCTCCCCCCATGAATCATGTTGAACATCAACCTAGTGCTGGAAATTTTTGAAAGCATTTTCTTCATGCTAGCTCATGAAGTACTTGTTTAATGAAAGGAGTGACTTCCTCTTATACACGTGCATTTGGTGAAAGTTCCCGCCGTGAATTTGAGAAAGATTGTTTTGTTTTCTTTGGAATCATTCCAAATCAGTCATGCACACGTGCGAAGAATTCTGTGGTTTGAAGACTTGCAACCTTCAATCTATATGTGTCCCAAGCACACCAAGCCACTGATTGATTTGTTCAAGGAGAAGGAGTTCCTTCATAAGAGCTAATCCGGACTTATGTAAGGACTTCGATACCTTCGTTGATGGTTCCCAACCTGAACTCGGTAGTGTTGTATTGTAAGACTACCACGTGGTCATGCTTGTCTAGGACATCGTGTTCACACGTGTGTAGCAGAACCAGCTCATGTTTTGGAGCTTGCTATCGTAGTTCATTTCCCGAGAATCTCGCAGCGTCATCTCGTCGATTTGTGTTGCAAACTTTCATTTTTCTTCCTAGGCTCGATGAGTCTGGAATATCCTGACGCCAACCAGATCTGAATCTCAGGCAGATATGATGGTTTGGAACATTTCCCAAGAACTATAATATCGGTCCCTCGGAAACCGGTAAAGTGGATGCCGTGGCCAACACACCCAGCCGGAAGACCTGTTATTATAATATCTTGATTGAGGAAGTTGGCCACCTCCCCATAAGGATTTCATAGGATTTACCTACCTAGTTGTTCCTTATGGATTCTTGTGCTCCCGAAGTCCGACCTTTACTTGATGTTCTAGATATCAAACCATATCTATGAATGGGTTACACTAGCACATCAAGGAGAACATTAGAAGCAGAGTGCTAAATGTCTCTCGGTCTATCATCCAGATTTTATTTCCTTGGCCTCGCAAAGATGAAATCTGAGAAGTGTTATCTTCCTTTGCATCTGCATCATCCATCATCATTCATCGTGGTAGCAAGTTGTGTTGCCAGGATCCTTGACACGGATATTGGTAAAACCTTGATGATTGTGGAAATGCTCAAGTTCTTGAGAGCACGCACAAGCGCTACGTGTTATCATCGGCTCTAACTGGGATTCCTCTCAGTTTCCTCGGCAATGCTATGACCTTTTCAAACAGTGAATTCACTCTCTATTGATGAGCCTCTCCCCAGTTACCAGAATCATTCCCAGCATTTGCATTTTGTTCCCAGCTTGCACCGCCAATGTGCCATTCTACCATGGGTCTCTTCCATTTCCGGTGGTAAGCAAGTTCATCCATTACGTTGTCTTCAACAAGGTAATCCACATCATCCAAGTCCGAGTATGCCATTCTACCGACCCCCTCCAAACGATCGCTCGAGAATTGCCTTAGGCTGGTATAAAGAGTTTCAATGATCTTTGAATCAAGGTAATTCTTTTTGCCACTTAAGGGGATATCTCTACGAGTCACCTTCCCTAAGGTGCATCATTATGGCATCATGGCAATTCAACTCCTCGCTACGTTGACAATTGTTTACCACCTTCTTAAGCGTGAAATTGCTGTCTACCTAGTGAACCTTCGTCTCTGCTTCACTCCATTCCTATGGATGTGTGCTTCGCCTCTCAGCTCGAGAGATGTTGCTATGTCTCATTCTGTGAGTTAATCCTGAGTTGTTCGACCTTCAAGAAGATCGATCCTTCTAGAGTCTCCTTCTCCTCTCATCGTCATAATAACTGGAGTTCTCAGAACAAGACGCCAAGACAAAGATGGTGATCGAAACAACGTTCCTATGAAGTGCAACCTGGATCGTGAAGATTGTGCTAGTTTGCGTTCCCCCTTCACCTTACCCTACGCTTGAATCTCGGGATGAGATTTTTGTTTAGTGGGGGTGAGTTGTCACATCCCTAGCTTCTGGTGCTGCCTAGTGTTTGCATCATGTTTAAATTTCTTATGAAACTTGAAATGGGGGTTGATAAACCCTAGCAGCTAATGAATTCAACTAGGGTCAAAATAAAATCTTTTTCAATAAACCCAAAATGCCCTCTAGAAATGTTCATGATTTCTGGTAAAGGTGAAAACCTCTGCCAAAAATGATGCACATATTTTAGGCCATTCTGGATTTTTGAATTAAATCATTACTTATTTGCATTTGGGCATTTAAATACTATAAAATATTTTAAATGCTCAAATAATCCCAAACTGAAATGGTTACTGTAGGATATATTTCTAACAGTGGTCATGAGCAGTTGCATGATTTTTGGGATTGATTTAGTATTTTTAATAAAGCCAAAACAATTGCAGAAAATAGAAAATGGAATTAAGAGAGAGTGAGAAAAACTGACTGGCGCTTACCTACAGCCCATCTGGCGCCTCAGCCGGCCCAACACTGTGCAGCCCAGCCAGCGCAGCGCCTTTCTTCAACCTTCTGCCAGAAGGCGAGGCAGCTGCGTGGAGAGCGCACACCCGAGCTGCGCTAGCTCCTGCTTGCTGCCTTCTGCTTCCCCCTCGCGTCTGGTGACGCCACGCACCTCCCTGCCTCTCTCCCTCACTCTCCCGCGTCCTCATCCTCTCCCCTGGATCCCTCTCTCTCGCCACCGAGCGCGCTCACCGCCGCCGCTCGCAGCTGCCATGGCCACAGCCACTGCCCCGCCTTGCCGTTGCGCTCCCGAGCTCCGCCGATCCTCCCTCGTCCTCCTCGTCGTCTCACGCGACCAGAAGAGCCCCTGGATGCCGCTAGCCTCGCCGTTCCCCTCCTCGGCCACCGAGGATCGCCGTCGTCAAATTCGTCGCCGTTCGGCCTTCCCCGAGCCCGCCGTCCACCTCTACGGGATCCACGTGAGCTCCTCCGTCGTTTCCCCCTCTCCCCTGACTCGTTTTCTTCCTCTAACACCGACAACCGTCGGAGCCGACAGCTCTTCGCCGCCGGCCATGTCGCCGCCGTAGCCACGGTTGCCTAGAGCTGCAACCGAGCACGCAGCCGTGCTCAGTGCACCCCCAGGAGGCCATAGCACCCATCCGCACCCTCTGCTGTGCTCCCTAACGCCGACTCCGAGCTCACCCGAACTCCGGCGGCTACCTAGGTCGTCGCCGGCGCCGATTCCGGCCGCCCTGACCCAAATCGACTCCACAGGAAGACGCGGCGCTTTTCCAGCTATCCGTAGAGCCCCTCCTCCGTCCGTTTGGTCGCTGGAGCAAGAAACCCGACGGCCTCCGCCGCCTCGGCCTCGCCGACGACTCAACGCCGGGGGGATTGAGTCGTTTGACCAGGGGTTTGACCTCCCCTGGGTCTATGACAGGTGGGGCCAGCCCCCTGTTAATTAGTCTAGTTTATTTTAATTTATTTAGCCACTAACACTGACCAGTGGGCCCCGACCCCCCCCCTAATCCTTTAATTAAGCAGATAACCCCCTGTTAACTAACTGTGACACTGACATATGGGTCCCACAGGTCAGATTTGAGCTGGACAACGCCCGTTGACTTGCTGACGTCACCGTGAAGTCATGCTGACGTAGTAATAGGTTTTCTGGATTTATTTTTATTCAGAAATTTCAGAAAATGTCCTAAACTTCTAAAAATCATAGAAATTCAACCGTAACTCCAAATTAAATAATTTATATATGAAAAATTATCAGAAAAATTCAAGGAATCCATCTGTACCATTTTCATGCATGTTAGAACAACTTATAGCTGCTGTTTAGCACAAATCAATTAAAGGGCATTTAAATAATCACATATGGAGTTTGAATTTGAATCTTGTATTCAAACCAACCCCATCTAACTTGTTGCTAGATGCATTAGCCCAAAACACATTCATTTTGCCATGTCATGATCATGCATCATATTGTGCATTGCATTGATTGTGTTCCCTTCTGTGTTGCCGGTATTTGTCCCCTCTCGATAGACGTGATACCGATGATGTGATCGTTGACACTGATGAAGACTCAATGCTATCTTCAGAAGTGCCAGGCAAGCAAAACCCCCTTGTTCATTCCGATACAATCCCACTCTCTCGCTCCTGCTCTCTTTTACTTCATTAGGACAACATCGATTCAACTGTTACATGCTGCGGTAGTTGAACCCCTTTATCCTCTGCATGACCTGTTATTGCCACAGTAAATAGATGAAACCCACTAGCATGAGTAGGAGTTGTTTGAGCCCTGATGTGCCTACTCATTCATGCTTGTTTGTCATGCCTGCTACTGCTTAGAGTTGAGTCAGGTCTGATTCATCGGGGATGAATCAGAGGTGTGTGAACATGTCCTACTGTGTGTGAGCTAAGTGTGTGAATACGATTTGGTAAAGGTAGCGGTGAGAGGCCATGTAGGAGTACATGGTGGGTTGTCTCATTGTAGCCGTCCTCAGGAACTGAGTTCTGTGTTTGTCATCCATGATTCAGCTACTACCATGCATTGGGCCCTGAAATATGACCCCGCTCGACTTCTTATTCACCCTAGTCCTCTGTCCAGGAGTTGCAAGTAGTTTCTGGTGTTTGTAGCTTACTGGAGGCCGTGGACAGCGCTGACCGTAGGGGTGGGCTGTGATGCGGTAGGTATGTGGCATGGTGTACCGGATGCCCGTCTGGTATCTCGGGAACCCTGTTCACATCGTTTGGGGCTGTGAGCGAAACTCCGGCCGGATCTCCTCATGGATGGAACCCGAATAGGCGATAAACCTGGACTAGAGACTTGAGTGTTTAGGTAGGTCGTGGTCTACACCCACGTCGACTTTCGCTTGAAGTCTGCCGAGCACATGTCGTGTGCAGACGCTAAGTGGTGGAAACATGTATGAAGAAGTACACCCCTGCAGGGTTAACATCATCTATTCGAATAGCCGTGTCCGCGGTAAAGGACTTCTGGGTTACTTATATCAGTTCATAGACAAGTGAAAGTGGATACCCTAAAAATACGCAAGATAAGCGTGAGTGCTATGGATGGCGTTCTCGTAGGGAGACGGGAGCGGATCCATAGTGGTGTATTGATATGGTGAATATGTGGACTCGTGTGCGCCACCTCAAAAGAGTTACTTGCAGTCGTAGTTTAGGTTAGCCACCGAGTCAAAGCTGGCTTGCTGCAGTTAAACCCCACCATCCCTTTGCTGATAATGATGCATATGTAGTTAATTCTGATGTAAGTCTTGCTGGGTACATTTGTACTCACGTTTGCCTATTTTATGTTTTTGCAGAGAGATTTCGGTCTCGCTAGTAGTTCCGCATGGACTTCGACGTTTAGCTTGATACCTCAGCTACGATCTTGTGCCCTCGGCAGGATCTGATAGATAGTCAGGCTTCTCAGCCTTTTTCATTTATAGAGGTCTGTACTCAGACATGATAGCTTCCGCTTGTGCTTTGACTTGTATGCTCTGAATGTTGGGTCGTGAGACCCCTGTTTGTAATATCTCGCTCCTCGGAGCCTATTGATAAATACCTGAGTTGTAGAGTCATGTTGTGATGCCATGTTGTATTTGCACATATCGAGCATATTGTGTGTATGTTATTGAAATGCTTGGTATGTGTGGGATCTGACCATCTAGTTGTTTATCCTTAGTAGCCTCTCTCACCGGGAAATGTCTCCTAGTGTTTCACTGAGCCATGGTAGCTTGCTACTGCTCCGGAACACTTAGGCTGGCCGGCATGTGTCCTTCTTCGTTCCTGTGTCTGTCCCTTCGGGGGAATGTCACGCGATGAATATCGGAGTCCTGTTAGCCCGCTACAGCCCGGTTCACCGGAGTCCTGCTAGCCCAGTGCTACAGCCTGGATTCACTCGCTGATGACCGACACGTTCGATGTTGGGTCATGGATGCCTGTCCCTGTAAGTTTGTGCCACTTTGGGTTTACGACTAGCCATGTCAGCCCGGGCTCCTTATCATATGGATGCTAGCGACACTATCATATACGTGTGCCAAAAGACGCAAACGGTCCCGGGCAAAGGTAAGGCGACACCCGTGGGAATACCGTGCGTGAGGCCGCAAAGTGATATGAGGTGTTACATGCTGGATAGATGTGGCATTGAGTCGGGGTCCTGACAAGATATTAGAAGAGTCTGAGAGGAGGACCCGACAGAAAACCATCAAGTTTTTCAGAGTTCAGTGGAGCAATCACACCGAGAATGAAGCAACTTGGGAGAGCGAGGATTTTCTCCGAACAGAGCACCCACACCTATTTAAGGATCAGCTGAAATCTCGGGGACGAGATTTTTCCTAAGGGGGTAGGTGCTGTGACACTCCAAAAATTTTGTGGTTTTTGTTTTCAGTTAGAGCCTTGCTTGGTTTGAAGAAGGTCATTTAAACCCTTCTTAAAAACCCTTTTCTAAGTTTGCTCTCTCAAAAATATTTGCTTGGATTTAGTTTCTTTTAAAAAGAAAACCTTTTGGTTTTTGGGCTTTCTTTTTATTTTTGGAGCCATTCTTATTTACCATGCCTACTATGGTAAAACTCCCCCAAAAACCCCTCCTCCCACTTTGGTAAAACCCAAACATTCTGTCCAAACTAATAAAATCCATTTTTGGATTTTATTCCAATTATTTCTCTTCCCAAAATAATTCTGTCTTTACTTTTCAGCATAGGTGATTTGCAAAGAAACTACCCTAATGCTTTTGATTTTTTGACCTCATCTCAACACCCCTGGATAGTCCCTTGTACCCACAACCTAGAACCATCTTGATCCACTCATCTTCTTTTCAAAAATTTCAAATTTCACTCTCTGCAAGTTTGGACCAGATTTGCCAAATTTGGTGAAATTCATATCTACACTTCTCCAAAAATTTCACCAAAATTCAGGCAACCCCTAGTTGCAATGAGAGACCACTCCACCAAACATCAACTCAAGGAAAAATCCCTAGATGCCAGAATCATTCTGTCGAACACTTGGCATGCACTGTTTTGTTCATATTCAGTAAATTCAGAAAGTTCAGTGTCGTTTCCCCGACAGAACTTCAGTCACATGCCCACTGTGGATTTGGCTCGATGCTCCCAGCCCCTCCCTCTTGTCCGGAGCTCTACACGCGCGCTTGGCGCCTTCCTGGCGTCGGTGGCGCCCTGGCCCGCCTGCGCCGGCGTGCTTTGCGGCGGCCGAACCACCTTAAAGGCCGACAGGGGACAACACCGCGGCAGAACAACGTTCGGCGCCGCTCAACCTTCCTGGTAGCTCCGCGTGGCCATCTCCTTGCCAGCGCACTCATGCAGCATCGTCGCTGTGGCCTGGCACGCGCAGAGCACGTTCTCTGCTGCCGACGGGCCGTGCGGCCGTTCCGTCGAGGGCAGGCCGTAAACCTCCCTCCCTTGCTAAGCTGGACCCCGAAATGGCACCACTGCTCCACCTAGGCGATGCTCAAGCCCCTAAGCCGACCGTCCCGCCACTGCTCCGCCGTAATCAACCGCTGGACTTATCCGTTCACGGCAACCGCCTCGGGCCGGCTATAAATAGCACCCCTGAGCTTGCTCTCGCCCCCGCACGACTCCACCACCTCACTAGACCCCGCCTAGCCACTGGGAGAGCCTCGAGGGGCCCTTCTTCCACGACTCCGGCCGCCCTGTTCCGCCTTGGCCTCCACCTCGATTCGCTCCGGTGAGGCCGTCTCCGGCGCCCTAACTTCGTCAGCAACCCTCTCGAGCAACTAGGAGACTAACCCCCACTCCTATTTGATCCCCACAGCTCCCTCCGGCGAGATCCATGACTGCCCGAACCGCCGTCCGCCGGAGCAAGGGCCGCCGTCGACACAGTGCTCGCTGGCGACCACCACCACCACCCACAGATGCGGAACGGTGCACTGATCACGAAGGTACCCCTCGATCCCCCTGCCTCGCCGTGGATCGCCGCCGGCGACCACCGCACCCCTCGGGCGCTGTCGCGCTCTGTTTTCTCCGTTTGAAATTGCAAACCTGACAGGTGGAGCCTGCCTGTCAGCCTCACAGCCGTTTCTTTTAAACGAAACGTTATTCTGGACTTTTCCGCAGAGCCCCCTAGAAACTTTCTGTTTCATTACAGATGGGTCCTTGGACCAAAACTCTTATAACTTTTTAACAGAAAATGGTTTTTGATTGATTCCTTTTTTGTCACCTTTATTTTTCTGTCTAGTTTTTTGACATATTTATTTGAAAAATATTTTGAACACTTTTCGGTACACTCACGGTATTAAGTTACGTACGTATTTCTCTTATATCGTAGATACCGGAGGAGGTGACGGAGCTGCAAACTTCACACAGTTAAACTCCGACTACTCCGAACCAGGCAAGCATGTTTGAACTCTTGATATGATGAGTGGTTGTTGCATGTTTGCATTTTAGTATAGTCATGGCATGTTTATGAACATTACTTTGAATGTTATGTTTCGTGCACATTAGTGGAAAGTAAGCTTCGGAAAGCATTATGTTGTTGGATACATATTTGCATGGCCATGTGATGGCATGAGGATGGGTAAGATGGCAGTGTTGTGACATGCCAGTCTTATGCCAGATCATTTGAATTCCATGTCATCGTGAAACAAATCACATTTCCATTCATTCCTTCCCGTACTGTCACATGTTTTCCGAAAGGAATATGGCTTAGTAAGTTGAAAATCGTTTTCCTGGTACACACCAAATAGAGAGGCCTGGATGAGGGTTCCATGGCCCTGGACTAAAGCCCGTCATCCGGTCAGGGGGCATGGGTGTTTCCAGTTGGGACCGAGAGGGGGCACCCCTTAGAGCGCGCGTATAGAAATTTGATCCCATGCTATTCGAGGTTGTGGCCTCCCCGTCTCAAAGTTTTTCTTGGACGTTGTCCAGGGTGATTCCTGACATCGTGAGGTGAAATGGGTGTGTACTAGTTAAATGTGTTTCTACTGAAATACCATAAACAGAACTAGTCCTTCGTGACTACGGAAATCCGTTGGCTATGGTCAGTTCATCCAAACTCTGCAGAGTCTCAAATCTTTCAATTATCTTGTACTTTGTTCAAGTACTATATTCATCTTATCTTGTCAGGTATTAGCCTCAGTGACAAATCTCCGGTGGGATTTATGTGGGATAAATCCGATTAAAGGATTATTCTTGTGGATGGACTAATCTTGTTATTTACTTTTGTACAAGCCATGTCTGTGATGTCGCTCAGACGGCCGACGGTGGCATACTTGTATTTACATTTATTGTAAGCCCTGTCTGCGATGTCGCTCAGACATCCGACGGTGGCATAATTGTATTTACTTTTTTTAAAGCCCTTTATGTGATGTCGCTCAGACGTCCGACTGTGGCATTTCTTTTAAAGCCCTTTATGTGATATCGCTTAGACGTCTGACTGTGGCATTTCTTTTACAGCCCTTTATGTGATGTCGCTCAGACGTCCGACTGTGGCATTTCTTTTAAATCCCTTTATGTGATGTCGCTCAGATGTCCGACTGTGGCATTTCTTTTAAAGCCCTTTATGTGATGTCGCTCAGACGTCCGACTGTGGCATTTCTTTTGAAGCCCTTTATGTGGTGTCGCTTAGACACCCGTCTGCGGCATGAGTTTTATTGGTTTACCTTTCGAGGCGTCGCTCCAGACCACGATCGGTTTTCATTTATTTGTTACTTTTCAAGTCATGCATAAATATTATCATTATTGTATGAGCATCATTTTATTCATGACGCATTCATGCATTCATTGATTATATCTTTTGTCCGAACTGTCTTGCGAGTACTTTCAAAGTACTCACCTGGCTTGTTGATTTGGCCAGATGTTGATGAAGGCGATCTCATGGATGAAGAGTTTGATAGCGAGTCCGACGCCTAGAGGAGTCCCAGTCAGTCCCATGCGATCCTATTTGGTCATGTATTATCCGCTTCCGCAAACCAGAAATAAATTCATCGAGCCTCACCTCGACGCTAGATAAGCTGCCAGTTAGGAGTCAAGTTATCCACCACTTTTTACCTCGAGCTAGTAGCATGCCACCACATCCAGGTGTCATAACCGCCCTTATGTGAGATATTGGCGAGTTTGTAATAAATTGTTGAGCAGCCTCAGCTCAACCCTATAATATATTTAATGCTACTGGTCCTCTGTTCAACAAGTATTTGTCTACCAGTGAGGATGACTTTTCCTATACTGGGATTTAAAGATCGATTTTTCTCAATATTTATTTATTGAAAAAGTCGGTCGTGACAATAATGGGATTATATTTTTCTTTTTGACATGTTAATGGGACTTAAAAGCTCACTTACATGCATGCTACCGGTGCATGCTTGCGTACAGACATGTTGATGTGATTTAAAACCCACTCACATGCATGCCACGGTATTTCTGCATGCTTGCATGTGGCTTAGTGCGGAGCCTCTCAACGTCTAGATCAGACGGCTATTATGGACTGATTTAGTTCATCTAACGGCTACATTTATTTTGATGATGTGGCTCAAGGAGAGGATAGAGAATTCCTAGTAGTGGGGCTAGCTATTACTAGTAGATAAGTCTTTGTAGAGATTCCACTAGGTGAACTACATACTGAACAAAATGAATGAATCTACACTTAAAATGCATCTATATATATCCGCATGTGGTTCATGGTGAAATCTCTACAAAGACTTATATTTAGGAACTTTGGAAGTACTAGTATAGTATGTACTGTAATTTATCAGCGAGATAAATTTGTGCTATGCTATGAAGCTTCCGGCTTCCATTACATGTATCTTGCGTCCAAGGTTGCCCGTTGCAACATTTCATCAAATACAAAGGAGACTAACATGTATGCTATTGCATCTCAATGATTGACAGATCATAACAAATATGTACTCCCTCCGTTCCAAAATAAGTGTCTCAACTTTATGCACACTTTAGTACAAAGTTGTACTACTACTAAAGTTGACACTTATTTTTGGAACAGAGGCAGCTGAAGAAAAAAATGATCCATGCAGTCCCTAGCCCTTGAACCGTTAACCCTAACCAGGCTTCAATTTGCTGGCAACATTCGAGCTTCTTAAGAAATGAAGTTTGCAACCTTTTGACCATCGGATCATTTTGTGCAGTTTCACAAAAATCGAGATGAGCATCCCTGTAGCAAAGAAATTGAAGAAGCGTGATTAGAATAAGATTACTGGGACTAGTTGATGAGACATAAAATCATCACAAATACAGTACATAGAAGCCAGTAGAGGTATGTTCGGGGCAAAGAAGTAGAGAAATATCCAGATGGAGTGATGTGGGCAGCTGGAGCAGTGGTGCAAGCCGGCTGTAAAGGCAGTTGTACCTGTGGGACGTAGTTCAACCTTGAGGAGGGCGGCAGGAGGCGGCAACTGCCCACGTCACGGGAGTGAGCAAGGGACGAAGGCAACCTAACCGGCTTTGTGAGAGAGAACGGCGGGGACCCCTGATCAAGATGTGCCGACAGTGGGTATTCACCGTTGGTGACAGCGACCACATCTACACTAAGCATCCACCCTTCCCCCGGTGGACGTGATCCACCGGGATGTTAGAGATGTGGCCACAGTCGGTTTGTGCGAGAGAGTGTGAAGAGAGCAACCCCAGCAAGCAACCATGTAGGCTGGCCCGTCCTAACTATGTATATAGTGGAGCGGTTTCCTTTTCTCTCCATATGAACCTATCATATTGCGTACGTGCCACTGAAGAAAAAAAACTTTATTTATAAATGACGCGGCACCTACTACTCGTTCTCCTATAACCTTGTGCTTGGCATCTCCAAAATATTAACCTTGCGATTGGCTCTTCGCCTCTTCAGGAAGTCGAGCAATAATGGTAGTGCAGTATATATCGTTCTGGCTATATGAGACCGAATGAATTGCTGCACGTCCACCACGTGGGCGAGGGTCGAGGGGCGAGGGAAAGTGCTACATACGGAGCAAAATGAGTGAATCTACACTCTAAAATACGTCTATATAGATTAGTGTTTGGAGTATGTACTAGTAGTTCATATTGAAATCTACTAAAGGACATATATATTCCAAACAATATGATATAATCTCTATAACCAAGGTAGTAGGGACGAGGAGTAAACGAGGGAGTAGAATTTTTCTCCTCGTCCTGCGAGCCACCACGCGCATAGGCGAGGGAGCGGGCGTAAGGCGGATGGTACTAAGCAAGCTTCACCTCATCCTGCGAGCCACCGCGCCCGTGGGCGGGGGAGACGGCATACTAAGCAAGCTTCTCCTCGTTCTACGAGTTGACGGGACACATCAAAATTACTCCAGTGTATAGAGCCTTGCCTCTAAGGTAGGCCCCACATGGTTTGCCTCTTTTTTTAACATAACGCATCAAGTTGCAATTTGTTTGTTCACCCGTGGTAGACGATCCTCCCTACACCAAGTGGACAACCAATACACATGCCAAATTACCACGTGGGCTGCCTTTTCCGTACAGAAATGAGCTCCATCGTGTACCCGCACGGGTGTGGTTGGGAAAGAGACGGGAGTACGTGCGCCGTGCATGCACCTCTTCTCTTCATGCACGTCCCCCACCTATGTGGGTGGGTGTGAGAGATACAAACCGCGTTCGTGAGTGTTTTTTGTTTTGGGGTGGGGTGTGGGGTGGGGTGGGGATTGATTTCATGAATGTATTTGTGGGAATATGTGTCAATGACATCTCAAACAAAAATTTTCATGCAATGTGTGTGAAATGGAGGCCTATCCATATCATATATAGAGGGTTGGGAAATCCAAGAGAAGAGAGGGAGGGGTCATAGATATCGATAGAGTCGAAGAGAGGATCGAGTGGGTGGGTGCAAGATCGATGAAGAGAGCCATCGAAATTGTGTGTGTGTGCAAGTCAAAGATATAGGGCGGCTGACCTACCGGAACGTCAAAGGGCACATGTCAAGTTTGTGTGTGGCAGGGAGACATGACTAGAGCGCTCAATGTATCTGTGTGGGGGGGAGGGGGATGGGGGTCGGGGTAGGCAGAGGCCTAACTATAGAGGTAGAACGACTCATATATGTGTTGAGAAGGAGAGACCCAGCTATGTCTTGAGGGAGATCGGTTGACATCCATACATAACTGAAGGACGGGAAATATGATGGGACAGAGAGAGAGAGAGAGAGGCGAGAGAGAGGGAGGGAGAGGGGTAGAGTGTTGGATGGGTGATGGAGTTGCTTCTCGAAGATGGTGGGAGAGGCCTACTAGACAAACTGAGGGTGGAACTACAATGTTTTTTTTGACACTTGTGGAACTGCAATGTTATCAATAAGAGTGGGGATGTGTTTCTGTGTGTGCATGTGCGTGATATATCTGTCGGGACGCATCCATGGATGATGAAGGGGAACCATGTGTTTGGTAAGCAAACCTAACTAGATCGGTAGATCAATTGTTGTTTGTCGAAGGAAGGGAGAGACATAACTAATGAGGTGGATCGATCGACGCATGGGTAAAAACGAGTTATAAGAACCTAGCTAGCTATATGTATAGCGGGAGATCGGTCGGTGTACGTCCATTTGTTAGAGGCAAATAAGGCCCAGCGAGACGGATAAATAGAGAGAATGGAGCTAGGAGGTGGTGCAAGAGGCCCACCTACTAGCTAGACAGGGGAGGAGTGTGCAGTTGTGAGATCAATGAAAAGAGGGGCGAGAGTTTACACGTGTGCGTGTGACCGTATGAGAGACATGAGGCAAGGACACATAAAGGAGGATATTGAAGGTGCGTGTGTATGTTGTAGGCAGGCATAGCTGGAGAGGTTTATCGATCGGTGTGTGTCTGAAAGGAGTTGTGGAGACTCTGGGAGAACGACCTAAAGAAAAAAAAATGAATGTGCCCAGTGGATAGAATGCCGAGGGAGGGGAGGGCGAGGAGGGTGTGTGCATGCACAAGAGAAAGTTAGTGGTAGCTACAAAGGTTAGAGGATTGTGTGGGTGTAAGAGACTAACAAAGATCATAATTTGATATGAAAGCGGATTCATATATTTGAATAGGAGATCATAGTGTTTTAAACATATGCATGCATGAATATAGCGGTGATACACGTGTTGTGCACATGTTATACCATAATGTGATAATGCATGGCGTTTGCAACTCACAGCTAAATGTCGAACAATCTAAACCATACTATACATCAAACAATCTCACATTTTATTTGAATTTGTGATAATGTGTGGCGTTTGCAGCTTACAACTAAATATCGAACAATCTAGACAATACTATATATCGAACATTCTCACATTTTATTTGAATTTGTGGTAATGTGTGGTGTTTGCAACTCACATCTAAATACTTGTAGGCGTAGGGGGCGGGGCACCATACATAATGTGATAAACACATTATACATATGAGACATGGTTTAGATTATGAAGATCTAGCTAGAGCTAGAAATGTAATGTGATTTGAAATCAACATAAAGTGGATTCAAAAAATCGAGTTCGAGTTCATATAGTACACATAGTTCATATGTAACTCGAGACTAATCATGTGGTGTGCTGTGAAGATAATACACAAACGATGGTTTAACTTGACAATAATGATGATTGTAGATCTTATTAAAACAGAGAAACGAATTCAAATGCTTTGACTTCACAACAATCATTACTGTAGATCTTATTCAAATAGAGAAACGAATTCAAATTTAGTTCATATTGAAGCGGTAGTATATACGTTTGGAATGCACTAAAACGTTCATTTGAGTAGTAGGTTGCATGCATTATACACGTAGCGAAATATTTTAATTGAACATAACATGAATTCAAAGTTTTGAATGACATTTGTAGTGCACATTGATTTGGTACAGTACATGTTAGGCTTGTCCGGAAATTTCAACCCGCGCCTTGTTAGCCCGAAATATTTAAGATATATCTTTGTCTCGTTGTGCTCCGACAACTCCCTCCATCTCAACCCGCGCCTTGCTATTCCGAAATTACAACGCGCGCGAAAACTCCCACCTCCTGTGAAATCTCGACACGTGAAATGCCCGTGGTACCCCTGAACCGAAAGAACCGCCTCAAATCGGTGGGGGTACTTTCGTAACTTACCCCACATTTTGGACAAGCGCGTCCCTAAGCCATGGTTTCCCACTGCCATCCCATGCGCCCACCCATTCGTACACTGAGGCCGCGAAAACCCGTGATGAAGCCCCACACCCTGCTCCATCCGCCACCCAGCCAGAGCCTCTTCCTCGACGACGTCGTCCACAGCAACACCTTGACGTCCCTCATCCACCGTACCGGATGAGGATTAGTCGTCGATCTCGTTGTCCCGCCGGTGCAGCCAGCCCGTCCTCCACCTCCAAGGATCTTCCCCCATGTTCCCCTCGTCTTTCGTGCCACCTCCATTCCCACACCGCCGTCTTCAGCTGCACCACCGGAAGAGCATCATCATCACCGTTTCCTCGGATGAAGCTGCGGCCTAATCGGTGCCACCAAAGAGGTTGTACACTAATCGCCGCATTTTCTTCTTGATTCGATCTCACGGTGCTGCCGGCGCTCAGTCTCGAGCCGACACGGCGCGGCTCTATCCACGGCGGCGTGCCGGCCACTTGCTCCATGGCGTCGCTCCCTCGGTGGCGATGTCCACGTCAGTAGGAGCTGCTACTGCTTTACCTCTCGCTCGCGCTGCTGCTCTGCTCTTGCTCTCGGTCCCCTACCTGGTCTGCTCTTGCTCGCGCTGCTGCTCTCACTCTTGCTCTTGCTTGTGATGCTGCTCCGGTTTAGCTACACTTCAGTCGAATGAATCGACTTTTGGGTCAGTCGATTTTCAGGGGGTGGGGGGGCTCGCCGGGGTGAAGGAAGAACTAGCCGCAGTAGCGAGGGGGGCTCACCGGAGAGGTACCCCGCTATCTATCTTAGGATTCAGGGTGGGGGCGGTGCTGGGGCGGTGGCGTGGGGATCGCCGGAGAAAAAGCTTGACACGGGGGGGCCTAGAGGGATGGCCGGGGCGGCAGCGGACCGGCGGTGGGGAGTGTTTTCGGGGCGGGCGGGGCGGCGGGGGGCTGCCGGTGGTGGCTGGCGGCTCAGGGGTGGAAGTTGAAGATGAACTGCAGGCCCTTGATTTCGTATCCAATGGCTGCAAAATCGACTAACCAGAGATGAAAAAGTCAGTCGACCGACATGTAGCCTCACCTTGCTAGTGCGTTCAGTTTCGACAGCAAAATTCAGTTTCGATAACAAAATTCAGTTTCGACAGTTAAGTTCAGTTTCGACAATTAAGTTCAGTTTCGACAGTTAAATTCAGTTTCGACAGTTAAGTTCAGAGATGAGCGGCTGATGTATTTTACATCTAGCACTTTGTGGTTATGTATTTTACGTCATGTATTGGAGATGCTATCAGAGTTCCACTCAGGTTAACATTGTCTCTCTTGTCCTACTTCAGCCTCAGTGTCGTACAACTCATCGGAGCTGCTCCAACAACGAAACCCTCCATCATAGCGGAGCAGTACCTCGGGCTCCATCTCCAAATGCCTAAGATCTTCTTCCCCTCCTCCGACAGCCAAGTCAGCCGGAGCATCCTCACCGGCCAACCCAATCACACTGAGATCGACATGGCTTCGCCAAAGAGGTTGTACACTTGTTGCATCTCTTTTTTATTCTACATGTTATATATATTGTCCACTGAGCACACGTAGTAACGGGAAATACGATTATTTTATCCTACTATATGACAAGCAGTGAGGTACCGGGCAACTTAGCTTTCCATGATGGACTCTCTTGAACGCCATCATTATTTTTCTCTGCGCGTTTGAGCTGTGCATTTGTCGATGGCACTGGGAGTTGAGCTAGTAGGGCAGTGGCCTCGGTCCAAAGTAATAGAAGTAGCACAAAATCATTTTTTAGTGTAGGCTTTTCCTTGCTCAAGCCTGCCTACTAGAATTGCCAGTGCTTGAAAGGAAAAGTGAATGAAAAACATAGGAATTGGAAAGTTTCCTATGGTACTACTATTCATGAATTTGGTTCAAAGGAATGGAGCAAAGGAAAACTGTAGGATTTGTTCCTTTAGTGTCTCCTTGAAAGAAAAAATGTAGGAATTTTAATTTTCACTTGTCCTCCTTTTCAAATTCCTATTCATGAAGCACAAGACTAAGAGATAGTAGCATAATAGCATTATAACCGTACATTTTCTTGTGGTTTGACTTAATCTCACCATGCTTCTTTGCATCCTGTGATCTTCCAATTGTTGTGAATCAAACACCCAGATTGGCAGAAATCTTGTGTTTTTAAATTCTCTGTTTTGCACGTGCATTCCTATCCTATTCCTGTCTATTTCCTATCCCTGCATTGTTGGAATCCTCCAATTCAAACGAGCCCTTACAGAATTACTTCTCTTACAGATAGTTGTCAAAGAAAACCTTGCGTGGTTTGTCCCGCTCCTGCTGCACCGTCGTCCACCCGAGCTCAGCTGCTCCAACGACAGAAGGGTCCAGCACAGCAGGGATCCGGCCTCCAGACTGTCTTTCGCCGCCTCAGATCTTCTTCCCCGCCGCCGGCAGCCATGAAAACTGCATTACCATCATCAACCGAGCAGATGACCTCGAGGACTACACGGGTCCGCAAGAGAGGTCGCACTCTTTCGTGTCTGCTTACGTTATGCATCGCTTAATATTACATGCTACTTTATCGTCCTGTTCACCGATTAGACTCTGAGTCAGCTCCAAACTAATGGTCAAACTTGAGTTTTTAAATGGTTGTGGGGTACATATCGGGGCCGCAATCAATAGTATCTATCTACTATCTGGTTAATCTCCGGTGTCTACTATGAGTTTCATGTTGGGTGGGAAACAAACAGTAAAGAAGCCATTATCTGTATTTTTAACTGAAGCCATTATCTGCCTGCTATTATTGGTTTTGGGTCTATCCACAGGTTGCTACCATCACTCTGGATTTCTGCATGCACTCCTTACATAATCTCACTATGTTTTATTCCTATGCATGACAGTTATTGTAAACAATGGAACTGAACATGTAGAGCAAAAGAGACGAGCCTTGCGTGGCAATAAAATTTCATGCAGACGTCGCTCCATGGTAGGCGCAAAGGCAGCCCCCCTCCACGCATTTCGGATTGTAATCGAGAGGAAGATATCTGTTCTGAGGGGGATTCAGAAGGAGAAGACAACTCCTATTTACCCCCTGAGGTCTTCGCTCTAACTTGGCATGCTGATGTTGGTTATATCATGCATATGGTGCCTTGCATTGCTTACTTTATACATCAAATATGTCATCTGCTTAGTTTAGACATCCTTTGTGCGAATGCCATCTGTTTAGTTTATTCATCGTTTATGTGAATTATGCAACGCCATCTTGTTTAGCCAGGCATCATATATGTGAATTTTGCAATGCCATCCTGCTTAGCCAGTCATCTTATATGTAAATTATATCAGGCCATCCTTTTTTTGTTACATATTACATTTGTCAACAATGTTAGTACATTCAACTGCTCTTCGTGTGCATCAGCCATTTGACACGGTGATGGCAAATTCTGGAGTGAAAACAAGGTCTTCAGAGCAGACTATGCTATCTGACGAAGCGCATATCTCGCTGGTTACGGATAGCTCCTCAGAGGAGGATTCAGAGACAGATGACCAGTCCTATTCCCCCCCCCCCGAGGTGTATGCTCTAACTTGGCAGGGTTATGTTGCTCATATCGTGCGTATGGTGTCTCGCATTGCTATGTCATTTGATTAGTTTAGACATGCTTTGTGTGAATGCCACCTGTTCAGTGTCTAATTACCATATATGTGAATTATGCATTGCCATCTTGTTGCAAGACATTATATATGTGAATTATACAATGCTATCTTGTTGCAAAGGCATTATATATGTGAATTATGCAATGCCATGCTGTTTAGCCAATCATCATGTATGTGAATTATATCATGCTATCATTTTTTTGTATTACGTGTTCCATTTGTCGACAACGTTTGTATATTCAACTACTCTTCCTGTGCATCAGCCATTTGAAGCGGTGATGGAAGTATCTGGAGTGAAAACAAGGTATTCAGAGCAGACAATGCTACCTGCTGAAGCAGACATCTTGCTGGTTACAGAGAGCTCCTCAGAGGAGGATTCAGAGACTGATGACCAGTCCTATTTCCCCCCTGAGGTCTATGCTCAAACTTGGCAGGGTTATATTACCCATGTCATGCATGTTGTCTTGCATTGCTTAGTTTTTACATCATATATGGATTGCCATCTGCTTACTTGCTTACTATATAAATCATATATTTGAATTATATCATGCCATCATGTTTACATAGTACATACACATCATCTATCTGAATTATGGCATGGCAACCCATTTAATAAAGACATCATATAGTTATATCATCTCATCCTGTTTAGTGTTTACAGTCATCATATTTTGAATTATGGCATTCTATCCGTGAATGTATGTGAATTATGGCATGCCAACCTATTTAATAAACACATTATATAGTTATATCATGTCATCCTGTTTACATAGTCATCATATTTTGAACTATGTCTTTCCATCTTTTTTAGTTAGCCATCATAATGTGAAATTGTGTCATGCTATCCTGTTTAGTTAGCCATCATATATGTGAAATTGTGTCATGCTATCCTGTTTGGTTAGACAACATAAATATGAATTATTTCATGCCCTCTTTTATTCCCCACTATCCATTGCACCTGTCTATCATACAATGTCTATACTTTCAATTACTTTTCTTGTTTATCAGCCATTTGAATTGGAGAGGGTGATGGCAGTATCTAAGGGAGTAACAACACGGTCTTCAGAAAAGATAGTGCTACCAGTTGATGCAGATAGAACCACGGTTGTACTTGCCCAAGGACCAGATCCACCACACATAACCTAGACTCTCGCAGATTGTACCCCTACCAGTTGGACAGAGAACCAGCTACACCCCTTCTAACACCAACCCCGGCAGATAGTAACCCAGTTCCAGTTGACACAGCACCGTCTCCACCACAGAGCACCCAAACACGAGCAGTTAGTAAGGGAACTGCAGTGCCCAAAGCACGAGGACCACCACTCCGAATCCCAACTCAACGCTTAAAGGAGAAGAAGATTTGTTCTCAGGTCAGGTTCTGTAGCTATGGTTCATACTCCTTTGCTCTTGCATTACTGTATTTACTCATACCAACTATTTTCAAATTTGAAGGATGGAATTGAAACTCCAATGGCGCAACAGGTATGTTTTAAACCTGTTTCTTTAACTGGTTTGCTGTTGTAACCTGCTCTATGTTGATTTCAGTTTCAATTGAATAAACAGTTATGTTCTCATGTCATGCACATTACAAGTGTTGTTATTGCTCTATAGTTTCCCACACTTATATTCTGTCTATTCTGCTTTGTCTTGAACAAATATTATTTGAACTGTGTCTCTATCTTGATTTGGCAACAAAAACTAGAATGATATAGACCATAAAGTGACCATGGTACATAGATATATGTTTGTTTCATGCTGTTATCCTGTCCACTTTACTACTGAACTCATTTACCAAAATGAGTTTCATATACAACATGGTAAACCTGTGATGTGTCTGCTTGTTTCTCTTTTAGAATGCGGACAAAATATTGGAGAACAGTACCGCGTTATGCAATGGTAAAGGAAGTAATGCAGATAAGGTTCAAGATAGTGAGACATCCCTGTTGGTCTCCAAGAAAGCTGATAAAAACTATCTTGACGACAGTGAGAGAACCCAAAAGTCCTGTCTTGATGTAGTGTTCGAGTTACTGGCCACTACTGCTGGCACAAGCTCTTCGAACTCGCTGCCTGAATCAGTTCGTCTTCTTGAGTCTCAACTTCAAGTTGAAAGACATCGATCAGATGTGCTGCGACAGGAAGCTGAAGGACTGAGGAAGTCCCTGCAGAATTCAGATGCATATTTCCTGGTGCAACAGCAAGCGCTGGAGGATTTAAGCGCCAAACAAGAGAAAGTTAATAAGCTTGCTAAGCATCTTGCCAGCATTATGGGTACCCAGGATATTGTTTCTTGAGATCTTCTGAAGTGGTTTCAGTTCTGGATTTGTTTTGCTGCGGCGTTTATTTGCGCTGGTCGCCAACTTTGACAACCAGTGTATATGATATGCTGCTTTGTTCCCTATATTTGCACTGGTGGCGAACTTTGATGCCTAGTGGATGTAATATGTGTAATAGCCATGATAGCCTAGCGTTAGTTGTTTGCTTATTTATTTCCTTGTTGTCTTGTTTTTTTGTTTGCTTGTAGTCATTGCAGTTCTTTTTCCGCGGTTTGCTAGTGGCTGCAATAACCTATTTTTTAAAACTAGGCCACAATAACCATGGGCTAATATTTACTGTAGTGGCACTGGTCCTCCTACGGGCCATAGAAATAGTGGGCCTTCTACGGGCCATAGAAACAATGGGCCTTCTATGGGCCATAGAAACAATGGGCCTTCTACGGGTCGTATCATCAATGGGCCTTATACGGGCCGTATGATCGATTGGCCAAACATGGGCCAATAACAAACCGCATTATGGTCGGAAACGGGCTAGAGTTGGAATTGTCCGTTCATGGGCCGACCATAACGGGCCATCGTTAATAGGCCATATTTGATGACGCTATGAAAACGGCCCAACGTATTAACGGACCACACACGGGCCGACTGTAACCACGGGCTGAATTCGGCCCACAAGTAGAAAATGACATTAACGGGCCGTAAGTAAACGAATGCTAGATATGTGCCCAAGAATAAATGGGCCCTGAGAAGGCCGAAAGATAACATGGGTTGGAAATGGCCCAATGGAATAACTGGCCGTTAATGGGTATAAAGTGATGCACTGTTCATTACGGGCCAGTTCCACCACGGGCCGTTAATGGGTGTAAAGTGATACACTCTTCATTACGGGCCAGTTTCACCACGGGCCGTTAATGGGCCAAGAGTTACAAAGGGCCTCATATGGGTCGAAAGACGTCATGGGCCATACATGGGCCAGAAGTGAAAATGGGCTGGAATCATATTAGATGGCCCAGATGACGCTACTGGGCATAATTCGGATAGGGCGTAACGGGCCTTGGGTTAGCGGGCCGTAAATGGGCTATATGCAAACAGGCCGGTAACAGGCTTTCCATGGGCCGGCCTTTTCACATGAATGGGCCTCTGTTGGGTCGTGCCACATGTCGGCGTATCATAGGCGCCTTTTGTCCAATGAGTGGATGACATTTGTCCCAACGATGAGCCGACACGTGTTTCCTCCAGCCAATGATGATTTTACACATGGAAAATCCCCATTGGTCGGGGCTGTTAATGGGTTATCAGATCCAAAACCCGACCCGATAGCTTAACAGCATTCCGTTACGGTGGATGCCACGTGTCGGTCACCCTTGACGAAAGGACTTATGTGACGCGCGATTTATCGTCATGGAAGTGGACACTTCCGTGATGATAATTTTGGTAATGTCATGGAACACTTCTACGACAGCACAGGTATGACTATCTTGATTCTGTCATAAAATCATCATGGATATACATGCATGACAAAAAACGCGACCTACTGTGACAAACACGCATCATCACGAAAGTGTATTTTTTTGTAGTGGAGATTCCCAAAAGCTTGGTGTATGACCAAGTGGTGACAGCGGCGAAATTCTCGCAACAGGATTGTAAATTAGATAGCCTACTAGATGGCATAGAAAGGGAGTGAGCGTTTGATTTGATGTACCCATGTACTTTATGACCGAGCTTATCTCATGCCGAATTGAATGAAAGTTTTGTCATCGTAGACCTTCGGCTTCCACCTGCGAACCAAAAAGTTGGAGTGTTTCTGCATACTATGTTGACTAGTAAACATTTGGTATTGTCGGAAACCAGGCAATCCGGTCATATTGTTCAAACAAACAAAATGTGTTCGATGGAGTTATGTTATATTACTTTTTAACGTAAGAAACATCTTCCAAGAAAAATAGTTCCGTTAGGGGTTCCTTTTCTTAGGATGCGCTTGTATCTGAAGTACAGACATCCACTTTTATGCGTTATTCCAAAAACATCTTGTTGAATATGTGCTGCCCAATTATTCTCTTAAGAACGCTAGCTTTCAGCTTCACCCGTCTGAGGTACAGCGCCGGATAACCCGGTTGTAACAATCGCAGAGGTGCTCCCTTTACATCCTAGCCGAACAATCGGTAACGTAGGGTATAAGCACAAGAGCAAGGCAACCCAGCTTGGCAAAAACTTAAGTCATAGAGGTGCATAAAATGGCAGAAACAACAAATAGTACGGACATAAGAAGCTTATAAGCTTTTGAATAAAATGCTTCTTTTTGAAGAAGCCCCCATGTATGGCGGGATGTATACATTTAAAGATGCGTATCCCCAACAATGCGGTTTATCCGGACATACAATATAAGGAGAGAAATGTAAAAAGGGTAAAATAAAGAGAAAATGGAAAAAACCTAGTTTTGAACTTAGACCTAAGGAGGCCGAATTATGCGTAAAATCTTCGAAGCCGGGCGGCGTTCCATGGGCTCGGCTCAAGGCGATTATCCTCCACATTACGAAGGCGGTAGGCTCCTCCAGTAAGGACTTCACCAATAATGAAGGGGGCCTCCCATTTGGGTTTGAGCTTATCATGTTTCTTCTCCGGGAGGCGTAGAACAAGTTCTCTGACGTTGTATGTTTTAGCCATCACTTCTCTGCTTTGGTAACGCCTGGCTTGTTGTTGGTAGAATGCGGAATGGGCCTTGGCTACATCGCGCTCCTCTTCAAGTCCATCTAGGTCGTCCTGCTGATATAGTTCGCCTTCTTTCTCTTTGTACATGCACACTCTAGGCGAGTCATGAATAATATCACAGGGCAATACAGCTTCTGCACAGTACACCATAAACAAGGGTGTGTGTTCGGTCGTTCTTTGCGTGTAGTCCGGAGTCCCCAAAGTACGGAATCAAGTTCCTCGCCCCAGTGCTTATCCGATTCTCATAAAGAGCACACTAGTCTGGGTTTAATACCACTCATGATCAGACCATTGGCCCGTTCGACTTGGCCGTTCGTTTGAGGGTGGTATACAGATGCATAGTCGAGTTTAATACCCAACTTAGCGCACCAGGTTTTCACCTCATTAGTTGTAAAGTTAGAGCCATTATCAGTGATGATACTGTGCGGGACACCATAATGGTGGACTACGTCGGATATAAAATCGATCACTGGTCCGACCTCAGCTATTTTGACTGGTTTGGCTTCTATCCATTTAGTGAATTTATCCACCATGACCATTAAGTATGTCTTTTTGTGGCTTCCCCCTTTAATGGTCCAACCATGTCAAGCCCCCAGACCGCAAAGGGACAAGTAATGGGGATTGTCCTTAATGCGGGGGGAGGCATGTGGCTTTGATTGACGAAGAGTTGACAGCCCACGCATCGTTGGACAAGGTCTTGAGCGTCGGCTCAAGCCGTCGGCCAAAAAAAGCCTATCCAGAATGCTTTTCTTACAAGGGCATGGGCTGCAGCGTGATGAACGCCGAGACCGGCATGTATCTCTGCCAAGAGCCGTGTTCCCTCCTCTTTGGATATACACCTTTGAAGGACTCCGGTTGTACTTCTTTTATATAGTTCGCCTTCATGTACTTTGAGGGCTTTGGAGCACCGAACTATGCATCGCGCCTCGTTTTGATCTTCGGGGAGCTCTTGCCTATTAAGGTAGGCCAAGTAAGGTTCAGTCCAAGGAGCGATAACCGCCATGATCTCATGAGCAGAGGGTGTTATAACAATATCCGAACCCCTGATGTTGTCTGCATTGTGTTTGGCGCTTGGGGTGTGATCAGGTTTGTGTTGCCTTCACCGCCCTCACCCTGCCACACCACATATGTCTTAAAGAGCTGCTCCACGAAGGTGTTGGGTGGCACGGGGTCGCATTTAGCGCCCATACGAGCGAGGATGTTGGCTGCCTGATTACTTTCTTGGGCGATGATGTCGCTTGAAGCTACGTCAGTATTTCCCCAAAGAGGAAGGGATGATGCAGCACAGCGGTGGTAGGTATTTCCCTCAGATATGAAACCAGGGTTATCGAACTAGTAGGAGAACCAAGCAACACAACGTAAACAACCCCTGCACATAAAGAACAACACCTTGCAACTCAACGTGTTAAAGGGGTTGTCAATCCCTTTGGGGTACGGCGCCTCAAGATAGGCAAAGAACGTGAGGTAAATTTGTAGATAGAATAAATAGATGACGGAACAAATAAATTGCAGCAAGGTATTTTTGTATTTTTTGGTTTAATAGATCTGAAAATAAACGCAAGGAAAAAGTAGATCACAAGGCAAATTTATGAGAAAGAAGACCCGGGGGACGTAGGTTTCACTAGTGGCTTCTCTCGAGAAAAATAGCAAACGGTGGGTGAACAAATTACTGTTGGGCAAGTGATAGAACTTGAAATAATCATGACGATATCTAGGCAATGATCATTACATAGGCATCACATCCAAGATTAGTAGACCGACTTCTGCCAGCATCTACTATTACTACTCCACACATCGACCGCTATCCAGCATGCATCTAGTGTATTAAGTTCATGGAAAAACGGAGTAATGCAATAAGAACGATGACATGATGTAGACAAGATCCGTTTATCTATTGCGGAAGATATTGATCCTGTCTTTTTATCCTTTGTAGCAATGATACATACGTGTCGGTTCGCTTTCTGTCACTGGGATCAAGCACCGTAAGATCGAACCCACTACCAGACACCTCTTCCCATTGCAAGATAAATAGATCAAATTGGCCAAACAAAACCCAAATATCGGAGAAGAAATACGAGGCTATAAGAGATCACGCATATAAGAGATCAAAGAACTCAAATAACTTTCATGGATATAAAAATATATAACTGATCATAAACTTGAAGTTCATCAGATCCCAACAAACACACCGCCAAAAGACTTACATCATATGGATCTCCAAGAGATCATTGTATTGATAATCAAGAGAGAGAGAGGAAGCCATCTAGCTACTAACTACGGACCCGAAGGTCTACAAAGAACTACTCACGCATCATCGGAGAGGCACCAATGGAAGTGGTGAACCCCTCCGTGATGGTGTCTAGATTGGATCTCGTGGTCCTGGACTCTGCGGCGGCTGGATGAAAATTTCGTCGACTCCCCTAGGGTTTCTGGAATATTGGGGTATTTATAGAGCAAAGATTCGGTCCAAGGGGCACCCAAGGTGGGCACAACCCACTAGGGTGCGCCTGGGCCTCCTGGCGCGCCCTGGTGGGTTGTCCCCTCCTCGGGACTCCCCCCAGGTTTAACCAGGGCCCAACTTCTTCCATGTGGTCCATAAAAAATCATCGTAAATTGGCGTGACATTTGGGCTCCGTCTGATATTGATTTCCTGCGATGTAAAAAACATGCAGAAAACAGCAACTTGCACTTGGCACTATGTCAATAGGTTAGTACCAAAAAATGATATAAAATGACTATAAAATGATTATAAAACATCCAAGATTGATAATAAAACAGCATGGAATAATAAAAAGTTATAGATACGTTGGAGACGTATCAGCATCCCCAAGCTTAACTCCTGCTCGTCCTCGAGTAGGCAAGTGATAAAAAAAGAATTTTTGATGTGGAGTGTTGTTTATCATGTCATATCATATTCTTTTTCTTCATAGCATGGACATGTTGACTTTTATGTGATTCAAAGCAATAGTCTAGTTTTGACATAATAATTTAGATACTCAAGCATATCAACAAGCAACCATGTCTTTCAAAATATCAATGATAAAACAAGTTATCCCTAGCCCATCATGCTCAAACATTGATCCATTCATGAAACACACTCGAATATTAGCTACACCCAATACTTAAGTACGATTGTATTGTTCCCTAGTTGGTGCTTTTATAAGAGAGGATGGAGACTCAAAAAATAAAAATTGCATAAAGTAAAAGAAAGGCCCTTCATGGAGGGAGGTAGTGATTTGTAGAGGTACCACAGCTCAGAGCAAAAAATTAGAGATAAATACATTTTGGGAGGTGTATCCATCCTACCAACGAAAATGACTTGGAGCATCCCAACACTTTCCTTGCTAGATATATCATAGGCGGTTCCCAAACAGAAAATAAAGTTTATTCCTTTTCCACCATAACTTTTACTTTCCATGGCTAGCCGTATCCACGGGTGCCCTCCATACCAACACTTTCCAAGGAATTTATTATTTCACAAAATAAAGTAAATTCATTTTTGCATTTCGGGACTGGGCATCCCTAATACCTTTGCCTTACTCTTGTGTAATGACAAGTGAATAAACACTCGTCGTGAGAATAACACATCTAGCATGGAAAATATTAGCTACCCATAACCATTCTGCGAGCGAAACAAACACACAAAAGAGAAGTTCATTTTGCAAATTAAAGATGGCAGATGCAAATTTGCTTAGAGAGGCAAAAGAATACCACATATAGGTAGATAATATAGTGGACTCCTGTGGGATAACTGGTTTAAAGGATTTTGGATGCACAAGTAGAGGTCATGCTTGGTGCAAAATGAAGGCTGGGTAAAAGATTGAGAAGCGACCAACAAAGAAACACATAATCTCATAAGCAAGCATTAAGCATAATTAACACCGAATAATGCACCACAAGTAGGATATAATTTTCATGCCATGATTATTGACTTTCATGCATCCATAGGGAACACAAACCTTAACACCAATATTCCGACTAGAGCACAATTACTCATCAGCATAACTCACATATCATACCATCATATCTCAAAACTATTACTAAGAATCAAGTTTATTTTGTCCAATGACCTTTATGACATATATTTTCTTTCTTTCTTTATCCTTCTTGGATATCTATCACAGTGGGACTAATTTTCATGTGTTGCTTTTCATAAGCTCAAACAAATATAAGTGAAGATCATGAGCATAACATATTTCCTTTCTCTCAAAATAATTTAAGTAAAGCAAGAGAGAATTTTTAAAAAAATTTACTTACTCTCAAATAAATCTAAGTGAAGGAAGAGAGCATTTCTTCAAAAATGCTAAGCACACCGTGCTCAAAAAGATATAAGTGAAGCACTAGAGCAAGTCCATTGCTCATAAAAAATTTAAGTGAAGCTTAGAGAGCAATTCTAACAAGTCATGGCATAATTTTGGCTCTCTCAAATAGGTGTCTCCAGCAAGGATTGATGACTTAAAACAAAAATGAAACAAGCAAAGACACATATCATACAAGACGCTCTAAGCAAAACACATATCATGTGACGAATAAAAATATAGTCTCGAGTAAAATATCGATGGTCGTTAGAAGAAAGAGGGACTGCCACTCGGGGGCATCCCCAAGCTTAGTTGGTTGCTCATTCTTGGATAATAGCTGGGGATGCCGGGGCATCCCCAAGCTTAGGCTCTTCTATCCTTCTTTCATCCATCATAAGATAACCCAAAACTTGAAAAGTTGAATCACACAAAACTCAACAAAACCCTTGTGAGATCCGTTAGTAAAAGAAAGAAAACTACTACTATAAGTTCTGTGTCAAACCAATTCTTGTTTTGTTTTTGTATTGTATCTACTGTATTCCAAATTTTCTATGGCAAAAACTCATCAAAGAAAACCATAGAGCCATCAAAATAAGCACACAACACAAAAAAAACAGAATCTGTCAAAACAGAACAGTCTGTAGTAATCTGGAACTTTGGAATACTTCTGTAACTCGAAAAATTCTACCAGATTAGGAAGACCAGAATAATTTGTATATTAAACTTCTGCAAAAAGAATCAGGGCAAAAGCTCTTTTCTGTGATTTATGATAATTATTTTCGTGAGCACAAAGTTTCTATCTTTTTCAGCAAGATCAAACAACTATCACCCTAGAAGATCCTAAAGGATTTACTTGGCACAAACACTAGTTAAAACAACAAAAAACACAATCATAAAAGTAGCATAATTGTTCTAACACTCAAGAACAAAAAGCAAAAAGCAAAAAATAAATTTTATTCATTGGGTTGCCTCCCAACAAGCGCTATCGTTTTACGCCCTTAGCTAGGCGTAACACAAGGATCTAAGTTTTGTCATCTTTGTCGAACTCTTCAATCAAACACTTAGAATACTTCAAATATTTAGCATAAAGACCTTCAATAGCAATACTCCTCGGAGTAAATATTTCATTCTTACAAAAAGGATCTCTTATCACTTTAACAAAATCCGGATGGATGCTAATCATCTTAAGGT
Source organism: Triticum aestivum (assembly GCF_018294505.1). Classification (NCBI taxonomy): domain Eukaryota; kingdom Viridiplantae; phylum Streptophyta; class Magnoliopsida; order Poales; family Poaceae; genus Triticum; species Triticum aestivum. The sequence continues at coordinate 552,878,564 of NC_057804.1, forward strand.
CTCCTTTATCATTATTACTAGAAGAAGCACCCTTGTTCCTAGATTTCTTACTCTTTACGGGAGTTTCCTCAATTTTAGTGGTAGTAAAAGCCGTGCTTAGATTACTAAATATTTCTTCCAATTTACGATCCGAGACGAACTTTCTTCTATTCTTTCATGGATTAAGGCACCCCTATCTTTTAACAACATAAAAATATCGCCCGCTTTTGACCCGAGATTAGTAGCAAAATTATGCATATTTTAGCATATAATTTCCATATGATCTTCGGTGAGCATTTTCTTGTCAATAACATCTAGTCTTTCCATAACATGCTCAAGAGTCAAAATTGTTTCATTAACCATAAGAGGTGGTGAGCCTACTTAATTTCCCATATCATTAAGTGCATCAAAAGGAGGACTCATTAAGAAATTTCCACCGGTAATCATATCAAGGACGAATCTATACCAAGTGGTGTTGCCAACATAAAAACAACGAAGAAGCACAATGGTAGATTGCTTACGGGTAGATCTATTATGAGCATTGCAAATTCTATACGTAGCATCTTTTAAATTTTCTCCTCACCTTTGTTTAAAGTTGAGGACATCGTCCTCAGGAGTGCAAGCAATAGAGGAAGAACTATCCACACTGGCAAGCAAGGATGCACGCAAAAACAGATCCAGCAAGTAAATAGCGAATGGAAAAAGAGAGGCGAATAAAACGGCAATTCTTTGTGAAGTGGGGGAGAGGAAAACAAGAGGAAAATAATGTAAATTGCAAGGAGATGAGATTTGTGATTAAAAACCTGGTTATGTTGAAGATCCTCCTCGGCAACGGCGCCATAAATTCCTTTTGATGTCGCTTGAAGCTACGTTGGTATTTCCCCAAAGAGGAAGGGATGATGCAGCACAGCGGTGGTAGGTATTTTCCTTAGATATGAAACCAAGGTTATCAAACTAGTAGGAGAACCAAGCAACACAATGTAAACCACCCCTGCACACAAAGAGCAACACCTCACAACCCGACGTGTTAAAGGGGTTGTCAATCCCTTTCGGGGTGCAGCGCCTCAAGACAGGCAAAGGACGTGAGGTAAATTTGTAGACAGGATAAATAGATTGCGGAAAAAATAAATTGCAGCAAGTTATTTTTGTATTTTTTGGTTTAATAGATCTAAAAATAAACGCAAGGAAAAAGTAGATCACAAGGCAAATATATGATAGAGAAGACCCGGGGGTCGTAGGTTTCACTAGTGGCTTCTCTCGAGAAAAAGAGCCAACAGTGGGTGAACAAATTACTATTGGGAAATTGATAGAACTTCAAATAATCATGACGATATCCAGGCAATGATCATTACATGGGCATCACGTCAAAGATTAGTAGACCAACTTCTACCTGCATCTACTACTATTACTCCACACATCGACCGCTATCCAGCATGCATCTAGTGTATTAAGTTCATGGGGAAAAGGAGTAATGCAATAAGAACGATGACAGGATGTTGACAAGATCCATTTATCTATTGCGGCAGATATGGATGCCGTCTTTTTATCCTTAGTAGCAACGATACATGCGTGTCGGTTCCCTTTCTGTCACTGTGATCAAGCACCATAAGATCGAACCCACTACCGGGCACCTCTTCCATTGCAAGATAAATAGATCAAGTTGGCCAAACAAAACCCAAATATCGGAGAAGAAATACGAGGCTATAAGAGATCACGCATATAAGAGATCAAAGAACTCAAATAACTTTCATGGATATAAAAATATATAACTGATCATAAACTCGAAGTTCATCAGATCCCAACAAACACACCGCCAAAAGACTTACATCATATGGATCTCCAAGAGATCATTGTATTGATAATCAATAGAGAGAGAGGAAGCCATCTAGGTACTAACTATAGACCCGATGGTCTACAAAGAACTAGTCACGCATCATCGGAGAGGCACCAATGGAAGTGGTGAACCCCTCTGTGATGGTGTCTAGATTGGATCTCGTGGTTCTCGACTCTGCGGCGGATGGATGAAAATTTCGTCGACTCTCCTAGGGTTTCTGGAATATTGGGGTATTTACAGAGCAAAGAGTCGGTCCAGGGGGCACCCGAGGTGGGCAAAACCCACCAGGGCGCGCCTGGGCCTCCTGGAGCGCCTTGGTGGGTTGTCCCCTCCTCGGGACTCCCCCCGGGTGCAACTTGGGCCCAACTTCTTCCTTCTGGTCCACAAAAAATCGTCATAAATTGGCGTGGCATTTGGACTCCGTCTGATATTGAGTTCTTGCGATGTAAAAAACATGCAGAAAACATCAACTGGCACTTGGCACTATGTTAATAGGTTAGTACCAAAAATGATATAAAATTGCTATAAAATGATTATAAAACATCCAAGATTAATAATAAAACAACATGGAATAATCAAAAATTATAGATATGTTGGAGACGTATCATCATCCCTGAGCTTAACTCCTGCTCGTCCTCGAGTAGGTAAGTGATAAAAAACAGAATTTTTGATGTGGAGTGTTGTTTATCATGTCATATCATATTATTTTGTTCATAGCATGGACATTTGGACTTTTATGTGATTCAAAGCAATAGTCTAGTTTTGACATAATAATTAGATACTCAAGCATATCAACAAGCAACCATGTCTTTCAAAATATCAATGCTAAAACAAGTTTTCCCTAGCCCATCATGCTCAAACATTGATCCATTCATGAAACACACTCGAATATTAGCTACGCCCAATACTTAAGTACGGTCGTATTGTCCCCCAGTTGGTGCTTTTATAAGAGAGGATGGATACTCAAATAAAAATTGCATAAAGTAAAATAAAGGCCCTTCGTGGAGGGAAGTAGTGATTTGTAGAGGTGCCAGAGCTCAAAGCGAAAAAATAGAGATAAAAACATTTTGGGAGATGTATCCAACCCACCAACGAAAATGACTCGGAGCATCCTAACACTTTCCTTGCTAGATACTCCCTATGTTCCAAAATAGATGACTCAACTTTGTACTAACTTTAGTATAAAGTTAGGTCATCTATTTTGGAACGGAGGGAGTATATCATAGGCGGTTCCCAAACAGAAAATAAAGTTTATTCCTTTTTCCACCATAACTTTCACTTTCCATGGCTAGCCATATCCACGGGTGCCCTCCATACCAATACTTTCCAAGGAATTTATTATTTAACAACATAAAATAAATTATTTTTTGCATTTCGTGACTGGGCATCCCTAATACCTTTGCCTTACTCTCGTGAAATGACAAGTGAATAAACACTCGTCGTGAGAATAACACATCTAGCATGGAAAATATTAGCTACCCGTTACCGTTCCGCGAGCGAAACAAACACGCAAAAGAGAAGCTCATTTTGAAAATTAGAGATGGCACATGCAAATTTGCTTACAGCGGCAAAAGAATACTACATATAGGTAGATATAATGGACTCATGTGGCAAAACTGGTTTAAAGAATTTTGCATGCACAAGTAGAGGTCATACTTGGTGCAAAATGAAGGCTAGCGAAAAGATTGAGAAGCGACCAACCAAGAAACGCATAGTCTCATAAGCAAGCATTAAGCATAATTAACACCGAATAATGCACCACAAGTAGGATATAATTTTCATTGCATGATTATTGACTTTCGTGCATGCATAGGGAACCACAAACCTTAACACTAATATTATTACTAGAGCACAATTACTCATCAACATAACTCACATATCACACCGTCATATCTCAAAACTATTACTAAGAATCAAGTTTATTTTGTCCAATGACCTTTATGACATATATTTTTTTCTTTCTTTATCCTTCTTGGATATCTATAACCTTGGGACTAATTATCATGTGTTGCTTTTCATAAGCACAAACAAATATAAGTGAAGATCATGAGAATAACATATCTCCTTTCTCTCAAAATAATTTAAGTAAAGCAAGAGAGAATTTTTTAAAAAAAATACTAACTCTCAAATAAATCTAAGTAAAGCAAGAGAGCATTTCTTCAAAAATGCTAAGCACACCGTGCTCAAAAGATATTAGTGAAGCACAAGAGCAAGTCCATTGCTCATAAAACATTTAAGTGAAGCTTACAGAGAAATTCTAGCAAGTCATGGCATAATTTTGGCTCTCTCAAATAGGTGTGTCCAGCAAGGATTGGTCACTTAAAACAAAAAATAAAACAAGCAAAGACACATATCATACAATACGCTCCAAGCAAAACACATATCATGTGACGAATAAAAATATAGTCTCGAGTAAAATAACAATGGTCGTTAGAAAAAGAGGGGATGCCACTCGGGGGAATCCCAAAGCTTAGTTGGTTGCTCATTCTTGGATAATAGCTTGGGATTCCGGGGCATCCCCAAGCTTAGGCTCTTCTATCCTTCTTTCATCCATCGTAAGATAACCCAAAACTTGAAAACTTGAATCACACATAACTCAACAAAACCCTTGTGAGATCCGTTAGTAAAAGAAAGCAAACTACTACTATAAGTTCTGTGTCAAACCAATTCTTGTTTTTGTATTATATCTACTGTATTCCAAATTTTCTATGGAAAAAACTCATCAAAGAAAACCATAGAGCCATCAAAATAAGCACACAACACAAAAAAACAGAATCTGTCAAAACAGAACAGTCTATAGTAATCTGGAACTTTCGAATACTTCTGTAACTCCAACAATTCTATCCAATTAGGACGACCGGATTGATTTGTATATTAATCTTCTGCAAAAAGAATCTGGGCAAAAGCTCTTTTCTGTGATTTATGATAATTATTTTCGTGAGTGAAAAGTTTCTGGCTTTTTCAGCAAGATCAAACAACTATCACCCTAGAAGATCCTAAAAGATTTACTTGGCACAAACACTAATTAAAACACAAAAAACACAATCATGACAGTATCATAATTGTGCTGACACTGAAGAACATAAAGCAAAAGGCAAAAATAAATTTTATTCATTGGGTTGCCTCCGAACAAGCGCTATCATTTTACGCCCTTAGCTAGGCATAACGCAAGGATCTAAGTTTTGTCATCTTTGTCCAAATCTTCAATCAAGCACTTGGAATTCTTCAAAGATTTAGCATAAATACCTTCAATAGCAATACTCCTCAGAGTAAATATTTCATTCTTACAAAAAGGATCTCTTATCACTTTAACAAAATCCGGATGGATGCTAATCATCTTAAGGTCTCCTTTATCATTATTACTAGAAGAAGCACCCTTGTTCCTAGATTTCTTACTCTTTACGGGAGTTTCCTCAATTTTAGTGGTAGTAAAAGTCGTGCTTAGATTACTAAAAATTTCTTCCAATTTATCGATCTGAGACGAACTTTCTTCTATTCTTTCATGGATTAAGGCACCCCTCTCTTTTAACAACTAAAAAATATTGCCCGGTTTTGACCCAAGATTAGTAGCAAAATTATGCATATTTTTGTATATAATTTCCATATGATCTTCGGTGAGCATTTTCTTTTCAATAACATCTAGTATTTCCATAACATGCTCAAGAGTCAAAATTGTTTCATTAACCATAAGAGGTTGTGAGCCTACTAAATTTCCCATAGCATTAAGAGCTTCAAAAGGAGGACTCATTAAGAAATTTCCACCGGTAATCGTATCAAGGACGAATGTATACCAAGTGGTGATGCCAACATAAAAACAACGAAGCACAACGGTAGATTGCTTACGGATAGATCAATTATGAGCATTGCAAATTCTATACCAAGCATCTTTTAAATTTTCTCCTCCCCTTTGTTTAAAGTTGAGGACCTCGTCCTCAGGAGTGCAAGCAATAGATGAAAAACTATCCACATCGGCAAGCAAGGATGCATGCAAAAACAGATCCGACAAGAAAACGCCGAACGAAAAAAAAGAGGCGAACAAAACGGCAAATTTTTGTGAAGTGGGGGAGAGGAAAACGAGAGGCAAATAATGTAAATTGCAAGGATATAAGATTTGTGATTAGAAACCTGGTTATGTTGAAGATCCTCCCTGGCAACGGCGCCAGAAATTCCTTTTGATGTCGCTTGAAGCTAAGTCGGTATTTCCCCAAAGAGGATGGGATGATGCAGCATGGCGGTGTTAGGTATTTCCCTCAGATATGAAACCAAGGTTATCGAACCAGTAGGAGAACCAAGCAATACAACGTAAACAGCCCCTGCACACAAAGATCAACACCTCGCAATGCGACGTGTTAAACGGGTTGTTAATCCCTTTAGGTGTACGGCGCCTCAAGATAGGCAAAGGACGTGAGGTAAATTTGTAGATAGGATAAATAGATCACGGAACAATAAATTGCAGCAAGGTATTTTTGTATTTTTTGGTTTAATAGATCTAAAAATAAACGCAAGGAAAAAGTAGATCTCAAGGCAAATATATGAGAAAGAAGACCCGGGGGCGTAGGTTTCACTAGTGGCTTCTCTCGAGAAAAATAACAAACGGTGGGTGAACAAATTACTGTTGGGAAATTGATAGAACTTCAAATAATCATGACAATATCCAGGCAATGATCATTACATAGGCATCACGTCAAAGATTAGTAAACCGACTTCTGCCTGCATCTACTACTATTACTCCACACATCGACCGCTATCCAGCATGCATCTAGTGTATTAAGTTCATGAAAAAATGGAGTAATGCAATAAGAACGATGACATGATGTAGACAAGATCTGTTTATCTATTGCGGCAGATATGGATCCTGTCTTTTTATCCTTAGTAGCAACAATACATACGTGTTGGTTCCCTTTCTATCACTGGGATCAAGCACTGTAAGATCGAACCCACTACCGGGCACCTCTTCCCATTGCAACATAAATCGATCAAGTTGGCCAAACAAAACCCAAATATCGGAGAACAAATACGAGGCTATAAGAGATCACACATATAAGATATCAAAGAACTCGAATAACTTTCATGGTATAAAAAATATATAACTGATCATAAACTCGAAGTTCATTAGATCCCAACAAACACACCGCCAAAAGACTTACATCATATGGATCTCCAAGAGATCATTGTATTGATAATCAAGAGAGAGAGGGGGGAAGCCATCTAGCTACTAACTACGGACCCGAAGGTCTACAAAGAACTACTCACGCATCATGGGAGAGGCACCAATGGAAGTGGTGAACCCCTCCGTGATGGTGTCTAGATTGGATCTCATGGTTATGGACTTTGTGGCGGCTGGATGAAAATTTCATGGACTCCCCTAGGGTTTCTGGAATATTGGGGTGTTTATAGAGCAAAGAGTCGGTCCACGGGGCACCCGAGATGGGCACAACCCACCAGGCGCACCTGGGCCTCCTGGCGTGCCCTGGTGGGTTATCCCCTCCTCAGGACTCCCCCCACGTGTAACCAGGGCCCGACTTCTTCCTTCTGGTCCATAAAAAATCATCGTAAATTGGCGTGGCATTTGGACTCCATCTGATATTGATTTCCTGCGATGTAAAAATGATGCAGAAAACATCAACCGGCACTTGGCACTATGTCAATAGGTTAGTACCAAAAATGATATAAAATGACTATAAAATGATTACAAAACATCCAAGATTGATAATAAAATAGCATGGAATAATCAAAAATTATAGATACGTTGGAGACGTATCAGCATCCCCAAGCTTAACTTCTGCTCGTCCTCGAGTAGGTAAGTGATAAAAACAGAATTTTTGATGTGGAGTGTTTTTTATCATGTCATATCATATTCTTTTCTTCATAGCATGGACATTTGGACTTTTATGTGGTTCAAAGCAATAATCTAATTTTGACATAATAATTTAAATACTCAAGCAAATCAACAAGCAACCATGTCTTTCAAAATATCAATGCAAAAACAAGTTATCCCTAGCCCATCATGCTCAAACATTGATCCATTCATGAAACACACTCGAATATTAGCTACACCCAATATTTAAGTACGATTGTATTATCCCCCAGTTGGTGCTTTTATAAGAGAGGATGGAGACTCAAAAAATAAAAATGGCATAAAGTAAAAGAAAGGCCCTTCACGGAGGGAAGTAGTGAGTTGTAGAGGTGCGAGAGCTCAAAGCGAAAAATTAGGGATAAAAACATTTTGGGAGGGGTATCCATCCCACCAACGAAAATGACTTGGAGCATCCCAATACTTTCCTTGCTAGATATATCATAGGCGGTTCCCAAACAGAAAATAAAGTTTATTCCTTTTTCCGCCATAACTTTCACTTTCCATGGCTAGCCGTATCCACGGGTGCCCACCATACCAACACTTTCCAAGGAGTTTATTATTTGACAACATAAAGTAAATTCATTTTTGCATTTCGGGACTGGCATCCCTAATACCTTTGCCTTACTCTCGTGCAATGACAAGTGAATAAACACTCGTCGTGAGAATAACACATCTAGAATGGAAAATATTAGCTACCCATTACCGTTCCGCGAGCGAAACAAACACACAAAAGAGAAGTTCATTTTGAAAATTAGAGATGGCACATGCAAATTTTCTTAGAGCGGCAAAATAATACCGCATATAGGTAGATATAGTGGACTCATGTGGCAAAACTGGTTTAAAGGATTTTGGATGCACAAGTAGAGGTCATACTTGGTGCAAAATGAAGGCTAGCAAAAAGATTGAGAAGCGACCAACCAAGAAACGCTTAATCTCATAAGCAAGCATTAAGCATAATTCACACCGAGTAATGCACCACAAGTAGGATATAATTTTGATGGCATGATTATTGACTTTCATGCATGCATAGGGAATCACAAACCTTAACACCAATATTCTTACTAGAGCACAATTACTCAGCAACATAACTCACATATCACACCATCATATCTCAAAACTATTACTAAGAATCAAGTTTCTTTTGTCCAGTGACCTTTATGACATATATATTTTTCTTTCTTTATCCTTCTTGGATATCTATCACCTTGGGACTAATTTTCATGTGTTGCTTTTCATAAGCTCAAACAAATATAAGTGAAGATCATGAGCATAACATATTTCCTTTCTCTCAAAATAATTTAAGTGAAGAAAGAGAGAATTTCTTCAAAATGTTACTAACTCTCAAATAAATCTAAGTGAATCAACAGAGCATTTCTTCGGAAACACTAAGCACACCATGCTCAAAAAGATATAACTGAAGCACTAGAGCAAGTCCATTGCTCATAAAAAATTGAAGTGAAGCTTAGAGAGCAATTCTAAAAAGTCGTGACATCATTTTGGCTCTCTCAAATAGGTGTGTCCAGAAAGGATTGATGACTTAAAAAAACAAGCAAAGACACATATCATACAAGATGCTCCAAGCAAAACACATATCATGTGACGAATAAAAATATAGTCTTGAGTAAAATACCGATGGTCGTTAGAAGAAAGAGGGGATGCCACTCGGGGGTATCCCCAAGCTTAGTTGGTTGCTCATTATTGGATAATAGCTTGGGATGCCGGGGCATCCCCAAACTTAGGCTCTTCTATCCTTCTTTCATCTATCGTAAGATAACCCAAAACTTGAAAACTTGAATCACACAAAACTCAACAAAACCCTTGTGAGATCCGTTAGTAAAAGAAAGCAAACTACTACTATAAGTGATGTGTCAAACTAATTCTCATTTTTCTTTTGTACTATATCTACTGTATTCCAACTTTTATATGGCAAAAACTCATCAAAGAAAACCATAGATCCATCAAAATAAGCACACAACACAAAGAAAACAGAATCTGTCAAAACAGAACAGTCGGTAGTAATCTGGAACTTCCGAATACTTCTGTAACTCCAAAAATTATACCAAATTAGGAAGACTAGAATAATTCGTATATTAATCTTCTGCAAAAAGAATCAGGGCAAAATCTATTTTCTGTTATATATGATAATTGTTTTTGTTAGTTTATGTCTTTTTCAGCAAGATCAAACAACTATCACCCTAAAAGATCCTAAAGGATTTACTTGGCACACCACTAATTAAAACACAAAAACACAATCATAACAGTGGCGTAATTGTGCTAACACTCAGGAACAGAAAGCAAGAAGCAAAAAATAAATTTTATTCATTGGGTTGCCTCCCAACAAGCGCTATCGTTTTACGCCCTTAGCTAGACATAACACAAGGATCTAAGTTTTGTCATCTTTGTCCAACTCTTTAATCAAACACTTAGAATCCTTCAAAGATTTAGCATAAAGACCTTCAATAGCAATACTCCTCGGAGTAAATATTTCATTCTTACAAAAAGGATCTCTTATCACTTCAACAAAACTAGCAGGGTTACCCGCGCATTTGCACGGCTAGACTTGCCATATATTTTTATATTCATTAGTTGTTTAGTTAACATCGTTCATTTCATTCTTCTGCGCATTAGTATTTCTATATAAACAAATATGCCCAAAATGTGTGTCTTCAAAATATATATGATTAACCTTTGGAATACATACTTTCATTATTTGTACAAATACGCTCAATATTTTTATGCGTGACTATGAGAACACTCTAATACCGATTCTCTTTCTCCGCCCTGCCAAACCATATGATTTTGTATTGATCTTTAGCTTTCACTTTCCAATTTTTTTCACCACTCGACATTTATATTTTCATCCAATAACTTTGTGATTTTCCTTATATAAATTTAACATTGAAAGTAGCCATACCTTTTTTATATTTTTCATCATCTATGTAGGATTTCTACCATTCACACAGGTCCTTGTAATAATTATTGGTATTGTTGACTCCGCTAGTATTTGTCCCTGTGGCCAAATGTAATTGAATGTATTCTTGATGTTGCATTAGCATTCTGCATTTATTTGTATTATTATTTACAAACACATATATTTGATAGGAAATTCAACATCATGCAATGCAAAAGAATATAATTCCCTAATTATATTGATTTTTTGGCTCACCTACTTATCTTTATTTATGACTATTTTCCCACGACATCCAAATGTTATCTTAGCCTCGAAGTTCCCATTGACATATCCTTAAAATACTGAAATCTGTGTCTTGAGAAAACATATCAAGCTGTGGCCAAAATCTTTCTCTCAAAGGTGTAATTATTGCTAATGACACATGCGTGTGACAATAGGTTACTAATGGTAGTCAGTTTTGTGAGTGACCTCCTACCTCACCATACGATTTTCCAATAATTAAATGCCTAAGCGGCGTGTCATCTTGCTTTCTATATGTCGCCACTATATGTGTTGTCGTTCTAATTGCCCGATAGTACAATAGTATCCTCTCGAGTTACCACACATGCTCCAGATGGTTGGTGAAAATATGACCGTATTCTAATGGTTCTTGTTATTTCTGTGTCCATGTTTTTCCACATCAACTTATGTTTTAAGCAATTAACATCAAATGACTAATTAATTGAATTTCTAATCATTGTTTGGATGTACATGTTATATTTTATATTAAGTTAGGTAGCTGAAATAAACAAAATGAAAACTTCTTATTGCCTTTGATTTATTATTTCAAAAATTGACAAATAAATCGAGGGTTATTCTTTGACCGACCAATAACAGATGTACACATTTAAATTCCACATTTACTCAAACCTTGAAATTTATATTTCCACCCAATCTGGACAGTGATGACATGTATTCATACCTCTTTATATATGGTTATTACATCATCTACCTAGGATTTCAATCATTCACACACGCCTTATAGTTATATTTGGTATTATTTGATTATAACTATATAGTTATGCAAAAAAGAAGTATTTTTATTTACACAAAATCTTGATCATATGTGCACATATAAATAAATAGACTTGAATATTAATTTTGATGATCACTTGCATGATTCCAATATGTATGACATCTTTGACGTATATGAGTTTTTTCATTCGATTGGTATTTGGTTTTGATGTACTGGCTATCAAAATCAGTAGCGCTCAATCACCTTTTTTCGCTTCTAACTCCTAGCGCTCATGCATCTTGCACTGTTAGAGGATCAATATACGTGTTGTATACTGCTTATAGGTTTATTGGTGTGTGTGTTTTTTTAAAAGCAAAGACCTGCCATAAATTTATCTTTTCTTATTCCAAAAAGAAAAACTCTTTTTTGCATGTGTACGTGATCTCTACTTGGTGTGTCCAAGTTGGACACTGGTTATATCAGGATGATGTCAGATAGACGATTTGGACGGAGGTTTTTCTTTACTTTTTGAGATCTGGCCGGAGGCCAATTGATTAGCTGCCCTCGTGTCTAGCACTAACACATATATGTGTATCTTTTTTTTTCTTTTACGTAGATACATCTCAGACGTGCCTTTTTGAGCGTGTCCTTTACGGACTCACTTTTACTACTTCTGTTATACAGTCCACGTGCTTGACTTTGCTTGGGAAGGTTTAATTGTAGCACGTCGCCATTAAAAAGGGTTCATATTATGCCGGCTGTTAAATCTAGGCCGTTCAAAAATTATAACTCCAAAGTGATAAATTTTGACCGTTCGTTTTCTATCGTTTTAAGTATATAATAGATAGAAGATCCGGATGGATGCTAATCATCTTAAAGTCTCCTTTATCATTATTACTAGAAGAAGCACCCTTGTTCCTGGATTTCTTACTCTTTACGGGAGTTTCCTAAATTTTAGTGGTAGTAAATGTTGTGCTTAGATTACTAAAGATTTCTTCCAATTTATCGATCCGAGAGGGACTTTCTTCTATTCTTTCATGGATTAAGGTACCCCTCTATTTTAACAACTCAAAACTATCGCCCGCTTTTGACCCAAGATTAGTAGCAAAATTATGCATATTTTTGTATATAATTTCCATATGATCTTTGGTGAGCATTTTCTTTTCAATAGCATCTAGTCTTTACATAACATGCTCAAGAGTCAAAATTGTTTCATTAACCATAAGAGGTGGTGAGCCTACTAAATTTCCCATAGCATTGAGAGCATCAAAAGGAGGACTCATTAAGAAATTTCCACCTGTAATCGTATCAAGGACGAATCTATACCAAGTGGTGATGCCAACATAAAAACAACAAAGAAGCACAAAGGTAGATTGCTTACGGACAGATCTATTATGAGCATTGCAAATTCTATACCAAGCATCTTTTAAATTTTCTCCTCCCCTTTGTTTAAAGTTGAGGACCTCGTCCTTAGGAGTGCAAGCAATAGAGGAAGAACTACCCATATCGGCAAGCAATGATGCACGCAAAAACAGATCCGGCAAGAAAACGGCGAACGGAAAAATAGAGGCGAATAAAAGGGCAAATTTTTGTGAAGTGGGGGAGAGGAAAACGAGAGGCAAATAATGTAAATTGCAAGGCGATGAGATTTGTGATTAGAAACCTGGTTATGTTGAAGATCCTCCCCGGCAACGGCGCTAGATATTCCTTTTGATGTCGCTTGAAACTACGTCGGTATTTCCCCAAAGAGGATGGGTTGATGCAGCACAGCGGTGGTAGGTATTTCTCTGAGATATAAAACCAAGGTTATCGAACCAGTAGGAGAACCAAGCAACACAACGTTAATAGCCCCTGCACACAAAGAACAACACCTCGCAACCCGATGTGTTAAAGGGGTTGTCAATCCCTTTCGGGGTACGGCACCTCAAGATAGGCAAAGGACGTGAGGTAAATTTGTAGATATGATAAATAGATCGCGGAACAAATAAATTGCAGCAAGGTATTTTTGTATTTTTTGGTTTAATAGATCTAAAATAAACGCAAGGAAAAAGTAGATCACAAGGCAAATATATGAGAAAGAAGACCCGGGGGCTGTAGGTTTCACTAGTGGCTTCTCCCGAGAAAAATAGCAAACGGTAGGTGAACGAATTACTATTGGGCAATTGATAGAACTTCAAATAATCATGACGATATCCAGGCAATGATCATTACATAGGCATCACGTCAAAGATTAGTAGACCGACTTCTACCTGCATCTACTACTATTACTCCACACATCGACCTCTATCCAGCATGCATCTAGTGTATTAAGTTCATGAAAAAACAAAGTACTGCAATAAGCACGATGACATGATGTAGACAAGATCCGTTTATCTATTGCAGCAGATATGGATCACGTCTTTTTATCCTTAATAGCAACGATACATATGTGTCGGTTCCCTTTGTGTCACTGGGATCAAGCACCGTAAGATCAAACCCACTACCGGGCACTGTCGGTGTCAAAACCGGCGGATCTCGAGTAGGGGGTCCCGAACTGTGCATCTAAGGCTAATGGTAACAGGAGGCTAGGGACACGATGTTCACCCAGGTTCGTGCTCTCTCGATGGAGGTAATACCCTACTTCCTGCTTGATTGATCTTGATGATATGAGTATTACAAGAGTTGATCTACCACGAGATCAGAGAGGCTAAACCGTAGAAGCTAGCCTATGGTATGATTGTTGTTCTGTCCTACGGACTAAACCCTCTGGTTTATATAGACCCCGGAGGGGGCTAGGGTTACACAGAGTCGGTTTACAGAGGAGGAGATCTACATCTGAATCGCCAAGCTTGCCTTCCACGCCAAGGAGAGTCCCATCCGGACACGGGACGAAGTCTTCTATCTTGTATCTTCATAGTCCAACAGTCCGGCCAAAGTATAGAGTCCGGCTGTCCGGATACCCCCTTATCCAGGACTCCCTCAGTAGCCCCTGAACCAGGGTTCAATGACGATGAGTCCAGCGCGTAGGTTGTCTTTGGCATTGCGAGGCGGGTTCCACCTCCGAATATTCCAAAATTAATTCCGAACACAAGGACCGTGTCCGGCTCTGCAAGATAAATTCCATATACCATCGTAGAGAGAATAATAATCCACGAATCTGATCTGATGACTACTCTTTGTTGTGTGACATCACCCCACGGCTCGGTAACTTATTCGAACCGTTTTTACAACCTGCTCCCGCACACATCGCGAGGCGGTTTCTTTGGCATGTCCTTTCAAAGCAGAGATTGTGTCCCCTTATCGCGGGATCTCCATCAATACGGGTACGGGTAACCCAACCAGCGCCATCAATCGAGGCACTTAGAAAGATAAGAGATTTCGAGAGGCAAGCGGGGAGGCGCACATTCTATATCACCTTTATAAAGGGACTGAGATCTCCCGTTTTCACCCACACCTTCTTCCTCCTTTGCTCATCTATTCTCGCACCCTTGAGCTCCAGCACCCAAGTTCTCACCTTCTCCGTAGGATTGCATCATGTCTGGAGCGGGAGGCAAGTGGATGGCCTCCTCTGTCACAGAGGAGAACATCACCAAGCTTCAGGAGGCCGGATACCTGGCCGAGAGTATCGCGCACAGGCTTCCAGCAGAGGGACAGATTACCCCCACTCCGAAGTCTCGGGAGAGAGTAGTATTTCTCCCTCATTTCATCCGCGGACTATGATTTCCACTCCACCCGTTTGTCCGCGGGCTTATGTACTACTACGGGCTAGATTTTCACGATCTGGCCCCGAATTTTGTCCTCAACATCTCGGCGTTCATCGTCGTGTGCGAGGCCTTTCTCCGCATCAAGCCTCACTTTGGCATGTGGCTGAAAATCTTCTACGTGAAGCCAAAGATCGTGAGCGGCTAACAGGCGGAGTGCGGAGGTGCCATGGTGGGCAAAATGCCCAATGTTACATGGCTTGATGGCTCCTTCGTGGAGATCATAAAGGGGTGGCAATCAGGGTGGTTCTACATCACTGAGCCGTGCAACGCCAACTGGGTGGTGGCCCCCAAATTCAGATCCGGAATCCCCATGTGGCTCACTTCGTGGGAGAAGAAGGGCCTAGCCTGGGGCGAACCCATGGAGATGACCGGACTCGAGACCTGCATCAGAAGTATGAGGTACAAGAAGATCAAGCTTGTCAACGTGGTCCAGGTCATGCTCATTCGCCGGATCCTCCCATGTCAAAGACGGGCATTTGATATGTGGGAGTTCAACCCGGCCGAACACCAGATGCTACTAGAGCTCTTCGACACAACGCACAAAGAAATCTGGAAGGTGTTGTTCAAGACCGGCGAAGTTCCTCCTCCCCTTTCCGAGGACCGGGGGCTCAGCGCAAGCCGCCTCGCCAGTCCGGTAAGTCCTCTGGTTATTACAAGATGTTTCCTTTCTAGTACATTTGTGGGAGGATTCTTAGGTCACTATGCTGACTGAACAGGATTGGGTGGAGACGGCGGAGCGGATTGACTGTCCGGCTCCATTGCCTGAGGACCCAGTAGGCGCACTCCTGGCGAAGATGCTGGTTCCGGCGCCTTACAAGGTCTGGAGAAAAAGGCCGAAAAGAAGGCCGTGGGGACCCGGAAGGGTCTCGGGCGCGAGGCCGCACCAGACGCATCACCAGAAGACGATGAGGCGCACTCCTCCCATGAGGGGGAGGAGAGGAAGAGGAAGGTTGCCTCAACTAAGGGGGCCGAAGGGTCCAAGAAGGTGGCCGCGGGGACCAGAAAAGGTCTCCGGCGCAAGGACGTGATAGAATCGTCATCCGAAGACGACGAGGAAGATCCCCCCCCCCCCCGAAGACGGGGGAAAACATGAAGAGATGCCTCCTCCCCGTGCTAGGGAGGAGAAGAAAAGGAAGGTCGCCCCATCAAGGGAGGCCGGGACGCCGAAGAAGGGAAAGGCGTCCCTTCCCGATCACTCCACTACTGCCGCTTTCAGCGATGAGGACTGGCTACCCAGGGGCAAGCCCCAGGCGAGGTCGTAAGTTGTCACGACCGGTTTTTCAATAAAAATATTTATTGAGAAAACCAATCTTTAAATCCCAGTATAGGAAAAGTTATCCTTTCTGGTAGACAAAAGCTTGATAAACAGAGAACCACTAGCATCAAATATATTACAGGGTTGAGCTGAGGTTGCTCAACAATATTATTACAGACTCACCAATATATTACATATGGGTGGATATGACACAGGGGTGGGGTGGCATGCTACTAGATCGAGGGAAAAGTGGTGGTGGATAACTTGACTTCTACTGGCAGTACATCGAGCGTCGAGGTGAGGCTCGATGAATTTATTCGGGGTTGCGGAAGTGGATAATACAATGACCAAGACAGGATCGCACGGGACTGACTGGGACTCCTCTAGGCGTCGGACTCGCTATCAAACTCTTCATCCATGAGATTGCCTTCATCAGCATCTGGCCAAATCAACAAGCCAGGTGAGTACTTGAAAGTACTCGCAAGATAGTTCGGACAAGAGATATAATCAATGAATGCATGAATGCGTCATGAATAAAGGATGATGCTCATATAGCGATGGTAAGATTTGCAGGACTTGATAAATAAAATAAATGGTTGAAAAACCGATCGGGTGTCTGGAGCGACGCCTCGAAAAGTAAATAAATAAAATGCATGCCGCAGTTGGGCGTCTAAGCGACACCACATAAAGGGCTTAAAAGAAATTCCACAGTCGGACGTCTGGGCGACATCACATAAAGGGCTTTAAAAGAAATGCCACAGTCGGACGTCTGGGCGACATCACATAAAGGGCTTAAAAAGGAATACCACAGTCGGACGTCTGGGCGACATCACAGACAGGGCTTTAAAAGAAATACCACAGTCGGACGTCTGGGCGACATCACAGACAGGGCTTTAAAAGGAATACCGCAGTCGGACGTCTGGGCGACATCACAGACAGGGCTTTAAAAGAAATACCACAGTCGAACGTTTGGGCGACATCACAGACAGGGCTTTAAAAGAAATACCATAGTCGGACGTCTGGGCGACATCACAGATAGGGCTTTAAAAGAAATACCGCAGTCGGACGTTTGGGCGACATCACAGACAGGGCTTTAAAAGAAATACCACAGTCGGACGTCTGGGCGACATCACAGACAGGGCTTGTAACAAAAGTAAATAACAGGTTTGCCACCGTCGGACATCTGAGTGACATCGCAGACAGGGCTTGTAACAAAAATAAATAACAGGTTTGCCACCGTCGGACGTCTGAGCGACATCGCAGATAGGGCCTGTAATAATTGTAAACAACAAATTAGTCCATCCACAAGAATAATCTTTTAACCGGATTTATCACACATAAATCCCACCGGAGTTTTGTCACTGAGGCTGATACCTGACAAGATAAGAAAATTACAGTACTCGAACAAAGTACAAGATAATGGAAAGATTGAGGCTCTGCAGAGTTTGGAAGAACTGAACACAGCCAACGGATTTCCGTAGTCACGAAGGACTAGTTCCGTTTATGGTATTTCAGTAGAAACACATTTAACTAGTACACACCCATTTCACCTCACGTTGCCAGGAATCACCCTGGCCAACGTCCAAGAAAAACTTTGAGACGGGGAGGCCACAACCTCGAATAGCATGGGATCAAATTTCTATACGCGCGCTCTAAGGGGTGCCCCCCTCTCGGTCCCAACCGGAAACACCCATGCCCCCTGACCGGATGACGGGCTTTAATCCAGGGCCATGGAACCCTCATCCCGGCCTCTCTACTTGGTGTGTACCAGGAAAACGATTTGCAACTTACTATGCCATATTCCTTTCGGAAAACATGTGACAGTATAGGATGGAATGAATTGGGAATGTGAATTGTGTCATGACGACACGGAAGTCAAATAATCTGGCATAAGACTGGCATGTCACAACACTGCCATCTTACCCATCCTCATACCAACACATGGCTTTGCAAATATGTATCCAACAACATAATGCTTTCCGAAACTTACTTTCCGATTATGTGCATGAGATATATCATGCAAAGTGGTGTTCATAAACATGCCATGACTATACAAAAATGCAAACATGCAACAACACTCATCATATCAAGAGTTCAAACATGCTTGCCTGGTTCGGAGTAGTCGGAGTCTAACTGTGCGAAGTTTGCAGCTCCGTCACCTCCTCCGGTATCTACGGTATAACAAAAATACGTACGCAACGTAAATACCATGAGTGTACAGAAAAGTGTTCCAAATATTTTTCAAATAAATATGATAAAAAGCTAGACAAAAATCTAAAGAGAATAGAAAAAGAATCACTCAAAAATTCCCTTCTGTTAAAGAGTTATAAGTGTTTTAACCCAAGGACTCATCTGTAATGAAACAGAAAACTTCCAGGGGGTTCTGCGAAAAAGTACAGATAAGGTTTCGTTTAAAAGAAACGGCTGTCAGGCTGACAGGCGGGCCCCACCTATCGGGTTTGAAAGTTCAAACAGAGAAACAGGGCGCGACGGTACCCGAGAGGTGCGGTGGTCGCCGGCCGCGATCCACGGCGAGGCAAGGTGATCGGGGTTTACCTCCGTGATCAGTGCACCGTTCCGCGTCTGTGGGTGGTGGTGGTGGTCGCCGGCGAGCACTGTGTCGACAGCGGCCCTAGCTTCGGCGGACGGCGGTTCGGGCAGTCGTGGATCTCGCCGGAGGGAGCTGCGGGGATCAAATAGGAGTGGGGGTTAGTCTCCTAGTTGCTCGAGAGGGTTGCTGACGAAGTTAGAGCGCCGGAGACGGCCTCACCGGAGCGAATCGAGGTGGAGGCCGAGGCGGAACGGGGTGGCCGGAGTCGGGGAAGAAGGGCCCCTCGGGGCTCTCCCAGTGGCTGGGCGGGGTCTAGTGGGGTAGAGGAGGTGTGCCGCGGGCGAGAGCAGGCTCGGGGTGCTATATATAGCCGCCCCGAGGCGGTTGCCGAGAACGGGGTTCTCCGGCGAGGTGATTACGGCGGTGATGCGGCTGTACGGGAGGTTTTAGAGGCTGAACGTCGTCGTGGGTGCTCCATGGTTCCGTTTTGGTGCTAAGCGCGTCGGGATTTGGGGGTTTAGGGGGAGCTCGACGGAACAGGGCGGCGCGGGCCCGTCGGCGGCAGGGAGCGTGCTCTGCGCATGCCGCGCCATGACGACGGTGCTGCATGCGTGCGCTGGCAAGGAGGTGGCCACGCGGAGCCACCAGGACGCTTGGGCGGCACCGAACGGCGTTGTGCCGCCGTTCTGCTTCCTGTCGGCCGCTACGGCGCTACGGTCGCCGCAAGACACGCCAGCGCAGGCGGGCCAGGGCGCCACCGATGACAGGAAGGCGCCAAGCGCGCGTGTGAGGCTCCGGACAAGCAAGCCTGGCCGTGAGCTACGTGCCAAGCGCACTGTGAGCTCGTGACTGAAGTCACTGACGAAGATCGACACTGAATGTCTGAATTTAACTGAATATGACTAGAACAGTGCATGCAAGGTGTTCGGTAGAATGATCCAGGCATGTAGGGATTTTTCCTTGAGCTGGTTTTTGGTGGAGGGGCCTCTCATTGCATCTAGAGGCTGCCTGAATATTTGTGGAATTTTTGGAGAGGTATAGATATGAATTTCACCAAATTTGGCAAATCTGGTCCAAACTTGCAGTGAGTGCAATTTGAAATATTTGAATAGGAGAAGAGTGGATCAAGATGGCTCTGGGTTGTGGGTTCAAAGGACTATCCAGGGGTGTTGAGTTGAGGTCAAAAATCAAAAGCATTAGGGCACTTGCTTTGTAATCCACCTAGGTTCAAAAGAAAAGACAGAATTATTTTGGGAGGAGAAATAGTTGGAATAAAATCCAAAAATGGATTTTATTTGTTTGGATAGAATGTTAGGGTTGAACTATAGTGGGAGGAAAGGTTTTGGGAAAAATTCACCATAGGAAGCATGGTGAAATTTTTGAAGGGATCAAAACCAAATAAAAGCCCAAAACTAGAAGGGTTTTTCATTTTAAATGAAACCAAATCCAAGAAAAGGATTTTTGAGAGGGCAAACTTAGAAGATGGTTTTTAGGAAGGGTTTAAAAAACCTCCTTTCAAACCAAGCAAGGCTCTTTCGAAAAAAACAAACCACCAAAAATTTTGGAGTGTCACAGCACCTACCCCCTTAGGAAAATCTCGTCCCCGAGATTTCAGCTGATCCTTAAACAGGTGTGGGTGCTCTGTCCGAAGAAAATCCTCGCTCTCCCAAGTTGCTTCATTCTCGGTGTGATTGCTCCATTGAACTCTGGAAAACTTAATGGTTTTCTGTCGGGTCCTCCTCTCAGATTCTTCCAATATTTTTATCGGGTGCTCCCGGTAAGTGAGGTCTGGTTGCACGTCAATATACTCATGTGAAACTTGCTTCTCTGGGTTGCTTATGTATTTTCTCAACTGCGAGATGTGAAACACGTTGTGGATACCGGATAAGTCTTCGGGCAGGTCCAGCTGGTAGGCTACCTTGCCTTGTCGGGCCACTATATGAAATGGTCCGATGAATCTTGGTGCTAGTTTCCCCTTAACCTTGAATCGTTGCAGACCCTTCATAGGATAAACTCTCAGGTATACCAATTCTCCGGGTTCAAAACTGATTTCCCGATGCTTTCGGTCGTAATAACTCTTTTGCCGACTTTGAGCTATTTTGAGTCGTTCTCTAATTGTCTTAACTTTCTCCTCGGCCTCCTTGAGCATATCTGGGCCAAAGATATGGTTATCTCCGGTCTCTGACCAATTTAGCGGGGTACGACATCTTCTCCCATATAGAGCTTCAAATGGTGCCATTTGCAAGCTAGCTTGATAGCTGTTGTTGTATGCGAATTCTGCATATGGCAAACTTTCTTCCCAACTGTTCCCGTAGGTGAGGACACAGGCTCTTAGCATGTCTTCTAAGATTTGGTTTACGCGTTCCGTTTGTCCATCAGTCTGGGGATGGTATGCGGTACTGAAGGCTAGTTGGGTTCCCGGTTCCTGTTGTAGGTGATCCCAGAATGCAGAGACGAACTGTGTGCCTCTATCGGAGATAATAGTCTTAGGGACTCCATGTAGGCAGACGATACGGGCAAGATAAAGTCTGGCTAGTCTCTGAGTGGTGTAAGTTGTTTTTACCGGAATAAAATGTGCCACCTTGGTTAATCTGTCGGTTATGACCCATATGGCATTGTTTCCGTGTTGTTACCGAGGCAGTCCAACGATAAAGTCCATTCCAATCTCGTCCCATTTCCACTCGGGTATCTTATTTGGCTGTAACAGTCCGGCTGGTTTCTGGTGCTCGGCCTTGATACGTTGACAAGAGTCACAGCATGCAATGAACGTGGCTATATCTCTCTTCATACCGTGCCACCAAAAATTTTCCTGAAGGTCTTTGTACATCTTTGTCCCTCCAGGATGGATTGAATACGGAGTTGTGTGACTTTCAGTTAATATCTGCTATTTGAGGTACTTGACATTTGGTACGCATAGCCTTTCTCCGTACCACAATATTCCTTGCTCATCTATGTTGAATTCTGAGGCTCTTCCCAAACTCACTTTTCTTTTTATGCCCTCAATGCTGGGGTGTCCGTGCTGGGCTTCCTTGATACTTTCCATCAGGGTAGGCTGTATTTCGATATTCGATACACTGCCTTCGGTGACCACTATGAGATTGAGTCGGGCAAATTCCTGTTGAAATTCTGGCCTCAATCTTGGCATACTGTCGTCTTCCATGCTGGGATTTCGACTAAGTGCATCTGCCACAACATTTGCTTTTCCAGGATGATAGTGGATTCCAACATCATAGACCTTCACCAACTCTAACCAGCGTCGTTGCCGTAAATTTAACTCTGGTTGTGTGAAAATATACTTAAGACTCTTATGGTCTGTGTATATCTCGCAATGATTCCCAAGTAGGAAGTGTCTCCATTCCTTGAGTGCATGGATGACCGCTGCCAATTCCAAGTCATGAGTGGGATAATTTTCCTCATGCTTGCGTAGTTGTCTGGAGACATACGCAACTACCTTGCCTTCTTGCATCAATACGCATCCGAGGCCTTTCCGGGATGCGTCACAATATACCTCAAAGTTCTTGTGTATATCTGGCACAATTAGTACTGGTGCCGTTGTTAATTTTCTCTTTAGCTCTTGGAAACTTTTCTCACATGCTTCTGTCCATTCAAATTTCTTGCCTTTCTTGAGCAATTGTGTCATGGGCTTTGCTATAGTGGAGAATCCTTCAATAAATCTCCGATAATAGCCTGCCATTCCGAAGAAACTCCGTATGTCCGTTACGTTAGCTGGCGGTTTCCAGCCAAGTACAGCCTTGACTTTTTCCGGATCTACTGCAATACCTTCTTGGGTTAGCACGTGGCCCAGAAAACCCACCCGCCTTAGCCAAAATTCACATTTGCTGAATTTGGCGTACAGTTGATGTTTCCTGAGTTCTCCGAGTACAATCCTGAGATGTTCGACGTGCTCTTCTGGTGTTTTGGAATATATCAGAATATCATCGATGAACACCATAACAAACTTGTCCATATACTTCATAAACACTTTGTTCATGAGGTGAACAAAATATGCGGGGGCGTTGGTTAGCCCAAACGGCATTACGATGAACTCATACAGCCCATATCTGGAGGTAAATGCGGTCTTGGGAATATCTTCTGTTCGTACTTTTAACTGGTGGTATCCTGATCTCAAATCAATTTTTGAGAAGACTTTGGCCTGTGCGAGCTGATCGAATAAATCATTTATTCGGGGCATTGGGTATTTGTTCTTGATTGTGACCATGTTGAGAGCTCGATAATCAATACACAACCTCATTGTTCCATCCTTCTTCTTGGCAAATAAAATTGGAGAACCCCAAGGTGAGGAGCTGGCTCGTATGTATCCTTTCTCCAATAATTCTTTTATTTGCTTCTTCAACTCTACCAATTCGGATGGTGCCATTCTGTAAGGTTTCTTGTAAATAGGAGTGGTCCCGGGTGCTAGCTCAAAGCTGAATTCTATCTCTCGGTCTGGTGGCATGCCTGGTAGTTCTTCTGGAAATACATCTGTAAATTCACATACCACTGGAACCTTGTGCAGCTCAGAAACGTCCACCTTGTTTAATCTAGGTTGCCGAGGTATTTATCTCTCTTTGGCTAAAACTTTTATTTTCTTCCCTTGATGGTGGGTGAGAATCACGGTACGGTTGAAGCAGTCAATAAAACCTTTGTTGGTGGTTAACCAATCCATTCCTAGGATGACATCCAGTCCTTTGCTTTCCAGTACAATAAGGTTGGCGTAAAATTTCAATCCTTCAAATTCAATAACCACACCTTGACAGTAACTCTGGGTCACCTGCTTAATCCCAGGGGACTTGACGATCATCGATTTTTCCAAGGGAAGCATCGAAAAATTATTTTGCAAAGCAAAACTTTTTGAAATGAATGAGTGAGAAGCTCCAGAATCAAACAAAACCATGGCAGGTATTGTGTTGACAGGGTACGTACCGAGTACGATATCTGGGGCATTCTGTGCTTCCTCTCAGGTCACGTGGTTCAAGTGACCTTTCCGGTGGTTGTTGTTGGGGTTGAAATTGCTTCGCTTTGGTGCTGAATTATTTCCACCATTATTGAGCTTCGGGTTTGAGTTCCTTGGCTTGGGACACTGCTTGGCATAGTGCCCTTCTTCTCCACAAGCATAACAGGTAACGCTTGGGCGATAGGTGAACTCTTTGTCTCTTGCATGGAAATTCTTGGTTGGACGTGAATTATTCATCGGGGTTTTGTGTGAATCCCCCTTCTGAAATTCCTTCTTACTTATGTGATTGCGAGAAAAATTAGTCTGGTCCCTTTTCCGTTTGCGGATATCTTCCAGGCTACGTCGCTCATTTTCCAGGGTGATGGCCTTATCCACCAGTGTTTTAAAATCTGGAAAGGTGTGCATAACTAGCTGGCACTTAAGGGCGGGTGCTAGGCCTTCCAAGAATTTTTTCCATCTTCTTGCTCTCGGTCATGCGTTCTTCATTGGCGTAGCGAGACAGCAGTGTGAATTGACTGTTGTATTCTGACACTGTCATGGCTCTTTGCTTGAGTTCATCAAATTCCTTCTTCTTGATTTTCATGACGCTCTTAGGAATATGTGCCCCACGAAAACCTTCCTTGAAATTTTCCCATGTGATTTCATTTTCGTTGGGGTGCATGTGCAGAAAGTTCTCCCACCACGATGCAGCTGCACCTGTGAGATAATGTGGTGCATACAGTACTTTTTCACGGTCTGAACACTGTGCGATAATTAATTTTCTCTCCATGTCTCGAAGCCAATCCTCGGCCTCAAGTGGCTTGTCAGTGAGAAAATGTTGGAGGACGCGTCTTTTGTTACTTAGATAATTTGGATTGCGGTTGATACTGACCACGGTTATTTCCCATATTGATGAATTGGTTCATCATTTCCTGGTGTTGTTGTTGACTCTGTTCATATAGACGACAAACTTGTGTAAAAGCTATTTCACTGTCCTGTTGACTTGTCTGACCCTGAGTGAAATTCTGGTTCTGCGGTGTGCCATAATTTTCTTCTGGCTGAGTTGGCATTGGAGCGCGTCCAAGGACGAGACATCTTTCACTCTGGGGATATATTTTGTGAACTCGTAAGACAAGAAGGAGAGTCGCAAAAGTCAATAAAATCACACACAAAGAACATTTTTAAACTCCATGGTATTTTTTTTTGGAAACACACGTTTGCGCGCGGAGAAGGACTAGTGTATATCTTACACGTGGACATAATTATACATTACATCACTCAGGATATGCTTACATAATCCTGACATGTTATTTAAACTAGTGCACTCCTCCAGATCCTACATGATGCGCAAACAGGCTACTTATCACAACCTATGTACATAAAAACATATTACACAAGTTGATACATCGCATGGTGTCTATGCGTACTTAGTCGGAGACGGTGAGGATCTCCCTTGGTCTGCCAAGGGTGAGACGCAGAGACGCTGGGGAATCAACCTCCTCCTCGCTAATAGGTTCCAGACGAGAAATGTGGTGCTGTGCTGATGGAGCAGGTGCCTTAGGCGGAATAACACGAATACGAGTGGGTGGAATAGGTGGGGTAGCACGTATGGGAGTGGGTGCAACAAGTGGTGCAGAGCGGACGGGAGTGGGTGCAATAGCCTGGTTAAATTCCTCTGTGGTAGGCAGACGACGAGCAGTGGCGAGTATGGTAGGTGAGTGAGAGGCTGTGGATGACACAAAAGTCAGTGGTGGAGCGGTGTGCAGGAGTTCCCTCCTGTTAGCAGCACAGCCATGAACTGAGTCCATGCGTGCAGCTATGAGGTCATCCACCATGCAGTCGAATGCTGCCTCCAAGGCTCGGAGGTACTCGACAAGCATCTCAAAGGCTTCGTCTCGCTCTCCTCTGGGGCAAGAGAAGGAGTAGTGACAGGTGTAAGGCACATGGCATGGAAGGTAGCGGTAGCGACGGGTCTTCATTGCCGGAAGAACATCCCGAAGACGGGCTATCGTCCCGCGGGCAGCCATCTGCATAGCATGCCTTTCTGTAGGCATGGCTCTCCCCACGAATCGGAGACGGCGTACTTCAGCATGGCCTCCCCTGAATTGCACCGCGGCCTGATGCATAGTCAGAATGTCGTTGATCTTGTGTGGATAAAGCGTGAAGACTGGGCGCACGGATGGCCCCATCGCGACCTGAACGATGAAGGAGAGGAGTTTGACGAACCCCTCAGGCACGTTGGCGAACATCTGAGACTCGCAGTCGTTGCCGGCCATCTACAAAAGTAGGCAAAAATTCTGAGTGGTCAGATCATAAATTTTATGCTGACTGTCAGAAAATGACTACATTTGTAAAAACATGAATAACTCTATCATGCTAATAACCAATTAGCGATCGCACCTAGTGGCTTCCTACAGTCAGCCTGGCTCTGATACCAAGTCTGTCACGACCGGTTTTTCAATAAAAATATTTATTGAGAAAACCAATCTTTAAATCCCGGTATAGGAAAAGTCATCCTTTCTGGTAGACAAAGCTTGATAAACAGAGAACCAGTAGCATCAAATATATTACAGGGTTGAGCTGAGGTTGCTCAACAATATTATTACAGACTCGCCAATATATTACATATGGGTGGATATGACATAGGGGTGGGGTGGCATGCTACTAGCTCGAGGGAAAAGTGGTGGTGGATAACTTGACTTCTACTGGCAGTACATCGAGCGTCGAGGTGAGGCTCGATGAATTTATTCGGGGTTGCGGAAGCGGATAATACAATGACCAAGACAGGATCGCACGGGACTGACTGGGACTCCTCTAGGCGTCGGACTCGCTATCAAACTCTTCATCCATGAGATCGCCTTCATCAGCATCTGGCCAAATCAACAAGCCAGGTGAGTACTTGAAACTACTCGCAAGACAGTTCGGACAAGAGATATAATCAATGAATGCATGAATGCGTCATGAATAAAGGATGATGCTCATATAGCGATGGTAAGATTTGCAGGACTTGATAAATAAAATAAATGGCTGAAAAACCGATCGGGTGTCTGGAGCGACGCCTCGAAAGGTAACTAAATAAAATGCATGCCGCAGTCGGGCGTCTAAGCGACACCACATAAAGGGCTTAAAAGAAATGCCACAGTCGGACGTCTGGGCGACATCACATAAAGGGCTTTAAAAGAAATGCCACAGTCGGACGTCTGGGCGACATCACATAAAGGGCTTAAAAAGGAATACCACAGTCGGACGTCTGGGCGACATCACAGACAGGGCTTTAAAATAAATACCACAGTCGGACGTCTAGGCGACATCACAGACAGGGCTTTAAAAGGAATACCGCAGTCGGACGTCTGGGCGACATCACAGACAGGGCTTTAAAAGAAATACCACAGTCGGACGTCTAGGCGACATCACAGACAGGGCTTTAAACGAAATACCACAGTCAGACGTCTGGGCGACATCACAGACAGGGCTTTAAAAGAAATACCGCAGTCGGACGTCTGGGCGACATCACAGACAGGGCTTTAAAAGAAATACCATAGTCGGACGTCTGGGCGACATCACAGACAGGGCTTGTAACAAAAGTAAATAACAGGTTTGCCACCGTCGGACGTCTGAGCGACATCGCAGACAGGGCTTGTAACAAAAGTAAATAACAGGTTTGCCACCGTCGGACGTCTGAGCGACATCGCAGACAGGGCCTGTAATAATTGTAAACACTAAATTAGTCCATCCACAAGAATAATCTTTTAACCGGATTTATCACACATAAATCCCACCAGAGTTTTGTCACTGAGGCTAATACCTGACAAGATAAGATAATTATAGTACTCGAACAAAGTACAAGATAATTGAAAGATTGAAGCTCTGCAAAGTTTGGAAGAACTGAACACAGCCAACGGATTTCCGTAGTCACGAAGGACTAGTTCTGTTTATGGTATTTCAGTAGAAACACATTTAACTAGTACACACCCATTTCACCTCATGTTGCCAGGAATCACCCTGGCCAACGTCCAAGAAAAACTTTGAGACGGGAAGGCCACAACCTCGAATAGCATGGGATCAAATTTCTATACGCGCGCTCTAAGGGGTGCCCCCCTCTCAGTCCCAACCGGAAACACCCATGCCCCCTGACCGAATGACGGGCTTTAATCCAGGGCCATGGAACCCTCATCCCAGCCTCTCCACTTGGTGTGTAGCAGGGAAACGATTTGCAACTTACTATGCCATATTCCTTTCGAAAAACATGTGACAGTATAGGATGGAATGAATTGGGAATGTGAATTGTGTCATGACGACACGGAAGTCAAATAATCTGGCATAAGACTGGCATGTCACAACACTGCCATCTTACCCATCCTCATACCAACACATGGCTTTGCAAATATGTATCCAACAACATAATGCTTTCCAAAACTTACTTTCCGATTATGTGCATGAGATATATCATGCAAAGTGGTGTTCATAAACATGCCATGACTATACAAAAATGCAAACATGCAACAACACTCATCATATCAAGAGTTCAAACATGCTTGCCTGGTTCGGAGTAGTCGGAGTCTAACTGTGCGAAGTTTGCAGCTCCGTCACCTCCTCCGGTATCTACGATATAAGAAAAATACGTACGCAACGTAAATACCGTGAGTGTATAGAAAAGTGTTCCATATATTTTTCAAATAAATATTATAAAAAACTAGACAAAAATCTAAAGAGAACAGAAAAAGAATCACTCAAAAATTCCCTTCTGTTAAAGAGTTATAAGTGTTTTAACCCAAGGACTCATCTGTAATGAAACAGAAAACTTCCAGGGGGTTCTGCGGAAAAGTACAGATAACGTTTCGTTTAAAAGAAACGGCTGTGAGGCTGACAGGCGGGCCCTACCTGTCGGGTTTGAAAGTTCAAACAGAGAAACAGGGCGCGACGGCGCCCGAGAGGTGCGGTGGTCGCCGGCGGCGATCCATGGCGAGGCAAGGTGATCAAGGTTTACCTCCGTGATCAGTGCACCATTCCGCGTCTGTGGGTGGTGGTGGTGGTCGCCGGCGAGCACTGTGTCGACCGCGGCCCTCGCTCCGGCGGACGGCGGTTCGGGCAATCGTGGATCTCGCCGGAGGGAGCTGCGGGGATCAAATAGGAGTGGGGGTTAGTCTCCTAGTTGCTCGAAAGGGTTGCTGACGAAGTTAGAGCGCCGGAGACGGCCTCACCGGAGCGAATCGAGGTGGAGGCCGAGGCGGAATGGGGTGGCCGGAGTCGGGAAGAAGGGCCCCTCGGGGCTCTCCCAGTGGCTGGGCGGGGTCTAGTGGGGTAGAGGAGGTGTGCTGCGGGCGAGAGCAGGCTCGGGGTGCTATATATAGCCGCCCCGAGGCGGTTGCCGAGAACGGGGTTCTCCGGCGAGGTGATTACGGCGGTGATGCGGCTGTACGGGAGGTTTTAGAGGCTGAACGTCGTCGTGGGTGCTCCATGGTTCCGTTTTGGTGCTAAGCGCGTCGGGATTTGGGGGTTTAGGGGGAGCTCGACGGAACGGGGCGGCGCGGGCCCGTCGGCGGCAGGGAGCGCGCTCTGCGCGTGCCGCGCCACGACAACGGTGCTGCATGCGTGCGCTGGCAAGGAGGTGGCCACGCGGAGCCACCAGGATGCTTGGGCAGCACCGAACAGCGTTGTGCCGCCGTTCTGCTTCCTGTCGGCCGCTACGGCGCTACGGTCGCTGCAAGACACGCCGGCGCAGGCGGGCCAGGGCGCCACTGACGCCAGGAAGGCGCCAAGCGCGCGTGTGAGGCTCCGGACAAGCAAGCCTGGCCGTGAGCTACGTGCCAAGCGCACTGTGAGCTCGTGACTGAAGTCACTGACGAAGATCGACACTGAATGTCTGAATTTAACTGAATATGACTAGAACAGTGCATGCAAGGTGTTCGACAGAATGATCCAGGCATGTAGGGATTTTTCCTTGTGCTGGTTTTTGGTGGAGGGCCTCTCATTGCATCTAGAGGCTGCCTGAATATTTGTGGAATTTTTGGAGAGGTATAGATATGAATTTCACCAAATTTCGCAAATCAGGTCCAAACTTGTAGTGAGTGCAATTTGAAATATTTGAACAGGAGAAGAGTGGATCAAGATGGTTCTGGGTTGTGGGTTCAAAGGACTATCCAGGGGTGTTGAGTTGAGGTCAAAAATCAAAAGCATTAGGGCACTTGCTTTGTAATCCACCTAGGTTCAAAAGAAAAGACAGAATTATTTTGGGAGGAGAAATAGTTGGAATAAAATCCAAAAATGGATTTTATTTGTTTGGACAGAATGTTAGGGTTGAACTATAGTGGGAGGAAAGGTTTTGGGAAAATTTCACCATAGGAAGCATGGTGAAATTTTTGAAGGGATCAAAACCAAATAAAAGCCCAAAACTAGAAGGGTTTTTCATTTTAAATGAAACCAAATCCAAGAAAAGGATTTTTGAGAGGGCAAACTTAGAAGATGGTTTTTAGGAAGGGTTTAAAAAAACCTCCTTTCAAACCAAGCAAGGCTCTTTTGAAAAAAACAAACCACCAAAAATTTTGGAGTGTCACATAAGTATCCGCATTCCATAATATTTTCCGTGCGACTTTGACCTCATGGTTTGTAATGATGCCGAACACGTATATGCAGTCTGGCCGGGTTCGATCTCGAGGAGTCATCTTCGGAGGAGTCTCTGAACGAGTCGGAGATGAATTCACTCCCGACGGCAACCTCCCCATGACCTATGGATGACACCGAGGTGTTGTCCCGGAGGATGCCAGAGCAGGAGGCGATGGTTCCGGAGACGCCCCAACGCAAAATTTCAGATGCCGGACACATGGGGGGTGAGAACCCCATGGATTATGCTGACGGGAGCCACAGCAAGTCTGGCTCCCAGCCGGTTACTGCGCCGGAGCCTACAAAGGTTCCGGATTCCAGTAAGCAGTCCCTCGCGAAGGAGGGCGAGCCGGCCGTGCCGATGACCTCCACCCAGTCGAAGGCATCAGATAATTTGTTGGAAGTGCTTCGAGGCGCTTCCATCGAGGATGAACACCGTACACTTATGGGTACGGTGATTGAGAAGGTTCGGTCCGCCAAGAGCGGATTGACCGAAGCCTGCACCAGCCTGCTAACAGGATTTGAGGTAAAGAAAGTGTGAGGAAATATCACCCGATAGACAGTAGCCCCTGATACTCTGGTTGGTGTTCGGATAGAAAAGCCAAATGGAGGGTCAAACAAAACCGCGGGAAGCTAATAGTATTTGTCTGTATGAATCAAACAGGCACTGTTGCTGACCGCTGCTGCGCGCACTGCTGAGGTTGCCGGACTCAAGAGCGAACTAGGGCAGGCCGAAAAAGAGCTCGGCCTCATGAAGAAGCAGCTCGAGGCGAACAAAGGTAAGAGAAACCCCGTCCATATGTCGTATAGAGGATAAAAAGTTGGTGATGCTAATAAAAAGCATCATGGATTTTGATAGGGACCGCGACCAAAGTGGTGGCCCCGAAGCCAAGGCGGATATGGAGCGCACCGAGCGAGAGAAGCAAGATGCTCGGGTGGGAGAGGTACAACAGGAGCTCCAGGATCTCGGCAAGAAGTTCGACTCCCTGGAGCAGGACTACAAGACGCAAGCGTCTGAGCTTGCGAAGGCCCTTCAGAGCGTGGCCGGCGCCAAGGCTGAAGCCCAAAAGGCCCTCCAGGAAATCCAGGCGGCCAAGAAGATAGCGGAGTGTAAGGCATTCTTTATGCAAAGCAAGCATGTGGAGGAGTCATTTCTTTTACTTACACGAATCCGGAGCTCTCCAGGGGCATTCGCAGATCTGCCACGCAGCATTTCGGATGCCACAGAGTTCTATCACGCTGAAGAGGGGAGCTCTACGGAGAAGCTGTTCTGGTCCCAATATACTGGGGCCGAACACCTGATGCCTCTGAGTGACCAACTGAAGCAGCTTGTCGAACTCCACAATGCGGCCGAACAGGCCATGAGGGACCTCATAGTCTGGATGTGGCCTGGCGAGCCCCTGCCCGGCAGCTACTTTGGCCTGGTGAAGCGGATGGTGCATGCCTGTCCATGGCTAGAAGTTATCAAGCAGTCAGTATGTATTGAGGGTGCCCGACGGGCCTTTGCCCGCACGAAGATGCATTGGGCCAAACTGGATGCTGAGAAGCTCATGAAGGATGGACCCACGAAGGGCAAGGAGCATCGCCACCCCGAGATATATTATAATGGCGTTATGAAAGGCGCTCGGCTTGTGGCGAATGAATGTCCTAAGAACATTATTTTCGAGTAAATGTACTCATGTCATTTGTGTAATATGAGGACGAGTTTGATTGAGCTATATAATGCTTTGTTTGATTTAAAATATTACCTTCTCTGCGGTCATTTATCAAAATCTGAAAGTAGGCCAATCGTCGGCTTCCGCCCCCTTATAACTAGTAGTGGGGTGTTCTTGGAAAACCTAAACACTCTTTTTCCAAATGCTTGGTCCTTTAAGGAGGTGTTTAGCGCAGCGAACCAGGCAATCGGACTATTCGGCTTTATAACTCTCACTTGGCCATAGAAGTCTATAATTTTAAATTTCGGCGAAGCCCCTAGTATTCGGAAAGCCGAACTAGGGCATTATACACGCCTAAATCGGGCAAGGCCGATTCCTCGCCTTAAGCGGAAAAAATCTTTAGGGATTTTGGTACCTTGCGAACAGCGACCAGCTCTCGCCGCATCATGACGGTCAGTTTTCGGCTTTCTCTACTGAGGTGCTCATCCGGAAGAACCGGGACACAATCGCAGGAGTTCTCCCTGCGCTACCTTAGCCGATATAACGGAACGTAAGGTACCAAAAAGGGGGAGCCGGGCTAACCCAACTATTGACCCAAGACATGATTCGGAGTTTATGCATATAATGCTATAAGTTCGGGGTGCCGCACTGTTGAAAGTGTTCGGACTTTTCTTGCCATTTTATGGGGCTCGATAAGAAGCCCCTGGCAAATTGACCATACCAAAATGTACGGATGCAATATTGAATAAATATTCAATGGGAAATATGAGGATAGTAATAAGAAGCTGACGCTATGTACTACTTCCAATTTATTTGGACAATACAGCAAAGCGTAGGTGTACAATTAATGCATTAAGCAGAAAAAATAGGACTATTTGACATGTCCTATCCAAGGGCAAGCAACATGTGGGTATGTAAGGACAGGTATAACGATCATTGAAGAAGACCACCTGAGTATTCCCTTGTGTGCAATGCCTCTTGCCTCCTTGGTGTGCCTTCTGTGATGAGTCTGGTTATCCGATCTCTCTGAAGGGGCTGCCCAAAAGTAGGGTCCTAAAAAAAGAAAAATAGTATGCGGGCCTCATGGCGGTTGAACCGCACTCTGGCCGCATTGTCGTCTCGCCTCCACCTATGCCCATGGTATCTTGAGCGCGTAGTTGTGTACGCGTGGCACGAATGCCGCTTGAATGAGGCTGGGGTGGAGGCCGGGTTACTAATCGAGATCCTGGCGTGCCTGACGGTCCTATTGCGGGGTACTCCGGACTCGCTTGACGGTGTTCAGGGATGTCGTTGCTGAATTGGCAGTTTGTCGGAGGAGGCTGCTTTGTACTTCTGCCGCGAGGGCCACAGTATGCTCTTCTGTACGGAGGGAGCGGTCTGTGTTTCCATTGACTATTATGACCCCACAAGGTCCTGGCATCTTGAGCTTGAGGTATGCGTAGTGTGGTACTGCATTGAAACGAGTGAACGCATATCATGTGGTGAATAAAATATAGGTCCAAGCAAAGTTACCGATGAACGAAGACGAAAGAGGGGATGCCATCCGGGGCATCCCCAAGCTTAGGCTCTTGGTTTTACTTGAATATTGCCTTGGGGTGCCTTGGGCATCCCCAGGCTTAGGATCTTTCCACTCCTTATTCCATAGTCCATCGAATCTTTACCCAAAACTTGAAAACTTCACAACACAAAACTCAACAGAAAACTCGTAAGCTCCGTTAGTATAAGAAAATAAATTACCACTTTTGGTACTGTTGTGTACTCATTATAAATTCATATTTGTGTAATATCTACTGTATTCCAACTTCTCTATGGTTCATACCCTCCGATACTACTCATAGATTCATCAAAATAAGCAAACAACATAATGAAAACAGAATCTGTCAAAAACAGAACACTCTGTAGTAATATGTAACTCTCGAATACTTCTGTAACTCCAAAAATTCTGAAACAAATTGGTGGACGTGAGGAATTGGTCTATTAATCTTCTTAAGAAAGAATCAACTCGAAATCACTCTTCTGTAAAAAATGACAGCTAATCTCATGAGCGCAAAGTTTCTGTTTTTTACAGCAAGATCACATTAACTTTCACCCAAGTCTTCCCAAAGGTTCTACTTGGCACTTTATTGAAACAAAAGCTATAAAACATGATTAATACAGTAGCATAATCATGTGAACACACAAAAATAGTAGGGGTAAAGGTTGGGTTGTCTCCCAACGAACGTTTTTTTTAATGCCTTTTGAGCTAGGCATGATGATTTCAATGATGCTCACATAAAAGATAAGAATTGAAACATAATGGGAGCATCATGAAGAATATGACTAACACATTTAAGCCTAACCCACTTCCTATGCCTATGGATTTTGTGATCAAACAACTTATGGGAACAAGAATCAACTAGCATAGGGAAGCAAGACAAGCACAACTTCAAGATTTTCAACACGTAGAGAGGAAACTTGATATTGTTGCAATTCCTACAAGCATATATTCCTCCCTCATAATAATTATCAGTAGAATCATGAATGAATTCAACAATATAACTACCACATAAAGCATTATTTTCATGATCCACAAGCATATAATTTTTATCACTCTCCACATAAGCAAATTTCTTCTCATGAATAGTAGTGAGAGCAAACTCAACAAAATAAATATCATGTGAGACATAATCCAATTGAAAATTAAAATCATGATGACAAGTTTCATGGTTATCATTATTCTTTATAGCATGAATGTCATCACAATAATCATCATAGATAGCAACTTTGTTCTCATAATCAATTGGAACCTCTTCCGAAATAGTGGATTCATCACTAAATAAAGTCATGACCTCTCCAAATCCACTTTCATAATTATCACAATAAGATTCAACACACTCTGAAATAGTGGGATCATTACTTCCTAAAGTTGACACTCTTCCAAACCAACTTTCATCAATATAATCATCATAAATAGGAGGCATGCTTTCATCATAATATTTTTTTCTCATACAAACTTGGGGTACTAAAAATAGCATACTCATCAAACATAGCATCCCCAAGCTTGTGGCTTTGCATATCATTAGCATCATGAATATTCAAGGAATTCATACTAACAACATTGCAATCATGCTCATCATACAAAGATTTAGTGCCAAACATTTTATAGACTTCTTCTTCTAGCACTTGAGCACAATTTTCCTTTCCATCATTTTCACGAAAGATATTAAAAAGATGAAGCATATGAGGCAACCTCAATTCCATTTTTTGTAGTTTTATTTTATAGACTAAACTAGTGATAAAACAAGAAACTAAAAGATTCGTTGCAAGATCTAAACATATACCTTCAAGCACTAACCTCCCCGACAACGGCGCCAGAAAAGAGCTTGATGTCGACTACACAACCTTCTTCTTGTAGACATTGTTGGGCCTCCAAGTGCAGAGGTTTGTAAGACAGTAGCAAATTTCCCTCAAGTGGATGACCTAAGGTTTATCAATCCGTGGGAGGCGTAGGATGAAGATGGTCTCTCTCAAACAACCCTGCAACCAAATAACAAAGAGTCCCTTGTGTCCCCAACACACCCAATACAATTGTAAATTGTATAGGTGCACTAGTTCGGCGAACAGATGGTGATACAAGTGCAATATGGATGGTAGATATAGGTTTTTATAATCTGAAAATATAAAAACAGCAAGGTAGCAAGTAACAAAAGTGAGCGAAAACGGTATTGCAATGCTTCGAAACAAGGCCTAGGGTTCATAATTTCACTAGTGCAAGTTCTCTCAACAATAATAACATAATTGGATCATATAACTATCCCTCAACATGCAACAAAGAGTCACTCCAGAGTCACTAATAGCAAAGAACAAACGAAGAGATTATGTAGGGTACGAAACCACCTCAAAGTTATTCTTTCCGATCAATCCATTGGGCTATTCCTATAAGTGTCACAAACAGCCCTAGAGTTCATAGTAAAATAACACCTTAAGACACACATCAGCAAAACTCTAATGTCACCTAGATACTCCAATGTCACCTCAAGTATCCGCGGGTATGATTATACGATATGCATCACACAATCTCAGATTCATCTATTCAAACCAACACAAAGAACTTCAAAGAGTGCCCCAAAGTTTCTACCGGAGAGTCAAGACGAAAACGTGTGCCAACCCCTATGCATAGATTGCCAAGGTCACGGAACCCGCAAGTTGATCACCAAAACATACATCAAGTGAATCAGTAGAATACCACATTGTCACCACGGGTATCCCACGCAAGACATACATCAAGTGTTCTAAAATCCTTAAAGACTCAATTCGATAAGATAACTTCAAAGGAAAAACTCAATCCATTACAAGAAGGTAGAGGGGGAGAAACATCATAAGATCCAACTATAATAGCAAAGCTCGCGGTACATCAAAATCGTGCCATATCAAGAATACGAGAGAGAGAGAGAGAGAGAGAGAGAGAGAGAGAGATCAAACATATAGCTACTGGTACATACCCTCAGCCCCGAGGGTGAACTACTCCCTCCTTGTTATGGAGGGCGCCGGGATGATGAAGATGGCCACCGGTGATGAATCCCCCCTCCGGCAGGGTGCCGGAGCAGGGTCCCAATTGGTTTTTCGTGGCTACAGAGGCTTGCTGAGGGAGTCCTGGATTAGGGGGTATGCGGACAGCCAGACTGTATACATCGTCTGGACTATTGGAGCATGAAGATACAAGACTCAAGACTCCGGACCGTGTCCGTATGGGACTCTCCTTTGCGTGGAAGACAAGCTTGGCGATCCGAATATTATATTTCCTTCCTTGTAACCGACTCTGTGTAAACCCTAGCCCTCTCCGGTGTCTATATAAACCAGAGAGGATGGTCCTTAGAAGGCCGATCACAATTACAATCATACCATCATAGGCTAGCTCCTAGGGTTTAGCCTCTACGATCTCATGGTAGATCTACTATTGTATTACTCATATCTTCAATATTAATCAAGCAGGAAGTAGGGTTTTACCTCCATCGAGAGGGCCCGAACCTGGGTAAACATTGTGTCCCTTGCTTCCTGTTACCATCAGCCTAAGACCCACAGATCGGGACCCCCTACCCAAGATCCGCCGGTTTTGACACTGACATTGGTGCTTTCATTGAGAGTTCCTCTGTGTTGTCGCTTCGAGGCTTGATGGCGTCTTCAAGCGCCAACAACACGGTCTAGGGCGAGACTTTTCTCCCCGGACAGATCTTCGTGTTCGGCGGCTTCGCACTGCGGGCCAATTCGCTTGGTCAGTTGGAGCATATCGACAGCTACGCCCCTGGCCACCAGATCAGGTTCGGGAACTTGAACTACACGGCGGACATTCGTGGAGACTTGTTCTTCGATGGACTCGGGCCTGTGCCAGGAGCACAGGACAGTCACGACGAGCACGGCCTAGACCTGTTGTCGGACAATGCTCGGGACATCATCCCTGCAGCAGCCTCGGGTCTAAATCCGGAATAGGTTGCGTTGCCCAAGGATGGAGGGGTGGACCCCGCCCCGCAAGTCGCATACTCATCCGCGGTGGAGCCGAACACAGGTCTCACCTCTGTGGAGACCTGTAACCCCGGGCCCCCAGACTCGTATCCGGTTGTTGGTTCCGGTCCGCATACCCTCGAGCCAGCCAAGCCAGGTTGGGCTCCGGTAATGGAGTTTACCGCTGTAGACATCTTTCAGCACTCGCCCTTTGGCGACAAGCTGAACTCATTAAAGTCTCTCTCTTTGTCAGGAGGCTCTGGGCCGAACTATGTCCGGCTTGAGTGGGAAGAAGGTGACAAAGGAATTCGCTGCCCACCCACCACCCACTTCATTGCCACGGTTTATGATTTAACCGACGTGCTTGACTTCGACTTTGAAGACATCAACGGTATGGACGACGATGCAGGAGACATACAGGAGCCACCGCTCACAGGGCGGTGGACAGCCACCTCTTCATATGATATATATATGGTGGACACTCCGAAAGAAACCAATGGCGATGAGGCAATGGAGGATAACCCCTCCAAGAAGAAAGCAAAGCATGGGCGTCGCCAGCGTCGCTCCAAGCCCCGCCAAGGCAATACCGGCACCGGAGAAGAAAACAATCCGGACGGTGCCGACGATGAATACAACCCCGATCAGCCTACCTTCGAGTAGGCCGAGCAGGAAGATGGGCAGGACAGCCCAGACGAACAGGCGACGAACGGGTATCCGGAGGAGGACAACTACATGCCCTCCTCCAAAGACGAGATTAGCCTCGGCGACGACGAGTTCGGCGTCCCCGAGGACCCCGCGGAGCAGGAGCGCTTCAAGCGCCGGCTTATTGCCACTGCGAGAAGCCTGAAGAAGAAGAAGCAGCAGCTCCAAGTTGATCAAGACCTGCTCACATATAGATGGACAGAAGTCCTGGCAGCCGAGGAATATGGACTCGAGCGCCACACGGCTGACCGGCCGCCTCGAGGTCGGGATAAAACGGCATATCAGCCCAAATACCAGCCTGCACCCCCGCGCCAGTTTACTATGGCCCGGGGCAATACTCAGGACCTGCGCGATAGACTGGATAACACCGCAGGACAGCCAAGATCGATCTACGGATCACGGGGGCGCGCCGCAGCACATGACGATGACCGTCATACCGGATACACTAATAGCAAATCCGGTCGGGCCGAACATAACCAGGCAGACGCAGTCGGACTGCGTCGCGACATAGCCCGGCATAGAGGCGCCGCACACCCCCTCTACTTAACCTATGAAGTGATGGATCATGAATTCCCAGAAGGGTTCAAACCCGCAAACATCGAATCATACAATGGCACAACAGACTCCGCGGTATGGATCGAAGATTTCCTTCTCCACATCCACATGGCCCGCGGAGACGATCTACATGCCATCAAGTATCTTCCCCTTAAGCTCAAAGGACCCTCCCGGCACTGGCTAAACAGCCTGCCCGCAAATTCCATTGGCAGTTGGGAAAACTTGGAAGACGCATTTCTTGACAACTTCCAAGGCACATATGTGCGACCTCCGGATACCGATGACTTGAGCCACATTACTCAACAGCCCAAAGAATCAGCCAGGAAATTCTGGACTCGGTTCCTAACTAAAAAGAACCAAATAGTTGATTGTCCGGACGCTGAAGCCCTGGCGGCCTTCAAGCATAATATCTGTGACGAGTGGCTCGCCCGACACCTTGGCCAGGAGAAACCCAAGTCCATGGCAGCTCTCACGACACTAATGACCCGCTTTTGCGCGGGCGAGGACAACTGGTTGGCTCGTAGTAGCACTACGCCACATTCTGGCACTTTAGATGTCCGCGACAATAATGGCAAGCTACGACGCAACAAACACAAGCGACGGAACAACAACGACAACACTGAAGACACGGCGGTCAATGCCAGATTCAGCGGATCCAAATCCGGTCAGCGGAAGAAGCCATTCAAAAGAAACAATCAGGGACCGTCCAGTCTAGACCGTATACTAGAGCGCTCGTGCCAAATTCATGGCACCCCGAACAAGCCAGCCAACCACACCAATAGAGACTGTTGGGTATTTAAACAAGCCGGCAAAATAAACGCCAAAAACAAGGACAAGGGGCTGCACAGCGACGATGACGAGGAGCCCTGGCGTCCGAACACGGGGGGATAGAAGAAATCCCCCCTAGGTGAAAACGGTCAACATGATCTATGCCACTCACATCCCCAAGCAGGAACGGAAGCGAGCACTACGGGACGTCTATGCGATGGAGCCAGTCGTCCTCAAATTCAACCCATGGTCAGCTTGTCCGATCACCTTTGATCGTAGGCATCATCCTACTAGCATCCGTCACGGCGGCTCGGCCGCATTGGTCTTAGACCCAATCATCGACGGATTCCACCTCACGCGAGTCCTTATGGACGGCGGCAGCAGCCTGAACCTGCTTTACCAGGACACTGTGTGCAAAATGGGCATCGATCCTTCAAGGATCAAGCCCACCAAAACCACCTTTAGAGGTGTAATTCCTGGAGTAGAGGCCCGTTGTACGGGCTCTATAACATTGGAAGTGGTCTTCGGATCTCCGGACAACTTCCAAAGCATGGAGTTAATCTTTGATATCGTCCCTTTCCGTAGTGGTTACCACGCACTGCTCGGGAGAATCGCATTCGCTAGATTCAATGCGGTACCACACTATGCATACCTCAAGCTCAAGATGCCAGGCCCGCACGGGGTCATAACAATCAACGGAAATATGGACCACTCTCTCCGTACAGAAGAGCATACTGCAGCCCTTGCGGCAGAAGTACAATGCGGCCTCCTCCGATAAACCACCAATCCGGCGACGACAACCTCAAGCACCGTCAAGCGAGGTCGGAACACCCTGCAACAGGATCACCAGGCACACCAAGAGCACGACTAGCAGTCCGGCCTCTGCTCAAATCCCATCAAAGCAGAATTCGTGCCACGCGTACACAATTACGCACTCAAAATACCATGGGCACGGGCGGAGGCGCAGCAGTAGCTCAGTCAATCGTGTGGTATCACCGCCACACACTTCGTAACCTTTCCTTTTACCTTTCAGGATATTGCTTTAGCGCAGCCTCTTCAGAAGAGCCGGATTGTCGGACTTACATAGGAGAGAAAACCAAGGAGGCAATAGGCTTTGCACACAGAAGGAAATATCCAGGTGGAATCTATTTACGATCGTTATACCTGCTTTATCTATCTGTACGTAGCCTGCCCCCGGATAGGATATGTCAAATTATCCTATTTATCTCCGCTTAATGCATCCATTGTAAACATACGCTTAAATGTATTATTCATCAATGGGAGATCATATATAGCGTCAGCTTATTATTCTTATTTGAGCATTTTTTTTTCTTACAAATGTCTATTTGATATTACATCCGTACACCTTGGTACGTTCAGTTTGCCAGGGGCTTCTTATGGCGCACCATAATACGGCAAGACAAGTCCGAACACTTTCAACAGTGCGGCACCCCGAACTTATAGCATTATATGCATCAGCTCCGAATCATGTCTTGGGTCTATAGTTGGGATAGCCCAGCTCCCTTGTTCTGGTGCCTTACATTCCGTTATATGGGCTAAGGTAGCGCAGGGAGAACTACTGCGATTGTGCCCCGGTTCTTCCGGACGAGCACCTCAGTAGAGAAAGCCGAAAACTGACTGGCATGATGTGGCGAGAGCTGGTCGCTGTTCGAGAGGTCCTAAAATCCTTAAAGATTTTTCCGCTTTAGGCAATAGTTCGGCTTCGTCCGATTTAGGCGTATATAGCGCCCCAATTTGGTCTTCCGGATTCTAGGGGCTTCGCCGAAATTTAAAATTGTAGACTTCTATGGCTAAGTGAAGGTTATAAAACCGCATAGTCTGATTGCCTTGTTCGTTGCGCCGGACACCTCCTTAAGGAACCAAACATTTGGATAAAGAGTGTCCGGGTTTTCCACGAACACCCCAGTACTAGTTACATGGGGGCGGAAGCCGACGACTGGCCTACTTTCAGAATTTTATAAACAGTTGCACAGAAGGTAATATTTTAAATAACAAAAGCGCTACATAGCGCAAGTAACTTCGTCTTTAAATTACAAACATGACAGAAGTGAATTCGTTCTAAAATTATGTCCCTGGTACATTCATCGGCCATGACGCGAGTGCCCTTCATAACGCCATCATAATACTTCTCTGGATAGCGATGCGCCTTGCCCTCCGGCGGCCTGTCCTTCACTAGCTTCTCCGCATCCAACTTGCCCCAATGCACCTTCGCACGGGCAAAGGCCCGGCAGGCACCCTCAACGCAAACGGATCGCTTGATGACTTCCAGTCGCGGACAGGCATTCACCATCCGCTTGATCAGGCTGAAGTAGCTGGTGGGCAGGGGCTCACCATGCCACATCCGAGCTATGAAATCCTTCATAGCCACTTCGGCCGCCCTGTGAAGTTCGACCAACTGCTTCAGTTGGTCACTCGGAGGTGTTGGATGTTCGGCCCCAGCATACTGTGACCAGAATAGCTTCTCCGTTGAGCTCCCCTCCTGGGCACGGTAGAACTCCGCGGCATCTGATATGCTGTGTGGCAGATCTGCGAATGCCCCTGGAGAGCTCCGGACTCTGGTAAGTAAAAGAAATGCCTCCTACACATGTTTGCTTTGCATAAAGAATTTCTTACCCGCCGCTATCTTTTTGGCCTCCTGGATTTCTTGTTGTGCCTTCTTAGCTTCGGCCTTGGTGTCTTTTATACTTGAAAGGGCCTTCGTAAGCTCGTCCTCTTTTGCCTTAAGCTCATGCTCCACGGCCTCGAACTTCTTGCCGACATCCCGGAGCCCTTGCCGAGATTGAATGCCCGCCTTTGGCACGGCAGAATCCGGCGAACGAGCATGACCTGGATCACGTTGACAAGCTTGATGTTCTTGTCCTTCATGCCCTGGATGCAGTTTTGGAGTCCGGTCAGCTCTGTAGAATCGCCCCATAACAGGCCCTTCTGTTCCCAGGAGGTGAGCCGCATGGGGGTTCCGGGTCGGAACTCGGGGGCCGCCGCCCAGTTGGCGTCGCGTGGCTCGGTGATGTAGAACCACCCCGATTGCCACCCCTTCATGGTTTCCGCAAAGGAGCCATCAAGCCAGGTGACGTTAGGCATCTTGCCCACCATGGCTCCTCCGCACTCCGCTTGCTGGCCGCTCACGATCTTCGGCTTCACGCAGAAGATTTGCAGCCACAAGCCGAAATGAGGCTTGATGCGGAGGAAGGCCTCGCATACGACGATGAACGCCGAGATGTTGAGTATGAAGTTCGGGGCTAGATCATGGAAATCTAGCCCGTAGTAGAACATGAGCCCGCGGACGAAGGGGTGAAGTGGAAACCCCAGTCCACAGACGAAGTGGGCGAGAAACACGACCCTCTCGTGGGGTCCTGGAGTTGGAATGACCTGCCCGTCATCTGGTAGCCGGTGCACTATGTCTGCGGCCAAGTGTCCGGCCGCCCGAAGATTCGCGATATTCTTCTCCTTCACGGTGGAAGCCACCCACTTGCCTCCTGCTCCGGACATGTCTAGCTGTGCGGAGAA
The DNA here is from genome assembly GCF_018294505.1 of Triticum aestivum. Lineage (NCBI taxonomy): Eukaryota > Viridiplantae > Streptophyta > Magnoliopsida > Poales > Poaceae > Triticum > Triticum aestivum. The sequence goes on from NC_057804.1 coordinate 552,921,907, forward strand.
GATATGGACTAGGGCGCTGGAGCTCGGGGAGGTGAGGATGAGCAAAGGAGAAGGAGGGCGTGGGTGAAAATGAGGGTCCTTTATCCCTTTATAGAGGCCACGAAAGTGGTGCGCCTCCCCACTTGCCCGTTGGGTATGGCTTACTTCCCAAGCGCCACGATTGATGGCACGGGGGGATTACCCATACCCGTATTGATGAGAATCCCATGATAAGGGGACACAATCTCTGCTCTGACAAGACGTGTCAAGGAAACCGCCTCGCAATATGCGCTGTGGCTGGTTGTGGGAAAACGGTTCGAATAATGACCTGACCGTAAGGACATATCACGTCGTCTAAAAAGTTTGTCAGCTGAAGTATCATTCTCCCTACGGTGGTATGTGAAGATCATTTTTTCATATCCGGACACGGTCTACGTGTTCGATAATAACCTTGGAGTATTCGGAAGGAGGAACCCGCCTTGCAATGCCGAAGACAAGACTGCACGCCGGACTCACCGTCATTGAAGCTTGGTTCAGGGGCTACTGAGGGTGTCCTGGATTAGGGGGTATCCGGACAGCCGGACTGTATACATCGTTCGGACTATTGGAGCGCGAAGATACAAGACTCAAGACTCCGGCCCGTGTCCGGATGGGACTCTCCTTTGCGTGGAAGACAAGCTTGGCGATCTGAATATTATATTTCCTTCCTTGTAACCGACTCCGTGTAAACCCTAGCCCTCTCCGGTGTCTATATAAACCGGAGAGGATGGTCCTTAGAAGGCCGATCACAATTACAATCATACCATCATAGGCTAGCTCCTAGGGTTTAGCCTCTACGATCTCGTGGTAGATCTACTCTTCTATTACTCATATCTTCAATATTAATCAAGCATGAAGTAGGGTTTTACCTCCATCGAGAGGGCCCGAACCTGGGTAAACATTGTGTCCCTTGCTTCCTATTACCATCAGCCTACGACGCACAGATCGGGACCCCCTACCCGAGATCCGCCGGTTTTGAAACCGACACTTGCGGCGGCGGAACTCCCGAGCTAGGTTATGTTCTGGAGGTTTGGGGATTTATAGGAGAGGTTGGCGTCAAGAACAGGTCTGGGGGCCCCACAGGGAGTCCACGAGGCAGGGGGCACGCCCTACACCCTCATGGGGCCCACGTGACTCCCCTCCGGTAACTCTTCATTCCAGTATTTTTTATATTTTCCAGAAAAAAGCTCTGTTGATTTTCAGCGCATTCCGAGAACTTTTATTTCTACACAAAAACAACACCACAGTAGTTCTGCTGAAATCAGCGTCAGTCCGGGTTAGTTCTAACCAAATCATACCAAAATCATGTAAACATATTATAAACATGGCATGAATACATCAAAAATTATAGATACGTTGGAGACGTATCATTCCGGCTTTGGCTTCTTCCTGAGAGTGGCAACTTGCTTGCCATTCTTCTTGAAATTCGCTTTCTTTCCCTTGCCCTTTTTCTTGAAACTAGTGGTCTTGTTAACCATCAACACTTGATGCTCCTTCTTGATTTCTACCTCCGCGGCCTTAAGCATTGTGAAGAGCTCGGGAATTGTTTTGTTCATCCCTTGCATATTATAGTTCATCACGAAGCCTTTCTAGCTTGGTGGTAGTGATTGAAGAACTTCGTCAATAACACAATGAACTGGAAGATCAACTCCCAACTGAGTCAAGTGATTATAATTCCCAAACATTTTGAGTATGTGTTGACTGACAGAACTATTCTCCTCCATCTTGCAGCTATAGAACTTGTTGGAGACTTCATATTTCTCAACCCGGGCATTTGCTTGAAATATTAACTTCAACTCCTGGAACATCTCATATGCTCCATGACATTCAAAACGTCTTTGAAGTCCCGGTTCTAAGCCGTAAAGCATGGCACACTGAACTATTGAGTAGTCATCAGGTCGAGTTTGCCAGACGTTCATAACATCTGCATCAGCTCCTGCAACAGGCCTGTCACCTAGCGGTGCATCAAGAACATAATTCTTCTGTGCAGCAATGAGGATAATCCTCAAGTTATGGACCCAGTCCGTGTAGTTGCTACCATCATCTTTCAACTTAGCTTTCTCTAGGAACACATTGAAATTCAGGGGATTGGTAGCACGAGTCGTTGATCTACAACATAGATATGCAAATACTATCAGGACTAAGTTCATGATAAATTAAGTTCAATTAATCAAAAGTACTAATGAACTCCCACTTAAATAAACACCCCTCAAGTTATCTAAGTGATATGTGATCCAAATCAACTAACCCATGTCCAATCATCACGTGAGATGGGATAGTTATCAATGGTGAACATCTCTTTGTTGATCATATCTACTATATGACTAACGTTAGACCTTTCGGTCTCCAGTGTTCCAAGACCGTGTTTGTAAATGCTAGGCTCGTCAAGTTTAACCCAAGTATTCTGCATGTGCAAAATTGTCTTACATCCGTTGTATGTGAACGTAGAGTCAATCACACCTGATCATCACGAGGTGTTTCGAAACGACAAACTTTAGCAACGGTACATACTCAGGGAGAACACTTTTATCTTGAAATTTAGTGAAGGGATCATCTTATAATGCTACCGTCGTTCCAAGCAAAATAAGATGTATACAAGATAAACATCACATTCAATCAAAATATGTGACATGATATGGCCATCATCATCTTGTACTTTTGATCTCCATCTCCAAATCGTCATGATCTCCATCTTCACCGGCTCGACACCTTGATATCCATCATTGTGTTGTGGTCGTCTCGCCAACTATTGCTTCTACAACTATTGCTAACGCATAGCGATAAAGTAAATCAATTACGTGTCGATTGCATTTCATACAATAAAGAGACAACCATAAGGCTCCTTCCGGTTGCCGATAAATTACAAAACATGATCATCTCATACAACAATGTATATCACATCATGTCTTGACCATATCACATCACAAAATGCCCTGCAAAAACAAGTTAGACGTCCTTTACTTTGTTGTTGCATGTTTTACATGGCTGCTACGGGCTTCTAGCAAGAACCATTCTTACCTACAGCAAAAACCACAACGGTGATTTATCAAGTTTGATGTTTTAACCTTCTTCAAGGACCGGCCATAGTCAAATTGATTCAACTAAAGTAGGAGAAACAGACACCCGCCAGCCACCTTTATGCAAAACTAGTTGCATGTCTATCGGTGGAGCCGATCTCATGTGCGTGGACATGTAACATTGGTTCGGGCCGCTTCATCCCACTATACCGCCGAATCAAAATAAGACGTTGGTGGTAAACAGTATGACCATCACCGCCCACAACTCTTTGTGTTCTGCTCGTGCACATCATCTACGAATAGACCTGGCTTCGATGCCATTGTTGGGAAACTTTGCATGGAAAAGAAAAAAAAATCCTATGCACACGCAAGATCTATCCGTGGAGATGCATAGGAACGATAGGGGAGAGTGTGTCTATGTACCCTCGTAGACCGTAAGCGGAAGCGTTTGACAACGCGGTTGATGTAGTTGAACTTTCTTCGCAATCCAATCGATCGAGTACCGAACGTACGACACCTCCACGTTCAGCACATGTTCAGCTCGGTGACGTCCACGCCTTCTTGATCCAACAAGACGGCGAGGTAGTGGATGAGTTTCGGCAGCACGGCAGCATGGTGATGGTGACGGTGAAGTTATTTCCGCAGGGCTTGGCCTAAGCACTATGAAAATATGACCAGAGTTGTAAACGGTGGAGGGGGGCGCCACACACGGCTAAGAAATTGTCTGGGTTGTGCTTGGCGCCCCCTGCCCACATATATATATAGGTGAGTGGAGGAAGGACAGCCAAGAGGGCACCCCACGTAGGCCGAATCCTACTTGGGGTCTCCCCCCAAGCCGCATCCCCCCTTTCCTTTTTAGGTGAGCGGGGAAAGGCAGGGGAGGGAGCCCCCCCCCTTGCATTTCTCCCATGAGAAGGGGAAGGCAGGAGGGGCGAGTCCTCCCCCCCTTTCCTTCCCTAGGGCCGACCGGCCGGGAAGAGGGGTGCACCATCCCCTTGTGGGCTAGTCTGTCCCCCTTGGCCCATTAGGCCCATACACCTATCGGGGGTGTCCGGAACCCCTTCCGGTGACCCAATGACTACCTGGTGCACCCCAAAATTATTCTGGTGTCCGAATACCATCGTCCTATATATTAATCTTTACCTCTCGACCATTTCGAGACTCCTCGTCATGTCTGTAATCTCATCTGGGACTCAAAACAACATTCTCTCACCAAATCATATAACTCATATGTCAGGACCCCGACTCAATGCCACACCAATCTAGCATGTAACACCTCATATCACTTTGCGGCCTCACGCACGGTATCCCCACGGGTGTCGCCTTACCAAGCCCGGGACCGTTTGCGCCTTTTGGCACACGTATATGATAGTTTCGCTAGCATCCATTTGACAGGGAGCCCGGGCTGACATGGCTAGTCGTGAACCCAAAGTGGCACTAACTTATAGGGACAGGCATACATGACCCAGCAACGAACGTGTCGGTCATCAGTGAGTGAAACCGGGCTGTAGCAACTGGGCTAGCAGGACTCCGGTAAACCGGGCTGTAGCAGGCTAATAGGACTCCGGTAGACACCGCGTGACATTTCTCCTAAGGGACAGACACAGGAATGAAGAAGGACACATGCCGGCCAGCCTAAGTGTTCCGGAGCAGTAGCAAGTTACCAAGGCTCAGTGGAAGCACAAGGAGACATTTCCCAGTAAGAGAGGCTACCAAGGATAAACAACTAGATAGTCAGATCCCACACATACCAAGCATTTCAATAACATACAAACAATATGCTCGACATGTGCAAATACAACATGGCATCACAACATGACTCTACAACTCAAGTATTTTATTCAATAGGCTCCGAGGATAGTACAAACATGGCTCTCTCGACCCAGCATTCAGAGCATACAAGTCAAAGCACAAGCGGAAGCTCAACATGTCTGAGTACAGAAATCTAGAAATGAAAAAGGCTGAGAAGCATGACTATCTACCAGATCCTGCCGAGGGCACAAGATCGTAGCTGAGATAACAAGCTAAACATCGAAGTCCATGTGGAACTACTAGCGAGACTGAAGTCTCTCTACAAAAACATAAATTAAGCAACGTGAGTACAAATGTACCCAGCAAGACTTACATCAGAACTAACTACATATGAACCATTATCAACAAAGGGGTGGTGGGGTTTAACTGTAGCAAGCCAGCTTTGACTCGGTGGCTATCTTGAACTACGACTACAAGTAACTCTTTTGAGGTGGCGCACACGAGTCCACATATTCACCATATCAATACACCACTATGGATCCGCTCCCGTCTCCCTACGAGAATGCCATCCATAGCACTCACGCTTATCTTTCGTATTTTAGAGTATCCACTTTCACTTGTCTATGAACTGTATAGGCAACCCAGAAGTCCTTAACCGCGGACACGGCTATTCGAATAGATCATATTAACCCTGCAGGGGTGTACTTCTTCACACACGCTCTTGCCACTTACCACCATGTACATGTCATGTATCTCGGCAACCTTCAAGAAGAAGCCTGGCGAGGGTGTCGGCCACGACCTGACTAACCATACAAGTCTCTCGTCCAGGTTTATCACCTATTCGGGTTCCATCCGCAAGGAGATCCTGCCGGGGTGTCGCTCACGGCCCCAAATGATGTGTGCAGGGTTCCCAAGCCCACCATCTGGGTGCCACTTGGTACACCGGGCCACTGTGCCTAGTCTGTCCCAAGCCCACCTGTACCGGGTGCCACTTGGTAGACTACTAGCACTACCTACAAACACCAGAAACTAGTTGCAACTCCTGGACAGAGACCGAGTTGATTAAGAAGTCGAGAGAGTCAATTAAGGATCCCAATGTGTGGTAGTAGTTGTTCATGGATCACAAACACAGGACTCAGTTCCTGAGGACGGATGCAATGAGACAACCCACCATGTACTCCTACATGGCCTCTCACTGCTACCTTTACCAAATCATGTTCACACACTTAGCTCCCAACAGTGGGACATGTTCACCAAATTCCAATTCATCCCCGATGAGACAGACCTGACACAACTCTAAGCAATAGCAGGCATGACAAATAAGCATGAATGAGTAGGCACATCAGGGCTCAAACAACTCCTACTCATGCTAGTGGGTTTCATCCAGTTACTGTGGCAATGACAGGTCATGCAGAGGAAAGGGGTTCAACTACCGCAGCATGTAACAGTTGAATCGTTGTTGTCCTAATGCAGTAAAAGAGAGCAGGAGCGAGAGAGTGGGATTGTATCGGAATGAACAAGGGGGTTTCGCTTGCCTGGCACTTCTAAAGATAGTATAGTTCTTCATCGGTGTCATCAAACTCATCGTCGAAACCACGTGTATCGAGAGGGGACAAACACCGGCAAACAAGGAAGAACACAATCAATGCAATGCACAATATGATGCATGATCATGACATGTCAATATGTTGTGATTTGAGCTAATGCATCTAGCAACAGATTAAATGGAGTTAGTTTGAATCCAAGATTCAAATTCAAACTCCACATGTGGTTATTTAGATGCCATTTAAATGATTTGTGCTAAACAGCAGATATAAGTTGTTCTAACATGCATGAAAATGGTACATATGGATAGATTGGATTTTTCGGATCATTTTTCATATATAAATTATTTCATTTGGAGTTACGGTTGATTTTTTATGAATTTTAGAAGTTCTAGCTATTTTCTGAAATAAATAAATCATTTCTGATTTATTTAAAAACCCAGAAATTTTTACTATGTCAGCATGACATCGGCATGACATCTGTGTGACATCAGCAGGTCAACGCGCCAGGTTCAGGTCAAACCTGGCCAGTGGGTCCCACAGGTCAGCCTTATAGTGATGGCTAGGCTCACAAACATGTGGGGCCAGTCAAGGGCCACGTCAGCGAGGTCAACGCTGACGCGTGGGGCCATTGTGATTAAATAAACTTAAACAGAAATCAGCAAGGTCTAATTAGCTATGTGGGACCGGTTCGTCAGCGGCACAGGTGTCTGCTAACCACGTGATTAACCTAATCTAATGATGACACGTCAGCGTCACCGGAACTACGCTAACGGCGACCAGGACGCGGCGGAGATCTTCGGGTTTCTTGCTCTGACGACCAAACAAGTGGTGGAGAGGCTCTACGTGTAGCTGGCACTCTTCCGCATCCAACGGGGCCGGAGTTAGCGGCTGGGGTCACTACTAGGGAAAAGCCTAGCAGCAGCGCGGGTTTTAGGCCTATCAGTAGCGCGGGCAGGAGCGCTACTGATACGATGCTATAGCTAAATCTTAGCAGTAGCGTGCCTGGACCCACGCTACTACTAAATTGACTTAGTAGTAGTGCTTCTCCAGAGGAGCGCTACTGGTAATTAGTAGTAGCGCTTATCCTTGCCCGCGCTACTACTATTATTTAGTATTTTATTTCTTTTTTATTTCATGTTGTATTCATACACCTTTACACAAGTTTCCATACAACATGAATTTAGATTGTTTTACATCATAATGAGTTATTACATCACGGGGTGAAAGAACCGTGGACTAGTTTCAAGTGGATGTCCATCCACTTGAAACTAATCCGCGGTTCTTTCACCCAATGATATAATAATATCATCATCATCATCATATCATTAACAACTTATTATTATAATACATCATTGTCATATAACACCTCCTCAAGATCATCGTTTTCATCAATGATATCACATAGCAAATTGGCCACTAGTCGTAATCACAAGTACTCCTCATTATCAACTCTAACACATTATCACATAATAAACATACTATACCTCATAGGACCTACTACATTCTCTTAGAACCTACTACATTTTCTAAGGTAAAATAGCAAAAAACAAGATAGCCCCTGACTCCTCATTATTGAGAATGGAGATTAATCCTGTCTCCAATTCTTGCCTTTCGCTGAATGTTACTTCCAAGAACCTCCTTGCGAATTTCCAAACATTTTTTTCCATTCTTTGATGAGCATGTGTTCACCGGTTATAGAAATCCGATATGCACAGGTGAGCTCCCTAGATTTACCTGGCAGTATGTTCAGAACTGTAAGGCGACCATTCAGATACATCATATGAGACACACAATCCATCGGGAGTTTCTGTTGAAAAACATAGTAAAAACTTCGTAGTTAACAATGATGTACTAGTTTTAGAAATATGCAAAAGATGCACGGATGTCGTAATAGTAAAAATCTTACCAGGGTATCTCCAGAGAAGTTACTGTGGTTCAACACGTGCACTAGTGGCACGTATTCACCATAATTTGGAGGAGTTCGATAATAGTTATTGTAATCCTCAAGAAGAGTACAAAATGTGATCAGATGATTTTTCTCCTTATAAGTTAATTCGGAGCCATCGGTGTAGTGGGTTTTGTCTACCATCTTCCGCACAGTCTTTGAAGAATCAAAATAAGCTATCAATGGAAATAAGATGTCAACTATTTTGAAATAAACAATATAAATTAGTTAATAACTATGTTTGAGAAACTCACATAGCGGTACAATCGGAAGCGTATCAACAAGGACCCAAATGTCCATATTGTCTTGCTCGATGTCAGTATCACCAAGATCCATGGTGACAATCATACCCTCATAAAAAACATACATTTTGCAAAGTGCTTCCCAATTTTGGCAACCAAAATGGGTGACGCTCTGATCATTGCACAGATTTACTTTAAAATCCATATCATGATGGGTCCTTAGGTGTATTTTCTTTGTTTCAAAATTTTCATGGTCTTCAAAACCCATCCTCTTCAAGACATAGCGTCTTGCATGGCATGGGATAAGCTAGTCGAATTGTAAAATATGAAAATTGGACGTTGAAATAGTTGAAGTCATGCTTAATTACGAAAAAAACACTTGTTGTTGTTGCATACCATTTCAACATCGAAGGTCTCCTCGAGCTTAATGCTGAAGCGCCGATCTTTGTCCAGCTCAACGAACCTGTCGCACATACCTCGATCGTCGTGGCACCAGCTGCACTCCCCTGGGAGACTGTGGTCGTTCGAGTACGACATTTCCTACGTTCATAATTCAAAGATTAAACTTGTACATATTCTAGCACAAGTCATGCCAGAATTCACGGAAAAATCCGGCATGACCTTTGCTAAAAAAGGACATATCGAGCGCCTGAAATTTGCCGGAACGGAAATTAATCAACACTCCGGCAAAACATAGGCCACTCGGAGGTGTAACCTAAACATGACCGGCCACTTAGGCAACCACATGTCCTATATGAGCAACACAAGATATACATGGAGATTTGGCAGGTCTCACCTCGAGGTCGGAGGGGGTCGGTGACGGGGACGACGGCGGGGATGATGGAGGGGCTCCTTGATTTCTGCAAAAGCAAAAACCCTATAAGTTATCACTAATACATCCCGAATAATTGCTTAAACTAAAAAAATAACAACAAATATGACATGTTCAACTAGTTCTATTAATTCAACTAGTTCTTACTAAATATAAACTTACTATAAATAGAAAAAAACTAGTTCTTTCTAAAAATAAAGTAGTTCAACTAGTTATATTAATTTACTTACTAAACTAGTTCAACTAAAACTAAACTAGTTCAACTAGTTTATTAATTTACTTACTAAAAATACATTAATTCTATTAATTCAACTAGTTCAACTAGTTTATTAATTTACTTACTAAACTAGTTCAACTAAAACTAAACTAGTTTAACTAAATCTAAACTAGTTCAACTAAAACTAAACTAGTTCAACTAAAACTAAACTAGTCCAACTACTAAAAATCATTATCTATGAACCCTAAACTAACATCTACTACTACTAAAAAAACATCTAGTACTAACTAATTAAGCAGAGAGAAAGTGGGTGGGGAGGGGTGGGGGGCTTACAGAGAGGGGAGAGACGATGGCGGGGAGGTGCTCGGCAACGGAGAGGTAGGAGCGGTGAGGGCGGGCTCGGGATCGGGAGGCGGCGGTGCTGGGCGGGCTCAGGCGGCGGCGGTGAGGTCGACGGCGGCGGCGGTGAGGTCGAGGGCGGAGACGGTGAGGTCGAGAGCGGCGGCGGGCGGCGGCGCTGAGGTTGAGGGCGGGCGGCGACGGTGAGGGCAGGCTCGGGCGGAGGTGACAGAGGAGTAGGGGAAAGGAGGGAATGGAGGACTTAGCCAAATTTTGAGCCGGGGCGGGTGGTTAATTCAGAAGTAGCAGTAGCGCGTTCCAGAAAGCGCGCTACTGCTACGTTAGCTACAGCATGTTCTGGTATACACACTACTGCTACTCCTTTTTCTTTTTTCCCTTTTTCATTTATTTTTCTTCACATTTTATTTTTTTTCCTTTCACCTTATTCTATTTCTTTCATTTTCAATTACCTTTCTATTTGCTTTCCATTTAATTTTATATCGTTTAGCAGTAGCGTGTTTAGAAGAAAACGCGTTGCTACAATGTAAGTAGCGGTAGCGCTGTTCTATATGGATTGTTACTACTATGTGTAGCCTATCGGCTAAGCCGTGGGAATTATAGTGGTAGCGCTTGTTTTCAGACATGCGCTACTGCTAACTTTTGAGCTATAACGCGCTTTGCGTGAACGCGCTACTACAAATTAGCAGTAGCGCCCTATTTTAACCGGCACTACTGCTATACCTCTGTGTATAGGCTTTTCCCTAGTAGTGGGTGGCCGGTAGCAACGGCGAGGAGCTTGGCCGCGGTGGTTGGAGCTCGGGCGTGAGCGCGGGCAGTGCTGCGGTGTGCGAGCTAGTGAGCTGAGGCGCTAGAGGGGGCCTATGCGATGTGGTGAGTGGGTTGGACGCGTCGAGCGGACCATTTGGTTGCCCGAGTCGCGTCGGCGGCGATCGCAGGCGGCGGGTTTGGGCGTAGGCGGTCCGGTGGCTACGGAGGCCTACAGGGAAGAAGAGAGGGATGGGCGGGGTCAGAGGCTCACGGTGAGTCGGACGAGGAGGTCGGCGAGCTCAGGGACGGTCCGGCGAAGTCGGGGCGGCAAGGGGGATCTCCGGCGACCCGAGTAGGAAGAAGGGGTCGGGGACGCTGTCACAGAGCTCCTGGCGGCGCCTGGCTTGGTGCACAGGATGCGGGGGAAGAGGCGGAGCTTGTGGCATATCCGGAAGGACGTGGGGAGGTCAGTGGCAGCGGCAAACGGCGACGGTGGCGGCGGCTCCGTTCGATGGTGAGAGGGAGGGGTCCAGGGGAGAGGATGAGGGCGAGGGAGAGTGAGAGAGTGAGGGGAAAGTGAGAGGGGGGCCTCGGGTGTCTCCAGACGCGGATTAGGACGAAGGAGCGGCCTCCAGCGTGAAGCAGGAGGTGGCCGATGTTGACGCGGGTGCGTCCAGCATGCAGCTGCTTCGGGGCGAGGGGGAGGAAGACGACAGAGGAGGCTGGTGGTGGGCTGGGCCGCAGGTGGGCCAGCACAGGAGCTGGGCCGGTTGGTGGCGCCAGGTAAGCCCTTCTCTCTCTCTCTCTTCTTAATTGTTTTGTTTTTCTATTATTCTGTAGTCTTTAGGGCTTTATTAAAAATACTTAGACACTTCCAAAAATCATGAAACTACTCATGATCACTGTTGGGAATATATCCTATAGTAAACATTTTAGTTTATGATTATTTTAGTATTTAAAATATTTAATAGCATTTAAATTCCCAAATGCAAATAGAGTATGATTTAATCGAGAGCCCAAATATGTCATGGAAAAATGTGCATCACCTCTGGCTATTGCTTCTAGCATTTTCCAGAAAAGATGAACATTTTTGAAAGCCATTTGGATTGACTGAGAATATTTTAGTTGAACCTAGTGAATTCCTTTGATGCTAGGGTTGAGGAAATCCCCATTTCAATTTTCTTTCAAAGTTTAAACTTGATGCACACATGAAACTAACCTAGTGCATTGCCAGAAGCTAGGGATGTGACAACTCACCCCCACTAAGCAAGAATCTCGTCCCGAGATTCAAGCGTAGGGTAAGATGAAAGGGGGATGCAGACTAACATAATCTTCACGATCCAGGTTGCACTTCATAAGAACGTTGATTCGATCACCATCATTGTCTCGAAGTCTTGCTCTGAGAACTCCAACTAACATGATGACGAGAGGAAAGGGAAAACTCTAAAAGGATCGATCTTCTCGAAGATCGAGCAACTTAGGATCAACTCATGGAGTGAGACATTGAAAACATCTCTCAAGCTGAGACACGAAGCATACACCCAGAGGGATGGAGTGAAACAAATGACGAAGATTCACTAGGTAGGCAACAATTCCACACTTAAGAAGGTGGTGAACGGTTGTCAATGTAGCGAGGAGTTGAGTTGCCATGATACCACAACGAGGCACCTAGGAGGAGGGTGATTTGCAGAATTATTACCTTAGGTGGCAAAAAGAATTACCTTTGGTATAGAGATCATTGAGACTCTCTATACCAGCCTAGGGCAAATCTCGACCGATCGTTTGGAGGAGTTCGGTAGAATGGCATACTCGGACTAGTATAGATGATGTGGATTACCTTGTTGAAGACAACGCAAGGAATGATTCTGGTAGCTAGGGAAGAACCCCATCAGTAGAGAGTGAATCCATTGTTTGAAAGGGTTATAGCATAACCGAGGAAACTGAGAGCACTATGTAATTAATGCCGACGATAAAACCTAGCACTTGCGCGTGCTCTCAAGAACTTGAGCATTTCCATATTCATCAAGGTTTTACCAACATCCGTGTCAGGAATCCTGGCAACACAACATACTATCATGACGAATACCGGTGGAGGATGCAGATACAAAGGAAGATAACACCTTCTCATATTTCACCTTAGCGGGGCCAAGGGGACAAAATCTGGATGATCGACCGAGAGACATTTAGCACTCCGCTTCTAATGTTCTCCTTGATGTGCTAGTGCAACCCATTAATTGAAATGGTTTGGTACCCAGAACGTCAAGTAAAAGGTCGGACTTCGGGAGCACGAGAATCCATAAGGAATAACTATGGAGGTAAATCCTACAAAATCCTCATGGGGAGGTGGTCGACTTCCTCAATCAAGATACTACAATAATGGGTCTTCCGGTTGGGTGTGTTAGCCACGACATCCACTTTACCGGGTTACAGAGAGACCAACATTATAGCTCTTGGGAAACGTTCCAACCATCACATCTGCCTGAGATTCAGATCTGGTTGGTGTCAGGATATTCCAGACTCATCAAGTCTAGAAAGAAAGATGAAAGTTTGCAACACAAATCGACGAGATGACGTTGCGAGAGTCTCGGGGAATGAACTTCGATAGCAAGCTCCAAAACATGAGTTGGTTCTGCTACACACATGTGAGCACGCTGTCCCACACAAGCATGACCATGTAGTAGTCTTGTAATAAAACACTACCGAGTTCTGGTTGGGAACCATCATTCCGGATATCGAAGTCCTTACATAAGTCATATGATTAGCTCTTATGAACAAACTTCTTCTCCTTGAACAAGTCAATCAGTGGCTTGGTGTGCTAGGGACACATATAGAATGGAGGTAGCTAATCTCACAAACCAATGTATACTTCATAGATGCATGACTGACTTGGGATGATTCCAGAGGAAGCAACATTGACTTTCTCGAATCCACGGCGGCAACTTGCATCAAATGCACATGAATTAGAGGAAGTCACTTCTTTCATCCGGCATATGCTTCATGCACGGGACATGAAGATAATGCTTATAGAAGTTTCCAATACTAGCTGGATGTTCAACATGAATCATGGAGGATATAAGTTTGTTGTCGATGGGCTCAACAACAATTCATCAAGGTTTCCATATAAATGGAATTCCATAATTATGTGAACAAGGTGATAGCACTGGTCAGACCAAAGGATGTAATGGTGTATGTTCAAGGGATCAACCACGAGTAATACAACATTATGAATATCGTTGGTTCTGACTTGATTTGACGATAGCCCATACGCAAATCAAAGATTTGGGTAAGACAATAGATCCAACAATTGACACGAGGATCAATCAATGAAGATACCGCCTTTCTTCAACACACACACACAAGATATCCCTTAAAATGAACTAAGTCGGACAATCTTCCATCTTCCAACTCTGCAAGTTATTGTTTAGCTTAACCAACTAGCTCAGGGGTATCCAACACAGATTCTTGGAGAAGGGTGGTTTACAAGAAACCAACTTGATCACGAGCTCAACATAACGGTCAGGGGACAACCTGGTGATACTTCTGGGAACATACCCGGAATATCACGAACCACTGATATGTTATAAGCTCGAGAACAATCTTGCTTTTCAGGGCAAGACGATATGATCAAATGAGCGAGGATTTGACAAAATCCTAACTCATCAATCGAAGAGTGCAGCAGGAAATAAGGACTAGGTTGCACCATTAATCTTAGAATGGTAATTCAAGAATGAACGCACTAAGAATGAAATTGTTGTCCATTAACTGCCAAGCAACGAGGTTGCTAGGAGTATTGATTTCACACATCACAGTTCACTTGTCGGTATTCCAGTTACAATAACACGAGGACCAAGGGATGAATAATGATGGCGAGAAGTATCACTACATTAAGAATTCATAAGAGAAGGTGCAATTCTCATGACATTCCTGACATAAAGTGGGCAATACTTCAGGGTAGAACAGAACAAAAGCTGGGTTGGCATTTTGATCTGTGAGGTACAACTACTTTGACCCAATCTTGGATATGGATAAGGTACTGGAGTTTGTTTCTCCTAGTCATTCCGGAATAGAATGGCTTGATGGACCACAAGAGTAATAGGCATCGATGAACGAATGCACGCATACCCTTGACTATCAATTGATAGACGAAGGTCAGAAGACAACTAAAGAGGGACAACTCAAAAGAACATATGATTTTCTGAGTTGTGGATGCATGGACTAGCATGTCGAACGAGTTCAACATATTTCTTCCGGATAACCCATGCAGAAAGGTTGAACTGGCATAGTCACAGCATAGAATCGAGAACTCGTCAAGAGCACTCTGGTTGTGATCTTTCGGATCGGCAAGGAACTTCTTCCATAAGCGGTTCATGGTATTTGGAATAAGGGAATACCACGGACATCGAGGACTATTGCAAAGGTTACTAATAACCTAAAGGAACTAGCAAACACTAACAACATGAAGTAGGTAGGGTGAATCTCGGGTTCATAAACCCAGGAATAGAATTCCTACTAACTAAATGGCATCTCAGGATGCTTTCGAGAATGATGGCCAGAATCATCACACTGGGAACACAAAACATGGCTAGATTACTAGATGATCCCCTAAGACACCTAGGGTCATAATAATAATTCCAACATATATGTCGAGGCAATAGAATACCTCAACTCAACAATTAGTGTGATTAACCTGGCATAAAGGAACATCGAAACCAGAGGGAAATGATTTTGCAAATGCATCAGATTGTTTAGAAACCTGGGATGACTCGGACAACATAACGGTTGTAAATGCTCAAAAGATTTGAGACATCCTGCAAAAATGGTAGCATAACCACTCAGAAGCACAATAACAAGGTTCCGAGACCAACTATGAACACACAGAGGTATTAGAAACTGAACTGGGGCTTAAACCCAACAATCTGATAAGTCTACAGATTAGTAACACGTGATCCTGATAGGAAGAAGAGAAAGCCTAGTTCCTTAACCCCGTAGGAAAGATAAGATGACTCGGATCAGAAGGGCATAAGGCATAAGGGGTAAAAAGAGCCTTACGTTCCATCCCACAATCAATTCCCTTACATATAACTAAAGAATTTCTAGACTCAACTTCGACCGGTTTGGCTTGGTAATCCTACAGGCGCTCGGGCTCTGATACCAAAACTGTCAGGACCCCGACTCAATGCCGCACCGATCTAGCATGTAACACCTCATATCACTTTGCGGCCTCACGCACGGTATCCCCACGGGTGTCGCCTTACTAGGCCCGGGACCGTTTGCGCCTTTTGGCACACGTATATGATAGTGTCGCTAGCATCCATTTGACAGGGAGCCCGGGCTGACATGCCTAGTCGTGAACCCAAAGTGGCACTAACTTACAGGGACAGGCATACATGACCCAGCAACGAACGTGTCGGTCATCAGCGAGTGAAACCGGGCTGTAGCAACTAGGCTAGCATGACTCCTGTAAATCAGGCTGTAGCAGGCTAACAGGACTCCGGTAGACACCGTGTGACATTTCCTCGAAGGGACAGACACAAGAACGAAGAAGGACACATGCCGGCCAGCCTAAGTGTTCCGGAGCAGTAGCAAGCTACCAAGGCTCAGTGGAAGCACTAGGAGACATTTCCCGGTAAGATAGGCTACCAAGGATAAAAAACTAGATAGTCAGATCCCACACATACCAAGAATTTCAATAACATACACACAATATGCTCGATATGTTCAAATACAACATGGCATCACAACATGACTCTACAACTCAAATATTTTATTCAATAGGCTCCGAGGAGCGATATGGTACAAACATGGGTCTCTCGACCCAGCATTCAGAGCATACAAGTCAAAGCACAAGCGGAAGCTCAACATGTCTGAGTACAGACATCTAGAAATGAAAAAGGCTGAGAAGCCTGACTATCTACCAGATCCTGCCGAGGGCACAAGACAATAGCTGAGGTAACAAGCTAAACATCGAAGTCTACGTGGAACTACTAGCAAGACTGAAGTCTCTCTGCAAAAACATAAATTAAGCAACATGAGTACAAATGTACCCAACAAGACTTACATCAGGACTAACTACATATGCACCATTATCAACAAAGGGGTGGTGGGGTTTAACTGCAGCAAGCTAGCTTTGACTAGGTGGCTATCCTGAACTACGACTACAAGTAACTAATACGTCCATTTTGCATCATGCTTTTATATCAATATTTATTGCATTATGGGCTGTTATTACACAATATATATCATTACTTATGGCTATTCTCTCTTATTTTACAAGGTTTACCATGAAGAGGGGGAATGCCGGCAGCTGGAATTCTGGCTGGAAAAGGAGCAAATGTTGGAAACCTATTCTGCACAACTCCAAAAGTCCTGAAACTCCACGAAACAACTTTTTGGAATTTATAAGAATTTCTGAGCGAAAGAAATAGGCCAGGGGGGCCACACCCTGTCCAGGAGACAGGCCCCACCCCCTATAGGGCGCGTCCCCCTATCTCCTGGGCCCCCTGGTGGGCCTCTGGCGTCCATCTTCTGCTATATCATCACTCTTACCCTGGAAAAAATCGTGGGCAAGCTTACGGGATGAAACTCCGCCGCTACGAGGCGGAACCTTGGTGGAACCAATCTAGGGCTCTGGTGGAGCGGTTCTGTCGGGGACACTTCCCTCTGGGAGGGGGAAATCATCACCAACGTCATCACCAACGATCCTCTCATCGGGAGGGGGTCAATCTCCATCAACATCTTCACCAGCACCATCTCCTCTCAAACCCTAGTTCATCTCTTGTATCCAATCTTATATCAAAAACCACAAATTGGTACTTGTGGGTTGCTAGTAGTGTTGATTACTCCTTGTAGTTGACACTTATTGGTTTACTTGGTGGAAGATCATATGTGCAGATCCTTAATGCATATTATTACACCTCTAATTATGAACATGAATATGCTTTATGAGTAGTTATGTTTGTTCCTGAGGACATGGATGAAGTCTTGCTATTAGTTGTCATGTGAATTTGGTATTCGTTTGATATTTTGATGAGATGTATGTTGTCTTCTCCTCTAGTGGTGTCATGTGAATGTCGACTACATGACACTTCACCATTATTGGGCCTAGAGGAGGGCATAGGGAAGTAATAAGTAGATGATGGGTTGCTAGAGTGACAGAAGCTTAAACCCTAGTTTATGTGTTGCTTCGTTTGGGGCTGTTTTGGATCCACATGGTTCATGCTATGGTTAGGTTTACCTTAATACTTTTGTTGTAGTTGCGGATGCTTGCAATAGGGGTTAATCATAAGTGGGATGCTTGTCCAAGTAAGGGCAGTACCCAAGCACTGGTCCACCCACATATCAAATTATCAAAGTACCGAACGTGAATCATATGAGCGTGATGAAAACTAGCTTGACGATAATTCCCATGTGTCCTCGGGAGCTCCTTTATCATTATTAGAAGTTGTCCAGACTTATCCTTTGCTACATAAAGGATTGGGCCACCTTGCTGCACTTTATTTACTTTATTTACTTGTTGCTCGTTACTATTTATCTTATCACAAAACTCTCTATCACCTATAATTTCAGTGCTTGCAGAAAACCTTACTGAAAACCGCTTATCATTTCCGTCTGCTCCTTATTGGGTTCGACACTCTTACTTATAGAAAGGACTACGATAGATCCCCTGCACTTGTGGGTCATCAAGACTCTTTTCTGGCGCCGTTGCCGGGGAGTGTAGCGCTTTTGGTGAGTGGAACTTGGTAAGGAAACATTTATATAGTGTGCTGAAATTTTTTGTTACTTGTCACTATGGAAACTAATCCTTTGAAGGGCTTGTTTGGAGTATCTTCACCCCAACCAGATGAGCAAAGAATTGCTCCTCAACCTACTGAACTTTATGAAAATATTTACTTTGAGATTCCTTCGGGTATGATAGAGAAACTGCTAGCTAATCCATTTGCAGGAGATGGAACATTGCATCCCGATTTACACCTTATCTTTGTGGATGAAGTTTGTGGATTATTTAAGCTTGCAGGTATTCCCGATGATGTTGTCGAAAGGAAGGTCTTCCCTTTATCTTTGAAGGGAGATGTATTGACATGGTATAGGCTATGTGATGATACGAGATCTTGGAATTATAAGCGATTGAAGTTGGAATTTCACCAGAAGTTCTATCCTATGCATCTTGTTCATCATGATCGTAATTACATATATAATTTTTGGCCTTGCGAAGGAGAAAGCATCGCTCAAGCTTGGGGAGGCTTAAGTCAATGTTATATTCATGCCCCAATCATGAGCTCTCTCGGGAAATGATTATGCAGAATTTTTATGCTCGGCTTTCTCTTGATAATCGCAACCTGCTCGATACTTCCTGTGTTGGTTCTTATATGCTGAATACTATTGATTTCAAATGGGACTTATTAGAAAGAATTAAACGCAACTCTGAAGATTGGGGTTCCGACGATGGTAAGGAGTCAGGTATGACACCTAAGTTCGATTGTGTTAAATCTTTTATGGATACCGATGCTTTTCATGGATTTAGCGCTAAGTACGGACTTGACTCTGAGATAGTAGCTACTTTTTGTGAATCTTTTGCTACTCACGTTGACCTCCCTAAAGAGAAGTGGTTTAAATATAATCCTCCTGTTGAAGTGAAAGTCACTGCACCTATTACAGTCGAAGAAAAGACTATTACCTATAGTGATCCTATTGTTCCTACTGCTTATGTTGAAAAACCTCCTTTCCCTGCTAGGATAAAAGATCATGCTAAAGCTTCGACTGTTGTTTGTAAGAGTAATACTAGGACTTATACACCTCCTGAGCAAATTAATGTTGAACCTAGTATTGTTATGGTTAAAGATCTCTTGGATGAGGACTTAGATGGGCATGTTATTTCTTTCTGTGGTGAGACTGCTAATATTGCTAGACCTGATACTAAGACACGTAGACCTGTCGTAGGCACGCCTGTTATTTCCATTAAAATAGGAGATCATTGTTATCATGGTTTATGTGATATGGGTGCTAGTGCTAGCGCTATCCCTTATGATTTATATAAAGAAATTATGCATGACATTGCACCCGTTGAATTAGAAGACATTGATGTTACTATTAAGCTTGCTAATAGGGATACCATTAAACCTATTGGGATTGTTAGAGATGTTGAAGTTTTGTGTGGGAAGGTTAAATACCCTGCTAATTTTCTTGTTCTTGCTTCCCTACAAGATGCCTTTTGTCCCGTTATTTTTGGTAGACCCTTCTTGAATACTGCTAGTGCTAAGATTAATTGTGAAAGGAATATTGTCACTGTTGGCATAGATGGTATGTCTCATGAGTTTAATTTCGCTAAGTTTAGTAGACAACCTCGTGAAAGGGAACCACCTAGCAAGGATGAGATTATTGGTCTTACTTCCATTGTTGTTCCTCCAACTGATCCGTTAGAACAATATTTGCTAGACCATGAAAATGATATGTTTATGAAGGAAAGGGAAGAAATAGATGAGGTGTTCCTTAAACAGGAACCTATGCTGAAACATAACCTTCCCGTTGAAATTCTTGGGGATCCCCCTCCACCCAAGGGTGATCCCGTGTTTGAACTCAAACCATTACTTGATAATCTTAAGTATGCTTATCTTGATGAAAAATGAATATATCATGTTATTATTAGTGCTAACCTTTCAGAAAAAGAAGAAGAAAGATTATTGAAAACTCTAAAGAAGCACCGAGCAGCTATTGGATATACTCTGGATGATCTTAAGGGCGTTAGTCCCATGTTATGTCAACACAAAATTACATTGGAGGACGATGCCAAACCAGTTAGAGATCCTCAAAGACGATTAAATCCCAAGATGAAGGAAGTGGTAAGGAAGGAGATACTAAAGCTCCTTGAGGCAGGTATTATTTATCCCGTTGCTGATAGTGAATGGGTAAGCCATGTCCATTGTGTCCCTAAAAAGGGAGGTATTACTGTCATTCCTAATGATAAAGATGAATTGATCCCGCAAAGAATTATTACAGGTTATAGGATGGTAATTGATTTCCGTAAGTTAAATAAAGCTACCAAGAAAGATCATTACCCTTTGCCTTTTATTAATCAAATGCTAGAAAGGCTATCCAAACACACACATTTTTGCTTTCTAGATGGTTATTCTGGTTTCTCTCAGATACATGTGTCAGCGAAGGATCAATCTAAAACTACTTTTACTTGCCCTTTTGGTACTTTTGCTTATAGACATATGCCTTTTGGTTTATGTAATGCACCTGCTACCTTTCAAAGATGCATGATGGCTATATTCTCTAATTTTTGTGAAAAGATTTGTGAGGTATTCATGGATGACTTCTCTGTCTATGGATCCTCTTTTGATGATTGTTTGAGCAACCTTGATCGAGTCTTGTAGAGATGCGAAGACACTAGTCTCGTCCTGAACTGGGAAAAGTGTCACTTCATGGTTAATGAAAGCATTGTCTTGGGGCACAAGATCTCCGAGAGAGGTATTGAAGTTGATAAAGCCAAAGTTGATGCTATTGAAAAGATGCCATGTCCCAAGGATATAAAAGGTATAAGAAGTTTCCTTGGTCATGCCAGTTTTTATAGGAGGTTCATTATGGACTTTTCTAAAATCTCTAGGCCTCTGGCTAATTTATTGCAAAAAGATATTCCTTTTGTCTTTGATGCTGATTGTGTAGAAGTGTTTGAAGTGCTTAAGAAAGCTTTGATCACTGCACCTATTGTTCAGCCACCTGATTGGAATTTACCTTTTGAAATTATGTGCGATGCTAGTGACTATGTTGTAGGTGCTGTTTTAGGGCAAAGAGTTGATAAGAAATTGAATGTTATCCAGTATGCTAGTAAGACTCTTGATACTGCCCAGAGAAATTATGCTACCACTGAAAAAGAGTTTTTAGCAGTTGTGTTTGCTTGTGATAAGTTTAGACCTTATATTGTTGATTCCAAAGTTACTATTCACACTGATCATGCTGCTATTAAATATCTTATGGAAAAGAAAGATGCTAAGCCTAGACTCATTAGATGGGTTCTCTGGCTCCAAGAGTTTGATTTTGCACATTATTGATAGAAAGGGAGCTGAGAACCCCGTTGCAGATAACTTGTCTAGGTTAGAGAATGTTCTTGATGACCCACTTCCTATTAATGATAGCTTTCCTGATGTACAATTAGTGGTCGTCTATGCTTCTCGTACTGCTCCATGGTATGCTGATTATGCTAATTACATTGTTGCTAAATATTTACTGCCTAGTTTCACATACCAGCAAAAGAAAAAGTTCTTTTATGATCTAAGACATTACTTTTGGGATGATCCACACCTTTATAAAGAAGGAGTAGATGGTGTTATTAGACGTTGTGTGCCTGAGCATGAACAGGAATAGATCCTACGCAAGTGTCATTCTGAATCTTATGGAGGACACCACGCTAGAGATAGAACTGCACACAAGGTGTTCGCACACGAACACGTCACCGTGTACCTCCGACGCCGAGGGTGATGCACCGCAGCTCACGTCGAAGGAAACCCGTCCGGAAGCGCGGTATGCAAGCAATCCGGCGGGCGCTTTTGAGCACCCGAAACCCCACGCGCCCGGGAGGGACCCCGTCTGGACGCGCGGCGGCTATGGGCTGCCCTAGGTCGGTTCGCCCGCCCCTAGAGCCTCGAGGATTGCTGCCCTTCAACACGAAGAACGAACGAAGAACGAGAGAGAAATAACAAGGGAGGGATGTAAAACTAGGGTAAAAAGTAGATGGGTTTTGCGATTGTGTGTTGTTGTTCAATCGGCCGTCACCCCTTAATTATATAAGAGGCGGCTGGACTTCCCGGGCAAGGAAAATTCTTCAATTCACATCCAAAACCCTAGTCCAATTCGGATTTGTTTGGTCCGAACTTTCCAAAACTGTTCGATAAAATCTGGCTGCACCTTGAGGGCCATGTTTGGGGGAGTAAACGATCTCGGATGGAAACGAGCCCAAAAGGAATCTTGATAGTTTCGATGAGACGAACAACTTTCATGTTGAACGTTTTATGATCTGAGGCCATCTTGAGGGAGTTTTCGGCTGTTTTCCGAAGTCTGCAGCAGCGAAATTCAAAACCCGGACGAACATACCCGGAGTGTCCGGCCATCCAGAGAGAAAATCAAAACCCGGATGGTTTTTCCCGGAGTGTCCGGCCATCCAGTGTAGCAGCATCTTGTACTAGCTGTAGCTTTTTCATACGACCTCGGATTAAGACGATTTTTATATCAAAATCGACCGTTTCGACGAGACGAAGACAACTCGTGTTGATCATTTTTCCATATGAGGACATATTAATTGGGTTTTCAGCCATTATTTAATCTGGTGTCAACATGAGCATCTCTGAACTTGTCATAACTTTTGCATCCGAACTCCGTTTTAGACCATCTTCATATCCATCTTGATCTTCTCAAAAAGATCCATCCCATGGTGACCTCCAAT
Source organism: Triticum aestivum (assembly GCF_018294505.1). Taxonomy (NCBI): domain Eukaryota; kingdom Viridiplantae; phylum Streptophyta; class Magnoliopsida; order Poales; family Poaceae; genus Triticum; species Triticum aestivum. Next base: position 552,945,020 of record NC_057804.1, read on the forward strand.
CATAAGTTTGAATTAATCTTGACATAGTTTAAAGAAACTTTTACCATTGTGCCACTTTTGAGCGTCAACACATGCCCCCCTGTTTTTCGGCAAACTTGTGTGCCGAAAAATAACTTGCACGATGTTTTTTCTAAGGACGATGTCAACACTCCATCGGCCATTTTATGTGCTTCGGGCGATAATTTCTATATCGGCCATGTTTAACTTTTTGTTTACATCATACCTTGGAACCGATTACCACCAATCGGCTTTAAAGAGATGGGAATGAACCCGTTCCTCGTAGCACTAAGGAAATCAAACTCCGAGAGGTCACGCCCTGTTAAGCAAGTAACATCGGGATGATTCCAATCCACCGATGCATCGGCCAAAGCAACACAAACCGAATTATCCGCGTGAATGACTTCTACCTCATCATCGATCCATTGTATTAAGAATTGATGCATGATAGATGGAACACATTGGTTAGCATGAACCCAATCGCGACATAATATAACATTATAGTTACCTTGCACCTCGGCGATGAAGAATGTGGTGGCCAAATTTTTGCTTCCCACTGTGAGTTCCATGCACATCACACCTTTGGCCTCTGTCTTTTCTTTACCCTCGAATCCATTAAGTACCATATTGGTATTCATCAATGCATCATCATCTAACCCCGAATTTTTGAAGACCGAGTAGGGCATAAGATTTACCACAGCACCACCATCAACGAGCATCCTAGCAACCGGCGATCCGTTAATATGACCTTTGAGGTACAATGGCTTCAAGTGTTTCACCGGTTCTCTTGGCTTCTCGAAAATAGCATTCTTAGGACCAAAATTCAGCTGGGCTACCTCCCCTTCTTCACCTTTAGCACAAAACTCAGCAGGTAAGTAATATACCATATTAATATCCATACCTTCCTGAACCGGCGTAGATTCATAATCCACCATCTCATCTTCATCTCCCAATGTGTATATTGGGCTTAAAGTTTCCTCAATTGAAGGGAATGTTTTAGGTGGTGTGGACGATGTAATAGGGGTCGCATCATCCTCTTTCGGTGGTGAAGGTATTGCTGCAGCTAATGTAGAAGCATTTGTGTTCTGTTTTTGTTTAGGCCTCCACACTTGTTTTGTGAGTGACATGGGCTGAATTTTACTGAAAAATTCGTCCCTTTGCCTCTCCTCTTTATGCTCTACCTTCTCGTGGTTCCTCATGCATTGTAATCTCCTTTTCATGGTCTTAGTTAACCGGGAGGACACCACTTAGGTTGAGTATATTTGGGATCCCTTGGTTTGGTCTTTCTTGTGCTCGCCTCAAGATCATTAATCACGGAACCATGCTGAACAATAACAATATCACCATTAGAAGTAGCCATATTACCAACAACCGGCTTTTCGATCTCCTTTTGCTTGTCACATTCTGCAATTTCCGCATTAGGTGACTTAACACGCGCACACTTTTTTGTTGGCCTTACTTGGAGAAATTTTTGTTGGCCGATTAGCACCATAGCTCAAACGGCCTTGTGTGGGATAATAAAGCCTCTCGCGAGTAGGCCTTCTAGGTGTTGCCCGCCCCATATGAAAAGCATAAGGAGCCATTGGGGGCTGCCCCCATCCTCCACTGAAGCCTCTCATGTAATATGGCGCATAGCAGGGTTGTGACATCCATGGTGTCGGTGCCCATGACCCATATGGCCTTGCATAGCATCGAAACTCTTGCTCCAGAGGCAATCTTGAGCACTTTGAATGTGATGGCCGATTAGAGCTAGAACCGGCCGCTTGACTTGCATATTTGGATAGCAACATATCAAAAGTTGGACTGATTCGCTTGTGCTTAGCTTCACTCTTTTCCCACTTGCCAACTTCTGAATTCTTGGGTTTGATAAATCTAACATGAGTATCTTCTTGTACTTGTGGTTGCCCCCCGAGTGAAGGATTTTTTATGGTGATCTTCAATACTTCTTTGCCATCGGGCTGCTTATCAAGCACAACCTCTCGTCCCAAGACTTTGTCGCCCTCCTTGCCTTTCCTGGGTTCACCAATAACAACATTATTTTTATTAGCAGATTCGGCTATGCTAGGCCGAATCAACATTTTCTTTCCCTCCAAGTCCATGGTGTTTATCGGGAAGGGTTGTTTATCAACTTGCATCTCAGCAAAATTCAATCGTCCACCATTAATGGCCGATTGTATCTGTCTTCGGAAAACATTACAATCATTAGTAGCATGAGAAAATGAATTTTGGTACTTGCAATAAGCACGCCGTTTTAGCTCCTCAAACGGCGGTATGGTGTGTGATATTCTAATCATCTTATCTTGCAAGAGAGCATCAAATATTTTATCACACTTTGATATATCAAAAGTAAACCTCACCTCCTCATTACGATTCTTGCGAATCGACTTAAGAGCATTGCACATATAGGGTTTGGCCTTTGAGGACCAAACAAATTCAGTAGTATAGAAATCAACCTCATCATCCGAATTATCATCATTGTATTCAACCATATGCATTCTAGGACGATCGGTTGTAGACCTATGAACCTCTTTACTTCGACTCTCTTGAGCCAAAGCCTTTTGCAAGACTTGGTTAATATTCAAAAACTCATAACTTTCTAGCCTCTCTTTAATTTGAGTTTTTAAACCATTAAGAACAAGATCCGCCAAGTTTCTCTCAGTTATCACTAAGCTATAACATCGGTTCTTTATATCTCTAAATCTCTTAACGTAATCGGTGACCGATTCATCATGTTTCTGCCTAACCGATGTAAGATGTGACAACTTTAGCTCATTATCACCGCTATAAAAGTGATCATGAAACTTTTGCTCTAATTGCGACCATAAGAGAATTGAGCCATGTGGTAAAGCAGCAAACCATGAAAATGCGGTGCCAGTTAAAGACAAGGGAAATAAACGCACTTTCAACTCTTCTATGGAACCTGCTTCACCCAACTGTGCTAGATACTGACTCACATGCTCCCAAGTTGTTTTCGTACCCTCACCACTAAATTTAACAAAATCAGGAACCTTATAACCTTGAGGGTAAGAAATTGCATCGAAGTGTTCAGGATAAGGCTTTTGATACACACGACTCTTTACTTTCGGCTCGTTTCCAAAAGTTTCTAGAAACATCTTATGCAAATCCTCCCTTAATTTAGCTAAAATTGGATCCGAGGTAGATGAAGATGTTTGTGGCAATGACATAGGAGCAACCTGAGTACTAGCTATTGGTGCAACTTGTGGGATGGGCGCCGAACCATAATTCGGCGGAAGACCAAACATGCTTGCGCCTATGGGTGGTGTGACAAAGTGATTCGGCGTTGACGCCGAATTGGGCACACTCATAATAGGATTAGGGTATGTAGGTGTAGTCACAAGCTGGTTGGTTTGACTAGGGTAAAAATTCAATGGCATACTATATTGTTGTTGTATAGGAGGTGCCGATGAAATAGGTAAAGTTGGACTAGCGTTTTCAGATACACCAACAGTACCACTAGATGACGGAGGCATATTTTTCTGAGCACTAGCACTAGCCACAAAAGAATTGTACGCCATCACATTACCCTTGCTAACAAGACTTTCAATCACAGCCACTTGCTCTGGAGAAAAAACTTTACTCACAGTGATTACATCTTGTTCGTCGATGAGGGGAGGAAAATTGACGTTTCCAACCGGAGTGATGTTGCCTTGACCGTCCTTCTTGAAACTTGAAAGAAACGCTTCCAAATCCTCCTCCTCGCGCTTCTTCTTGAGCGCCTCAAAAGCCTCTTCACGCTGCTTCTCGCGCGCTTCGTAGGCTTGGCGATGCTCATCCGATAGTTCATCAAGACCGAGTTAATGATGTTATCGGCGTCAACTTATGAGGGCTTGGGGAGATTAGACATGGTTAATGCTGATTCTTGATCTTTCGTCCCCAGCGGAGTCGCCAAAAAGTGTGTTCGCACACGAACACATCACCATGTACCTCCGACACCGAGGGTGATGCACCGCAGCTCACGTCGAAGGAGACCCGTCCGGAAGCGCGGTACGCAAGCAATCTGGCGGGCGCTTTTGAGCACCCGAAACCCCACACGCCCGGGAGGGACCCCGCCTGGACGCGCGGCGGCTATGGGCTGCCCTAGGTCGGTTCGCCCGCCCCTAGAGCCTCGAGGATCGCTGCCCTTCAACACGAAGAACGAACGAAGAACGAGAGAGAAATAACAAGGGAGGGATGTAAAACTAGGGTAAAAAGTAGATGGGTTTTGCGATTGTGTGTTGTTGTTCAATCGACCGTCACCCCTTAATTATATAAGAGGCGGCTGGACTTCCCGTGCAAGGAAAATGCTTCAATTCACATCCAAAACCCTAGTCCAATTCGGATTTGTTTGGTCTGAACTTTCCAAAACTGTTCGATAAAATCTGGCTGCACCTTGAGGGCCATGTTTGGGGGAGTAAACGATCTCGGATGGAAACGAGCCCAAAAGGAATCTTGACCGTTTCGATGAGACGAACAACTTTCATGTTGAACGTTTTATGATCTAAGGCCATCTTGAGGGAGTTTTTGGCTGTTTTCCGAAGTCTGCAGCAGCGAAATTCAAAACCCGGACGAACATACCCGGAGTGTCCGGCCATCCACAGAGAAAATCAAAACCCGGATGGTTTTTCCCAGAGTGTCCGGCCATCTAGTGTAGCAGCATCTTGTACTAGCTGTAGCTTTTGCATACGACCTCGGATTAAGACGATTTTTATATCAAAACCGACCGTTTCGACGAGACGAAGACAACTCGTGTTGATCATTTTTCCATATGAGGACATCTTAATTGGGTTTTCAGCCATTATTTAATCTGGTGTCAACATGAGCATCTCTGAACTTGTCATAACTTTTGTATCCGAACTCCGTTTTAGACCATCTTCATATCCATCTTGATCTTCTCGAAAAGATCCATCCCATGGTGACCTCCAATCATAAGTTTGAATTAATCTTGACATAGTTTAAAGAAACTTTTACCATTGTGCCACTTTTGAGCGTCAACACAAGGTACTACAATCTGGTTTTTATTGGCCTACTCTCTTCAAAGATGCTCGTAAGTTTGTCTTATCTTGTGATGAATGTCAAAGAATAGGTAACGTTAGTAGACGTCAAGAAATGCCTATGAATTATTCTCTTGTTATTGAACCGTTTGATGTTTGGGGATTTGACTATATGGGACCTTTTCCTGCCTCTAATGGTTATACACATATTTTAGTTGATGTTGATTATGTTACTAAGTGGGTAGAAGCTATTCCAACTAGTAGTGTTGATCATAACACTTCTATTAAAATGCTTAAAGAAGTTATTTTTCCAAGGTTTCGAGTCCCTAGATATCTTATGACTGATGGTGGTTCACATTTTATTCATGGTGCTTTTCGTAAGATGCTCGCTAAGTATGATGTCAATCATAGAATAGCATCTCCTTATCATCTGCAGTCTAGTGGTCAAGTAGAGTTGAGCAATAGAGAGCTCAAATTAATTTTGCAAAAGACTGTGAATAGATCTAGAAAGAATTGGTCCAAAAAACTTGATGATGCATTATGGGCCTATAGAACTGCATACAAAAATCCTATGGGTATGTCTCCGTATAAAATGGTTTATGGAAAAGCATGTCATTTGCCTCTTGAACTTGAACATAAAGCATATTGGGCTATTAAAGAGCTCAATTATGACTTCAAGCTTGCCGATGAGAAGAGGTTATTTGATATTAGCCCGCTTGATGAGTGGAGAACCCAAGCCTATGAGAATGCCAAGCTTTTCAAAGAAAAAGTCAAACGCTGGCATGATAAGAGGATACAAAAGTGTGAGTTTAACGTAGGAGATTATGTGTTATTATTCAACTCTCGCTTAAGATTTTTTGCAGGAAAACTTCTCTCAAAATGGGAAGGTCCCTACGTTATCGAGGAGGTCTGTCGTTCTGGTGCCATAAAAATCAACAACTTCGAAGGCACAAATCCGAGGGTGGTAAACGGTCAAAGAATTAAACACTGTATTTCAGGTAATCCTATCAATGTTGAAACTAATATTATTGAAACTATAACCCCTGAGGAATACATAAGGGACACTTCCTAGAACATTCCAGACTCCGAAAAGGCATAGGTATGTGGTACGGTAAGCAAACCGACCCCAAAACAACTCCAATGGCATTTTTTATAAGTTTTGGAATATTTAAGAATTTTAGGAAGAAAGAAGTAGTCCGAAAGGGACACGAGGCTCCCACGAGAGTCTAGGGCACGCCCCTCCCCCCTTGTAGGGCGCGCCCCCCTGTCTCGTGGGCACCTCGTGTGCCTCCCGGACTCCATTTTCTTGCACGTTACATATTTTGGTCGCTAAAAATTCATTATATATACTCCCGAAGGTTTTGACCACCGTATCACGCAAATTTCCTCTGTTTTCATTTCGAGCTGTTTCTGTTTCAGATCAAAGAGCATCATGTCGTCTCCAAGCGCTCCCAAGGACAAGTTTTTTTAGAGGGTTATCAACCCCTATCTTGCGGAGGTGCTGCAACACCCTCAAACCATTGAGATGCGTGAGGGGGTGCTGCACATCCGTGATGTGGAGGGACCAAGGCGTACCGGAAGCGTGGAGACCAAGCTCGAAGCCGTGGAGCAGTAAGTTTTCAAGTGCCAAGGGATGGTGGAGCATGGACTAAACGCTAACCAGATGATGATCACCAATAACCACAAGTTGTATGCCAAAGTCATTGGGGATACCATCTTCAAGCTTCAAGAGAAAATCGAGCACCTCCAAGCCCGGATCTATGACCTGCAGAACCAGAACTGTGAGTATGAATATAGATTCAAGAGGATGAGTTTGGCTGCAGATTTAAGGATCCCGGAGATTCGATCATCCTTCTATGATGGAGATCCTATGCCTTGGAAGACGGACGACAAGCCTACATCATCAACAAACTCCTACTTCACCACCTCCGAGGACATAATCACATGGGTATGGGCACTCCCCTTGGCAACTGCCAAGCTTGGGGGAGGTGCCCCGGTATCATATCACCATCACACACCTATCTTTATCGCTTTATTTAGTTCGATCCTTTTAGTAGTATCTTGATCTAGTAGATTGAAGTTTTGATAGCAAGTAGTTTGAGTTTTGCTTTGTGATCTCTTTTTGTATTCGAGTCCGTGAGCTATCTATAATAAAGATTAGTGTTGAGTCAAGAGCTTTGCTATGTGCTATGATCTGGAGAAAGTAGAAATAATAAAAGAGTTCATATTGATCTTATGGATAGTGATAACTTCACACATAGAAAGTATGAGGCATAAAAATTGTTGGGAGTTGATGAACGTAGCCTTGGTCATCGTTGCAATTAATAGGAAGTGATAAGGAAAGAGAGGTTCACATATAAATATACTATCTTGGACATCTTTTATGATTGTGAGCACTCGTTAAGTATGAAATGCTAAAAGAGTTGACGGTGGACAAGGAAGACAACATAATGGTTTATGTTTTCTCACATCTCAGTTAAAGTATGTTGTCATTGACCTTCCGAACATGTTGAGCTTGCCTTTCCCCCTCATGCTAGCCAAAATTCCCAGCACCAAGTAGAGATACTACTTGTGCTTCCAAATACCCTTAAAGCCAGTCTTGCTATGAGAGTCCACCATATCTACCTATGGATTGAGTAAGATCCTTCAAGTAAGTTGTCATCGGTGCAAGCAATAAAAATTGCTCTCTAATTATGTATGACTTATTAGTGCGGAGAAAATAAGCTTTGTACGAACTTGTTGTGGAAGTAATAAAAGCGACGGACTGCATAATAAAGGTTCACACACAAGGGGCAATATAAAGTGGCGTTCTCTTGCATTAAGATTTTATGCATCAACCCTAAAAGCACATGACAACCTCTGCTTCCCTCTGCAAAGGGCCTATCTTTTACTTCATGTTCTTACTTTATGCTTTTATTTTGAGCTTGAGTCAAGGTGATCTTCACCTTTCCCTTTTTCATTTTATCCTTTGGCAAGCTCTTCGTGTTTGAAAGATCGTGATATACATATGCAATTGGATGTTCGTTAGCATGGGCTATTACTGTTGACATCACCTAAAGGTGAATACGTTGGGAGGCAACACAATAAGCCCCTATCTTTCTCAGTGTCCGTCTGAAACTCCATAACCACAAGTATTGCGTGAGTGTTAGCAATTGTAGAAAACTATATGATAGTTGAGTATGTGAGCTTGCTGGAAAGCTCTACTGTTGACTCTTTCTGATGTTACGATAAATTGCAATTGCTTCAATGACTGAGATTATAGGTTGTTAGTTCCCAATGAAGTTTCTGAACCATACTTGGCATTGTGAATTGCTTGTTACTTGAGCATAGGAAATCATATGACAAAATCTATATATGTTGTTGTTATTAGAATGATCATGATGCCCTCATCTCCGTATTTTATTTTTATCGACGCCTCTATCTCTAAACATGTGGACATATTTTTCGATTTCGGCTTCCGCTTGAGGACAAGCGAGGTCTAAGCTTGGGGGAGTTGATACGTCCATTTTGCATCATGCTTTCATATCAATATTTATTGCATTATGGGTTGTTATTACACAATATATCTCGTTACTTATGGCTATTCTCTCTTATTTTACAAGGTTTACCATGAAGAGGGGGAATGCCGACAGTTGGAATTCTGGCTGGAAAAGGAGCAAACATTGGAAACCTATTCTGCACAACTCCAAAAGTCCTGAAACTCCACGAAACAACTTTTTGGAATTTATAAGAATTTCTGAGCGAAAGAAATAGGCCAGGGGGCCCACACCCTGTCCAGGAGACAGGGGGCGCCCCCCCCCCCCATAGGGCGCGCCCCCTATCTCCCTGGCCCCCTGGTGGGCCTCTGGCATCCATCTTCTGCTATATCATCACTCTTACCCTAGAAAAAATCGTGGGCAAGCTTACGGAACGAAACTCCTCCGCCACGAGGCGGAACCAATCTAGGGCTCTGGCGGAGCTGTTCTGCCGGGGACACTTCCCTCCGGGAGGGGGAGATCATCACCAACATCATCACCAACGATCCTCTCATCGGGAGGGGGTCAATCTCCATCAACATATTCACCAGCACCATCTCCTCTCAAACCCTAGTTCATCTCTTGTATCCAATCTTGTATCAAAAACCACAAATTGGTACTTGTGGGTTGCTAGTAGTGTTGATTACTCCTTGTAGTTGATACTTATTTGTTTACTTGGTGGAAGATCATATGTTTAGATCCTTAATGCATATTATTATAACTCTGATTATGAACATGAATATGATTTGTGAGTAGTTACGTTTGTTCCTGAGGACATGGGTGAAGTCTTGCTATTAGTAGTCATGTGAATTTGGTATTCGTTTGATATTTTGATGAGATGTATGTTGTCTTCTCCTCTAGTGGTGTCATGTGAACGTCGACTACATGACACTTCACCATTATTGGGCCTAGAGGAGGGCATAGGGAAGTAATAAGTAGATGATGGGTTGCTAGAGTGACATAAGCTTAAACCCTAGTTTATGCGTTGCTTCGTTTGGGGCTGTTTTGGATCCACATGTTTCATGCTATGGTTAGGTTTACATTAATACTTTTGTTGTAGTTGCGGATGCTTGCAATAGGGGTTAATCATAAGTGGGATGCTTGTCCAAGTAAGGGCAGTACCCAAGCACTGGTCCACCCACATATCAAATTATCAAAGTACCGAACGCGAATCATATGAGCGTGATGAAAACTAGCTTGACGATAATTCCCATGTGTCCTCGGAGCTCCTTTATCATTATTAGAAGTTGTCCAGGCTTATCCTTTGCTACATAAAGGATTGGCCACCTTATTGCACTTTATTTACTTTATTTACTTGTTGCTCGTTACTATTTAACTTATCACAAAACTCTCTATCACCTATAATTTCAGTGCTTGCAGAAAACCTTACTGAAAACCGCTTATCATTTCCTTCTGCTCCTCGTTGGGTTCGACACTCTTACTTATCGAAAGGACTACTATAGATCCCCTACACTTGTGGGTCATCAGTAACTCTTTTGAGGTGGCGCACACGAGTCCACATATTCACCATATCAATACACCACTATGGATCCGCTCCCGTCTCCCTACGAGAACGCCATCCATAGCACTCACGCTTATCTTGCGTATTTTAGAGTATCCACCTTCACTTGTCTATGAACTATATAGGCAACCCAGAAGTCCTTTACCACGGACACGGCTATTCGAATATATCATATTAACCCTACAGGGGTGTACTTCTTCACACACACTCTCGCCACTTACCGCCATGTACATGTCATGTATCTCGGCAACCTTCAAGCGGAAGCCTGGCGAGGGTGTCGGCCACGACCTGACTAACCACACAAGTCTCTCGTCTAGGTTTATCGCCTATTCGGGTTCCATCCGCAAGGATATCCGGCCGGGGTGTCTCTCACAGCCCCAAACAAAGTGTGCAGGGTTCCCAAGCCCACCATCCGGGTGCCACTTGGTACACTGGGCCAATGTGCCTAGTCTGTCCCAAGTCCACCTGTACCGGGTGCCACTTGGTAGACTACTAGCACTACCTACAAACACCAGAAACTAGTTGCAACTCCTGGACAGAGATCGAGTTGATTAATAAGTCGAGTGAGTCAATTAAGGATCCCAATGTGTGGTAGTAGTTGTTCATGGATCACAAACACAGGACTCAGTTCCTGAGGACGGCTGCAATGAGACAACCCACCATGTACTCCTACATGGCCTCTCACCGCTACCTTTACCAAATCGTGTTCATACACTTAGCTCTCAACAGTAGGACATGTTCACCACATTCCAATTCATCCCCGATGAAACAAACCTGACACAACTCTAAGCAATAGCAGGTATGACAAACAATCATGAATGAGTAGGCACATCAGGGCTCAAACAACTCCTACTCATGCTAGTGGGTTTCATCTAGTTAGTGTGGCAATGACAGGTCATGTAGAGGAAAGGGGTTCAACTACCGCATCATGTAACAGTTGAATCGTTGTTGTCCTAATGCAGTAAAAGAGAGCAGGAGCGAGAGAGTGGGATTGTATCAGAATGAACAAGGGGGTTTTGCTTGCCTGGCACTTCTGAAGATAGTATAGTTCTTCATCGGTGTCATCGAACTCAACATCGGAACCACGTCTATCGAGAGGGGACAAACACCGGCAAACAAGGAAGAACACAATCAATGCAATGCACAATATGATGCATGATCATGACATGTCAGTATGCTATGATTTGAGCTAATGCATCTAGCAACAGATTAAATGGAGTTGGTTTAAATCCAAGATTCAAATTCAAACTCCACATGTGGTTATTTAGATGCAATTTAAATGATTTGTGCTAAACAGAAGCTATAACTTGTTCTAACATGCATGAAAATGGTACAGATGGATAGATTGGATTTTTTGATCATTTTTCATATATAAATCATTTCATTTGGAGTTACGATTGATTTTCTATGAATTTTAGAAGTTCTGGCTATTTTCTGAAATAAATAAATCATTTCTGATTTATTTAAAAACCCAGACATGACGTCGGCATGACATCTGTGCGACATCAGCAGGTCAACGCGCCAGGTCCAGGTCAAACCTGACCAGTGGGTCCCACAGGTCAGTCTCACAGTGATGGCTAGGCTCACAGACATGTGGGGCCGGTCAAGGGCCACGTTAGCGAGGTCAACGCTGATGCGTGGGGCCACTGTGATTAAATAAAACTTAAACAGAAATTAGCAGGGTCTAATTAGCTATGTGGGACCGGTTCGTCAGCGGCACAGGTGTCTGCTAACCACGTGATTAACCTAATCTAATGATGACACATCAGCGTCACCGGAACTACGCCGGCGGCGACCAGGACACAGTGGAGATCTTCGGGTTTCTTGCTCCGATGACCAAACGAGTGGCAGAGAGGCTCTACACGTAGTTGGCGCTCTTCCGCATCCAACAGGACCGGAGTCAGCGGCTGGGGTGGCCGGTAGCAACGGCGAGGAGCTCGGCCGCGGTGGCCGGAGCTCGGGCATGAGCGCGGGCAGTGTTGCGGTGCGCGAGCTAGCAAGCTGAGGCGCTAGAGGGGGCCTACGCGATGCGGTGAGTGGGTTGGACGCGTCGGGCGGACCATTTGGTCGCCCGAGTCGCGTCGGCGGCGAGCGCAGGCGGCGACGGGTTCGGGCGTAGGCGGTCCGGTGGCTACGGAGGCCTACGGGGAAGAAGAGAGGGATGGGCGGGGTCAGAGGATCATGGCGAGTCGGACGAGGAGGTCGGCGAGCTCGGAGACGGTCTGGAGCAGTCGAGGCGGCAAGGGGGGTCTCCGGCGACCCGAGGAGGAAGAAGGGGTCGGGGACGTTGTCACGGAGCTCCTGATGGTGCATGGCTTTGTGCAGAGGACGCGGGGGTCGAGGCGGAGCTCGTGGCATATTCGGGAGGGCGTGGGGAGGTCGATGGCAGCGGCGAAAGGCGACGGTGGCGGCGGCTTCGTTTGATAGTGAGAGAGAGGGGTCCAGGGGAGAGGATGAGGGCGAGGGAGAGCGAGAGAGTGAGGGGAAAGTGAGGGGGCTCAGGCGTCTCCAGACGCGGATTAGGACGAAGGAGCGGCCTCCAGCGTGAAGCAGGAGGTGGCCGGCGTCGACGCGGGTGCGTCCAGCACGCAGCTGCTTCGGGGCGAGGGGGAGGAAGACGACAGAGGAGGCTGGTGGTGGGCTGGGCCGCAGGTGGGCCAGCACAGGAGCTGGGCCGGTTGGTGGCGCCAGGTAAGCCCTTCTCTCTCTCTCTCTCTTCTTAATTGTTTTTGTTTTTCTATTATTCTGTAGTCTTTAGGGCTTTATTAAAAATACTTATACACTTCCAAAAATCATGAAACTACTCATGATCACTGTTGGGAATATATCCTACAGTAAACATTTTAGTTTATGATTATTTGAGCATTTAAAATATTTAATAGCATTTAAATGCATAAATGCAAATAGAGTATGATTTAATCCAGAGCCCAAATATGCCATGGAAAAATGTGCATCACCTCTGGTTATTGCTTCTAGCATTTTCCAGAAAAGATGAACATTTTTGAAAGCCATTTGGATTCACTGAGAATATTTTAGTTGAACCTAGTGAATTCTTTTGATGCTAGGGTTTAGGCAATCCCCATTTCTATTTTCTTTCAAAGTTTAAACATGATGCACACATGAAACTAACCTTGTGCATTGCCAGAAGCTAGGGATGTGACATCATATAACATTATATCGTCAATGAACGTTAAGCGTGCGGACCCTACGGGTTTGAGAACTATGTAGACATGACTAAGACACATCTTCGGTCAATAACCAATAGCGGAACCTGGATGCCCATATTGTCTCCTACATATTCTATGAAGATGTTTATCGGTTGAACCGTTATGACAACATACGTAATTCCCTTTGTCCATCGGTATGTTACTTGTCCGAGATTCGATCGTCAGTATCTTCATACCTAGTTCAATATCGTTACAGGCAAGTCCCTTTACTCGTTCCGTAATACATCATCTCATAACTAACTCATTAGTCATTTGCTTGCAAGGCTTCTTATGATGTGTATTACCGAGAGGGCCCGGAGATACCTCTTCGATACTCTGAGTGACAAATCCTAATCTCGATCTATGCCAACTCAACAAACACCTTGAGAGATACCTGTAGAGCATATTTATGCAAGGTATTCCTCCGGTACCCGGGAATTGCATAATCCCATAGTCGAAGGAACATGTATTTGACATAAAGAAAGCAATAGCAATAAACTAAACGATCATTATGCTAAGCTAACGGATGGGTCTTGTCCATCACATCATTCTCCTAATGATGTGATCTCATTTATCAAATGACAACACATGTCCATGGTTAGGAAACCTAACCATCTTTGATTCAACGAGCTAGTCTAGTAGAGGCTCACTAGGGACACCATATTTGTTTATGTATTCACACATGTATTTAGGTTTCCGATCAATACAATACTAGCATGAATAATAAACCTTTATCATGAAGAAGGAAATATAAAATAACAACTTTATTATTGCCTCTAGGGCATATTTCCTTCACCTTCCTCTGTCGTGTGGTACACCACGGCAGCGCGTGCGGGCTACATAATGTGTAGATCAACATTGATTGAACGAATCAATCAACAAGTTGATCAAGAGGAAGCAAAACTTACAACCTCGTCCCCAACTGCGTGCAATGGCCACATTGCCTCTAGCTGACGAACCACGTTATAAAACTTGGTGACACTAGTTTGGATAGTATATCAGCGATATGATAATGACCTCACATTGTGTTTTTTACTGGGACCTCACATTGCGTTATTGAATGACGTGCATATCGTAGGGCGCAATGTGCTTTCGTGCGAGAAATGATTCATGCACTTGCTGACATAAGGCCCCCCCGTTGCTCCTGCCTACGAAATCCATGGATACGACCAACCACGCACCGCACAATTCATCCTCCATGGTCGAGTAGTTCACCGTCCTTCGTACTCTAAAAAATGACATAGTGTTTGAAAATAAGCTCAATGGCATTTAATCGAGCACTTGTTGAACGTGGTGTACGTCATGGAGGTCGTCCACAAGGGGGGGAGTGTACCGGGATACAAACGGCTCTGGGGTGGACAACGTCGTCGTAAAGGCGAGCGGCCACGTCCGTGCTGGTTGCGGAAGTCCGGAATGCCTCTTTGGCGGCCAGACATGTACATCGGCGGAGGTGGAGGGGGCGGATGCAAAGCAAGGGGGAGGGAGGGTCCTGCGTGGCTGTTCTTCGAACTCCCGCAACCCTTCCCCATTTGTCTTCAATATGCGGGAGAAAACATGTTCGGACCGCTCAGCAGACCGATACAGGCCCGCGTTGGATGGCTTCCACGGTCTGGACCGCGTGGTCCGGATGTATACAGGTGGGTTGAGGTCGGTGTTGGAGATGCCCTTACATCTGACTACTTGCCGATTATAAGGTTTGATATAGATGATGTGGCAATATCATATAGCCAACAACCGACTGAGAACGACATTTTGGAGCTTGGCCTCCATGGATGCCGAAGTTTTTGAAATAAAAAAATTCATATCGTTTGGTTTCAGGAAAATCTATTTTTTTTTGTACAAGTACACAAGGATGTGATGGGTATGTGTATAAAATTTCAGAATGAAATTCCTTGAGATGCGATTTGTGCAAACAGAACAAATTCATAGACTTTTGAGATGAATAGTATCGTGTGTTGAAAAGCCAGAGCTTTGTCTTTTTTGCACATCCATCATTTCAACGTATTTCGTCCTGAAAATTTACACACGTGTGTTATGCCTTCATGTATGTCTGTATTTTTTCAGAATTTTTGAAATGTAAAATATATTAAATTTGTTGAATTTTGATTTTTTTTCAGAAACCGGCCTCCATGGAAGCCAAGCTCCATAAGCAATTTTCCGAAGCTGACTATGATGTTAACCATGTTCTAAGTATAAAGTTTCTAAGGAGCGGGAGCTTTTAATATCCACCTCTCTCGCCTTCTTGTTCGTGGCTCAACCTGACAGTTGGATCGGGTTTGACTGGGTCAAGCTTTCAAAGATCCATGCTCGAATATTAAGCGGGTGTGCAATCGTACCCATGAGCCTACCCATGCCTAAACCCGACGGCCAACGGGTGTCCCGACCAAATAGGGCATCCATCGGGTCTGATATTCTAATTCATTTTTATTTTACCGAGCTGACTGCCTGAGTTTCGTCTGGCATGACTTTTAACTGCGAATGCCCTTCCTTGTCTGCTTTTAGCACAACCCAGCCTACCGTGCGCTCAAGCAAGCAAGGTGGGACTAAACGAGCTACGCCTTTGCTCAATTCACGGCAGGCACACACATCACACTGCACACGCTCGTGCATGGGCTTAAATCGTTGGAGGCACACTAGTAGTAGTAGTATACTAGACCAGAAGCGCGCCCTGGCGCGCGGTGCCGGTTCAAATGGTGTGACTAAGCGCGTGTGCCAGCCGGGCAAGTTTAGCATGTTTAGTTGCATCTGATGAATCAGAAGTATTATCCTGACTAAAAACCGCAGGAGTTGAGCACAAAGCAAAAGCATGTAGCTTGATTAACAGAAGCATGGCATATAGTTCAGTGCTATAGAGCAACAAAAGCAGAAAAAGCGTTAGTGAGATGAATATTGAGCAAGCAAACCACATACAGGGCTAACAGAGGCTGCCATTTTTTCATACTAAGCATCATTTTGATGCAACATAACATTCGGGAGTAAGTATTAGACTATTAGTACAAAAGGCTTAGGCATCAAGCAGTTTTGATGAAACATAATATCCAGAGGTAGGCACTGCTCCAAAACGTGAACCCTCGAATAGAAGTTCATTGAGTGGTAGCATCAACAGCACCGAAGCAAGTTGTTCTTGGCACTGGCTGGTCATCGCTGGCGAATGAACTGTGTAGGGAAGGTTTCATTGTTTATTAGTAGAAACCAACTTGCATAATGACCAATAGGAATACACTGTAATATGAACCGGTGCGAATATCTCATGCTCTCGTGCTTGAGCCTGTCTTTTGGTCGTGTATAGTTTTTTCTCCAAATGGTAGCTTCTGTCCTTCAGATTGTTTGCCACCACTTCAATATTCACAAGGGTGTAATTAGTGGTTTTGTCTATAACACGAGTAGGTGGAAAGCCATGTTCGATAACGTAGTGAAGCTGATCCGAGAAGGCACACATGTATCTGAGCGCAATTAAGCTGCCTTTAGAAAGTTTGCCTATCGCCTCAAACGCCTCGTCAAGTCTAAGTCTCAAATAACCATTGTATTGCTGCATCCTTTTAAACCATGCATAGTTTAGATCCATCACGACAGTGTTTGTAGCATTTTCCATGTACCTGATGGCTGCCACAACTGCAGAATCTTCTGCCACTTCCTGATTGGCAGACCAAACACGAGTAATTGTCATCTGCAGCAGTTGATTCCATTAATCTGTGTAGAGGTGTAGAAGAGCACCATGACAATGACTGTCCTGTGAGTATTGCCTTCCACGATAAATGGTGTCAGGTATGTTAGGGTGCTCTAACAGTAGATTAAGCATCATTCTGGCTGGCACCCTTATAGTGGCTGGACCGATCTGTACCATCTTTGAATGAGTAAGACATATATACAGTGTTTGGATTGATCTACCTCACCACATGCTTTGGAATCAGAGTAGTACGCCCAAAATAAGAATATAGGCACACATATGCAGATACAATGTAGGTTTTTTATAACAAAGACAGTTTGGAACTATCTTATCTAATTGTTTAATTTATTTATTTTGGATGAACATGATATCTGCAGAGAGTGAAGCTACCGGCAAAGAGGGCGGTGAAGTCTGACTAACC
Source organism: Triticum aestivum (assembly GCF_018294505.1). Classification (NCBI taxonomy): domain Eukaryota; kingdom Viridiplantae; phylum Streptophyta; class Magnoliopsida; order Poales; family Poaceae; genus Triticum; species Triticum aestivum. The sequence continues at coordinate 552,962,339 of NC_057804.1, forward strand.
TGGATATCTGGATGGATTATTTTGTTTACCGATGATGTAGATCCAAGCGAGGCTCGGTCGTAGACCTCATTATCATCCATAGTGGCCGGCAAATCGTCTCTAGAAGAAACGTGTTGACATTCAAAGATCGTAGGTGAGAAAACTAAAAATAAAGTGAAGCTCCAAAGATTGTAGGTGAGGAAAACTGAAAAGGAAGTACCTTTCCCGGTGAAGTTCTTGTTGCCCGAAGTTTCGTGCTAGAAGGCGCCTTCTCTTGCGCCACCAGGTTCTGTTTTACACATAGTAGAAGGGAACCAGAAATATTAGGTCAGCCTTGCTCGTCCTTTATAAGGCATTGAACAAAGAAACAGGCTTTTCATTGTGTCTATCTAGGCCTAGATGGTTGCCTCAGGTTGAAAACAAAAGAAACACACTCCAGGCCTTCATATCAATACAGAGAATCTGAGCCCCGGTGCATCAATTATGTGCGTGTGGTGTCATCTAAAATAGAAGGCTCAGTATGGTCATGTATTTGGATTTCTGGAGACAAATTTATCAGGAATCTGCTACAGATTATACAAATAATAACAGGATTAGGTGAAATGTCAGTAGGCGTTTGATGTTTGTTATGACATCTGCATTCCAACCGATTGCTGAGGGCACGTGCGAATAAAAAGGGTTCAGGGTTCAATGCATATAGGCTCAGATTTGCCTTTCCTTATCACATAATCTACCCCATCATCTCTTATCACCAAATCAATCTGTTTATACAGTGGAGCTGCCCTGGTTATCACTCAATAAGAATGACCATCCAAAGGACAGAACAATAAGTATCACAGGATCAAAAAGGATTCTAGAGACAAGAGGGAGGACCCAACTTATACCCACGGCTAATCATCATCGCCCTAGCAAGAATGGCTTCCGACCGATGTGGCACGTGATTCAAACGCGGTGGGGCAGGCTATTTACGCGCGCTGGCACGGTCGAGGTGAAATTGTTCATTGCAACAGTAACTATTTTTTATCCGACGGGCGAGGTCAATCCAGGGCTCGATCCGACGGCTCAGACCGCATCAAGCAACCAGATCCAACGGCCAGGAATGCCAAGCGGCTGAGGAGGTTGGAGGATGACCGGCATCCTAGAGCAACTGCTTAAACCATTGAGTACAAAAGTCATTCATGCCAACCACAAAAAGGAAATAATCTGCAATGCAAGGCTAATATGATTTATCTATTGCCAATCACTGTATCCATTTAAATTATGATCTGAACATATATACTTTCCAGTCACATGGCATCATCTTTTTAACTGAACTAAACCTCCAAAGTTATGTCTGAAAGTACATGTTGTCCTCATGTGTGGTTTTGGTAATTAATGACAATTCTTATGGACTAATGTTTGCATTAAGATATACATTTGAAGGTTAGTCCCATTGGAATGTGATTGAAGAATAATGGAAGACAACTCCTTTGAAGCAACAATTACATTGAGATGATCAAAATGAAGTTCGTTGGAGTATCTAAAGGGTTGCCATGCTTAGAGCTATGGTTTGAGACATAATGGATCAAGATCTTAAAAGGATGATTTGAATGATGAACTCTAGGAGTGGCTCAAATATATGATCATAATGGACTCATGTGTTGAGTCATGATTGATCAAGTATTCAAGCAAGCTATTCAAGTGAAGAATTCAATATACCCTTCAAGACGTAAAGATTAAACATGGAGTAGAGATATAGGTTGACCAAGATGAAGCTCAAAGATCGAACTCTAAATGGTCAATACACGAGCACAAATGATGCACCACATAGGATCTTGTTGTCTGATAAGAAATTATCAATTGCACTCTGTGTACTAACCCATACTGTGTGTTGTCTATGTTTTTTATGGTTGGGTGATTCTCATGGGCTCGCATCGAGAAAGAGATTTCAAGTGTCTATGAGAGGATGACATCAAGTGTTGGTGATCATGGTTGACAAGGCCAAGTTCAAGATAACCATCCCAAAGGATTACATGCTTGAAGCTTGTGGATGATCACATGATGGATAAGTGAAGATGAATACAAAGCAAAGCTTCCCCACATTGTGTATGGGGAAGAGACTTGAAGACTTCACCAATGTCTTGCCTTCATCTTGAGCCAAGAAGAAACATCAACATCAAGCTCAAGTGAACGGATCGTGTCAAAGGTATTAGTTCCTTTGACGTTAGTGTTGGGGAGTGACGACCACCAAAGAAACATATACACTCAAGAATGGATTCTTGATAGCTATGTAGTGTAGCTATTTCTATGATTCTTGAGTTATAGGGATCCCGCACTATTAAGAGGGGATCAAAGGGGTTTGTGATGGATTTGCTCAAGTCAACATCTTCTATACACAATTCCACTCATATCCTATATACCAAAGAAAAGCCAAAGCCAAATAGTTTCCCAAAATATATGATCTAACCTTTGCATAATTTCAACCCTACATTTTGGTTTATTTTGGGTGGTTCTCTATCTGAAGACTTGGAGCTTTTCCATAGCTTCAAAACGAGCCCAAGATCATCAAAATCGAAGTCCGGATGTGAAAGTTATGCATGTTTTAGTTTTGGGGTTCCTTCTGTTATTTTGGCCGGACGTCCGGTAACGTCCGGAAATCCGGTGCGCCAATCCAGAATCAAACGGACGGAAATCCGGTAAGTTCCGGACGTCCGGTCTCCGGACATCCGGAAAATGTCGGACGTCCGTCAAACCTGTTTCGCAAATATCCTGATACATTCGTCTGATGGCGTGCTACAGCCATCGGACGTTCGGTGTTCCACCGGACGTCCGGTGCCTGTTTTGCCACCGGATGTCCGGTAATCCACCGGACGTCCGACACTTTCCTGAGAAGAATTCCCCCCAACGGCCAGATTTGTGCCCATACTATAAAAATCCCTTCACCACTTCGTGGAGGGGCTGAGCAACACAACTATCTTGACCCACACTTGAAGAAAAGCTCCCTCTCCTTTCTCCTACCTCAAATCTTAGATCCCGGAGAGATTTGTGAGAGTTCTTGAGAGAGATTCCACTCAAGTGAAGATCCACTCCCTCTCCCTCTCTTGACCAAAGGAATTCGTGATTTGAGCAAGTCTTGAGCATTTCCCCCTTGATCTTGTTACTCTTGGAGGTTGGAGACTCCTAGGCGGTAGGAGTGCTTCGGTGAGGAATCAACTTGTGATCTGTCCCCCGAAAAGTTTGTGAAGGTTTGGAGGCCACCTCAAGGTCTACCATTAGTGGTTGGGAATCGCCTTCGTGGTGATATCTCAAGGAGAATAGGGTGAGCCTTCGTGGCGTTGGTGTGCCTTCGTGGTAACATCCACCTCTCTAACGGTGACTAGCTTCCCTCCAAGGAAGTGAACATCGGGATACATCATCGTCTCCGTGACTTCGGTTATCCCTAACCCTAACTCCTTACTTGTGGTTTACCTTGGTCACTTGACCGCGCATTCACTATTCTTGTTGTCCTCATTATATTGTGTTGGTTACCATATCGTAGAGATTATTTAGGCCAACACTTTATAGTCCGCAATTCATACTTTCTACTATTGTTCTATCTTGTGTTTAGTGTGAATTGCTAGCTTATAACATATGTTGTGTAAGCTTGTAGTGCTTACTTGAGTTTTGCTTGTATCATTCAATTCCATATATTGTGATACAATTTATGTAAGCTTGTATTGCCTACTTGTGGGTGTGTGTATTATTCATTTCCATATCTTGTGATATACATTGAGTAAGTTTGTGTAACTTACTTGTGCTTACTCATATCCTCGTTGTTCTCATCTTGTTTATGCTAAGTTGTTGGTGCACTTAGTGAGCCTAGTATATTTAGGATTTGTGCTTGAAAAGTATTCGCTTAGTTTATTTCCGCATTAGGATATAGACAAATCCATAAAAGATTTTAAAATGCCTATTCACCCCCCCCCCCTCTAGGCGACATCGTGGTCCTTTCAATGTCAATGATTAAATATGGCATTAATGTAAAATATGGTAATGGGGTGGTTTATTTGGGTCAAAAAAAGGCAAACAACACAACACATAGTATCCAATTAAGCATAGCAATTAACAATCAGGGATACTAATGAGGGAACTCTGAAAATGGATAGATCACCTCACATAATGATTATCTCAGCATACCTAGGCTAGGCAAGTGAAACCGACAACAAGGGTAAATAAAGCAGTTGTTCCCTTGGCAGTGGCCAGAAATGCTCAAAACCCACTAAACACCAACGCTGACTATTGGATATTTTGCCAAATGCACCATCTATTCTTCTCTTAATTCATCGATGATGGCACAACAGGTGTATTGCTCAATCTATCTATCCAACTAATGTATAGCCTTCAACCATCTATGTCGATGCATCTCACCTCTAACTGAACTGTTACCACCCAAAACATAAATACACTGCATATGTACCAAGAAAAGTAATCCTTGATTTCTCTTTGCATAGCAATAATGAAATTAAACAAAGGAGAACATAATGCTTACATAGACATGAAAAGCAACAAAATTAGATATTTTGTCAAAAGCATAGCACGCACATGATAAGGTAGAAGCCCAGGAAAAGAAACAAATTGTGAGAGGAATGGAACATGGAGAGAAACAACCTTGGAATCAGAATGAGAGGGGGATCACATGTACGTGCTGCTTCCAAGGATTACCTCATTCTTCAGGCCATTGCAGATATGAAAATAAAAGGCAACCGAGGTTGACATCACACACACAGAGAGAGAGAGAGAGAGAGAGAGATGGCCGGGGTGCTTTGCTCCCTGATAAACCGTGGTGAGCCAGCGTGCTACACGGGAGCAAATAGATGGAATCGAGGCCTTGGCACAAGGCGCTTGTAGGACTAGATGTAGAGGAAAAGGAGCACGTCATGGAGGTCGGCCTCCCACGAGCCGTCCGCTGCGGGGTCGTCATCATCGCCGGGGAGCACGGCGGCGAGCGCCCCGAGCGCCAGCGCGGCCTGGTCGGCGGGGATCTACAGCGGCTCCGCGAGCACCGCGGCACCCACGCGCCCGGGCCCCGGCGGCACGAGCTGAGCAGGAGGGCTCGGGAGCCGCCGCCGTGCCCGGGGACCAAATGCTCAAAACCCACTAAACACCAACGCTGACTATTGGATATTTTGCCAAACGCACCATCTATTCTTCTCTTAATTCATCGATGATGGCACAATAGGTGTATTGCTCAATTATCTATCCAACTAATGTATAGCCTTCAACCATCTATGTCGATGCATCTCACCTCTAACTGAACTATTACCACCCAAAACATAAATACACTGCATATGTACCAAGAAAAGTAATCCTTGATTTCTCTTTGCATAGCAATAATGAAAATAAACAAAGGAGAACATAATGCTTACATAGACATGAAAAGCAACAAAATTAGATATTTTGTCAGAAGCATAGCATGCACATGATAAAGTAAAAGCCCAGGAAAAGAAATATATTGTGAGAAGAATGGAATATGGAGAGAAACAACATTGGAATCAGAGTGAGAGGGGGATCACATGTACGTGCTGCTTCCAAGGATTGCCTCATTCTTCAGGCCATTGCAGATCTGAAAATAAAAGGCAACCGAGGTTGACATCACACACACACACACACACACACAGAGAGAGAGAGATGGCCGGGGTGCTTTGCTCCCTGATAAACCATGGCGAGCCAGCGTGCTACACGGGAGCAAATGGATGGAATCGAGGCCTTGGCACAAGGCGCTTGTAGGACTGGATGTAGAGGAAGAGGAGCACGTCGTGGAGGTCGGCCTCCCACGCGCCGTCCGCTGTGGGGTCGTCGTCGTCGCCGGGGAGCACGGCGGCGAGCGCCCCGAGCGCTAGCGCAGACTGGTCGGCGGGGATCTGCAGCGGCTCCGCGAGCACCACGGCACCCACGCGCCCGGGCCCCGGCGGCACGAGCTGAGCAGGAGGGCTCGGGAGCCGCCGCCGTGCCCGGGGACCAGCTCGCGGACGGGGAGGGCGGGCGCCCACTCGCCGCCGCCTTGCCCTGCTGCTGCTCCTCCCCGCTGCCGTTGCCGTCGTGCTCCTCGTCCTCCCTCCGCTTTTGGGGAGGGGGGGCTTTGCTGCGGTGGATCTGGCCGCCGACGGCGCGGGGAGGCGGGCGGCGGCGGCGGCGGCGGCGATGTGGGCGGGAGGAGAGGAGGCGATGGGAGGGAAGGGGAACGAGAGAAAGGGGGAGGAGGCGTGCGGGAGGGGGACGGGAGCCGGCTAGGGTTGCCTCCACGGGAGCCGACCCTTTTATACCCTGGGCGAGTGAAATGACGAAAATGCCCCCGACGGGGCAGGTTATTTACGCGCGGTGGCACGGTCGAGGTGAAACTGTTCATTGCAACAATAACTATTTTTTATCCGACGGACGAGGTCATTTCAGGGCTCGATCTGACGGCTCAGATCGCATCAAGCAACCAGATCCAATGGCCAGGAATGCCAAACGGCTGAGGAGGCTGGAGGTTCACTGGATCTCTTATTTCTCGATATGGGCCTTATCATTGTGGAGCGATCGGCAGGAAATGAAAAGTGAAGCAAAGATGCATCTCTACTGTGAGTGTTTGGCTGTACTAAAGAAATTAATTACCATGTATCTTGACCAAAACGTCCACACATCATGTAAAATAACAAATATATTTATTCACTAATATTAATCGGGTGACCCATCGAACGACCTACGGGCAGAACCCTATGCCCATACCCTATCCATGACTAATCAGGTTATCCATCGGGCTTACCCATGGGCCAATATGACGACCCATATCCTACCCATCCGGGTCGGGTGTCCATGGACGCAGGCGCCCATGAGTCAAATTGCCAGGTTGATTTCGTGGCACTCCTTTTCCTTCCATATTTAATAGTAACAATTTTCAATAATAAAATGGACAACTATGTAGATTCTTCGTATTACTCACTCCGTCTAGAAATATTTGTCGTCAAAATAAATGAAAGAAGATGTATCTAGATGTATTTTAGTTCTAGATACATCTCTTTTTATCTATTTTGATGACAAGTATTTTCGGACGGAGGGAGTACTTTTTATGGGGAAGCTCAAGTTCATGGTGTTCCCACAATTTTTTCAATTTTGTTGCCACAAACTCCTATTGCCATTTTATAGAAAATACTTTAAAATGTATTTAAAACAGTACTCACATGCATAAAATTCAAATAAAAAATACATCTAAACAACATGAGTATATGGGAAAATATATCATCGCGCCATCCATTCTCCGAAATCAAATTCTGCCGTTCCAATGTCCCTTGCTTGTCTTTTCCAAAACAAAACAAAAAATACCGTACACGGTTTTTGCCACCACAGCTATAGACGCACCGCAGCAAATCTGGATCGTTGCAAGCAATATCGAACGAACGGTTCATACGATGCCATGTCACGGATCCACGGCACCCACAATTCCACCAGTCAGCGCTGACCTCTCTCCCACTATAAGGCTGGTCACAATGGGCAAGAACATAGTCTAGTAACTTACACACTTCCCTAGACTATGTTACTATCTCCACAGTGGGTAGGAACATCTATGTAGTGTCATGCAACAATGTATTTATTAGGTTATAGACTCATTGTTTCTTGGAGTGTGTGATGTTCCGGTAACTTAGCTAGTTACCACAAACACCTCTCTCTTCATTAAATATGTGACACATAAGCAAAGTTGTATTGGAGTGTGTGATGTTACTCCTAAGTTCCTCCCCATTGTGACCAGTCACAATGGGGAGGAACTTAGGAGTAACATCACACACTCCAATACAGGTCACAATGGGAAGGAACTTAGGAGTAACATCACACACTCCAATACAACTTTGCTTATGTGTCACATATTTAATGAAGAGAGAGGTGTTTGTGGTAACTAGCTAAGTTACCGGAACATCACACACTCCAAGAAACAATGAGTCTATAACCTAATAAATACATTGTTGCATGACACTACATAGATGTTCCTACCCACTGTGGAGATAGTAACATAGTCTAGGGAAGTGTGTAAGTTACTAGACTATGTTCTTGCCCATTGTGACCAGCCTAAACCTAGCACCGTGCTCCTTCTTTCCTCAACTCCAATTCCAAATCCCCCACACACCTTCCCGTGCGCACGCAACTCTCCACCGCAGCACCCAATCCCCACCCGTCTTTCCGGAGCAGCGATGGCCCCCAAGGCGGAGAAGAAGCCGGCGGCGAAGAAGCCCGCGGAGGAGGAGCCCGCGACGGAGAAGGCCGAAAAGGCCCCGGCCGGAAAGAAGCCCAAGGCCGAGAAGCGGCTGCCGGCTGGCAAGAAGACCGCCTCCAAGGAGGGCGGCGGCGAGAAGAGGGGCCGGAAGAAGGGCAAGAAGAGCGTCGAGACCTACAAGATCTACATCTTCAAGGTGCTGAAGCAGGTGCACCCCGACATCGGCATCTCCTCCAAGGCCATGTCCATCATGAACTCCTTCATCAACGACATCTTCGAGAAGCTTGCCGGCGAGGCCGCTAAGCTCGCCCGCTACAACAAGAAGCCCACCATCACCTCCCGGGAGATTCAGACCTCCGTCCGCCTCGTCCTCCCCGGGGAGCTCGCCAAGCACGCCGTCTCCGAGGGCACCAAGGCCGTCACCAAGTTCACCTCCTCTTAGATTCCATTGCCTGTATCCAATAGCTGTTCGCCCTGGTTATCGCCAAGTAGAAGCAGTGCTAGTGCTGGATGGGAGTTGCTGAATGCTTGCCGATGCTTCGTTTGCTGTAAGAAAAGAATTATGAATCTATGGTGCCTCTTTTGCAAGCTGAGATTTAGTAACGTCGCTTATGATCTGACTGTTGTTTGCTTTTCTGCTCTTCTGAACCGAATTGTGCCACGGGACTGAACACTTGTATTGTTAATGTTAGGTTTCAGTTCCTTGAAACTTTTTGGATTGGTTGCATGAGTTTATGAGTACCGCTGTGTTCATGTCAAGATAATGATGAGCAACATCAACGCCATGATTTTGCCTTGCTCCTGCTTTTGGTTTGTAACTCTAGAAGTTAGCATTGCTTTTCAATTAGTTTGCAGCACCTTGTTGACACTATTAAATTTTCAAGTTTGACAATTGCTGTAATTTGTATTTGCAGCATCAGTATCATCTAGTAGTTGGTTAATAGTCTGCTGCCTGTAGTTGTTGACTTGGTGTGTCAGTATCATGGACTAGTAATTTTTTATCTACCGACTGTTGTGCTTGTAGGGTTTGGACTTCAAATGGAATGTGAAATATCCGCACTGAACTGAAGAAGTCAGAACTTTGTGACTTGAGACGACAGTATTATGTCAGAAATTGCCTTATTGCTTTTGCAACAAACATGAAGTTTAAGTGGAATTTATAACACTGAAGCAAAGGAACATGCAAGTGTTTTTTTTTTACAAATAAATATGCACGTGGCATGGAGTCATGGAGAGGGGAGAGTATATAGCATAAAACCATCAGTACCGCGGCAAGGGTTAAAAAAAAACTATATGTTTTTAAAATTCACCGAAAGCTACCATAAATTTGGTTTTTAGTTTCAAAAAACAATGATGACCGGTTGATTAAATTTAAACTGTTTTTACGAATGTTGGGGCCTGTTGGACAGGTCCATGTTATCTGAAACAATTAAATTTGACCGTTTTATGGCCGGTGAGACCCATATAGCTGCTTCACTAAAATCCCTAATGCAAAAAAAAGAAAGAAAGAAGAAGAACCCATGCTCTCCGGCCTTCCTTCCTCTTTCTCCCGACGGAGCACCGCCAACTACCTTACACACTCGCGCTTGCTGCGTCGCCAACGGGCTCCGTCCCCGCAGAAGCCGCAACGCCGTGTCGACTACCACCTCTAAGGCCATGGTTCACGTGGCAAGAAATGTCTCTTCAAGGTGGAGGTGTGTGGGAACAACTAGGCGCAACCGCTCGACAACATCCGCCAAAACCCTGCCCCGACCGATCTGGGTGCTCTTGCACCCCGCGCCTGCATAGGCTTTGTACTCTGGATCCGTCCAAGATCATCGTGGTGTCGGACGCCCCCTGTGCCAGCACTGTTTCAACGCGTAACTCCAAGTTGGGCTGGTCGAGTCTGAGGGCACGGTTCGTCAACAAGTTGGTGATAGGCGGTGCAGGGCGGAGGAGTCGAACCGTCTGCCCCGCGAGCATGACACCACGATCGGAGAGGGATGCCGCGACGCCTCGAGCGCCTTCCTCAAGTGGTGCGGTGCGACAAAGATTGCTCAGACAAAAACGACTATGACAATGTCGGCAGTGCCATGCCATCGTCTGCTACTTGGCCTAGTCTAGATGGAAATGACGACGACGGTACCACTGACCTTGGAGGCCATGCCTACGAGGTTACTGTCCGTTGGTCTCGTTCACGCCGTCGTCGGTTTGATCGCTAAACTAAGGCAATGTAAGTAAAAATACATATAGAGCATGTATAGTGACCGAATTTAAAGTATATTTAAGTCCAGTGACCAAAGTCAAATGCCGACTCAAGTTCAAGTATACTATGGATAAATTCTGCTCCTATTGCAACCACAGGAACGCAGTCTGAATTCTGGCGTAAAAATGGAAAAGGGAGAAATGTAGCGTCACATATCCCAGCTTCCGCCCGGGCTCCATCACACCACTCATGAGAGAACCGAAGAACACCTAAAAAAAGAGAACCGAAGAGGGGTCTACGCAGGCCACTGGCCACAGTTCCAGCACGCCCGAGCACACAACGCAGCTGCACTGCAACCAGCCAATCAAAATCGAGAAACCAGCGCGCCACGGATCGCTCCCCTACGATCCGCGTGACTCATCTGAAACTAATCCTCACCACCCACTTCCCGCAGATCCAACGCTCAGAACTCCACTCCCCTCCCGAAGCACATCGCGCCCAGAAACGCAAAAATTTCCCCAGACTCGCGCCCACCGGCCGCCTCCTCCCGCTCGTTAAAACCCCCGGACCCCCTCCCCGTCTTCCTCATCCCAGCCCCCAAATCTCCCAAGCAGTTCGTCGCCTCAACCCCGAGCCCGCCACCCCCACCCGCCAGCCCCGATGGCCCGCACGAAGCAGACGGCGAGGAAGTCCACCGGCGGCAAGGCGCCGCGGAAGCAGCTCGCGACCAAGGCGGCGCGCAAGTCCGCCCCGGCCACCGGCGGCGTGAAGAAGCCGCACCGCTTCCGCCCCGGCACCGTCGCGCTCCGGGAGATCCGCAAGTACCAGAAGAGCACCGAGCTGCTCATCCGCAAGCTGCCCTTCCAGCGCCTGGTGCGGGAGATCGCGCAGGACTTCAAGACCGACCTCCGCTTCCAGAGCTCCGCCGTCTCCGCGCTCCAGGAGGCCGCCGAGGCCTACCTCGTGGGGCTGTTCGAGGACACCAACCTCTGCGCCATCCACGCCAAGCGCGTCACCATCATGCCCAAGGACATCCAGCTCGCCCGCCGCATCCGTGGCGAGAGGGCGTAGGTTGCCTCGTATTTGTCTGATCTGGAGGTGTAGAGATGTTAGCTTCATCATAGCATGTGTCTGATCTTGTATCGTGGTAGGAAGGTCCCTCGTTCGTGGTAGCTTGGCCGTGTTATGTTCTAGTGTACTGTCTGATGTTACCCTCTTGTTGCCATCAGCAATGTGGAAGTTGGCTCTCAGATCTTAATTTTGTGCTTTGTGATGCCCATTGCGTAGATAGAAATTTCTTGGAATTTTGTGCTTCGCGATGCCTTTTGCGCTCGTGCTGTTTGCAAACCTTATCGCGTTGAAAGAAATTTCTTGCAACCTGATAAGTGGCGATTTGTTCCTCCAGTTTTCAGTTTGTTCCATTACATGTTATTCCACTGTGATGCTAGTGGAATGAATCTTGTATTCTTTGAAGCCTAGTGCACTGATCTTTTTGATTTGACCTTCACATCTTGTTATTGAAACACTTGAAGTTTCTGAAATTGTTGAGATTTGGAGATATTTGGATTCGAGTTCTAGGGATTTGACAGGAAGAACATGGGGAAAAACTCTGGGACCTTCTGCTCTGTTCGAGCGAGCCCCTCTTCTCTTAATATTGTGATTCTTACACTCCAGTCCTCCACGAATTACATATTTACTTAGTTACATATAACTCAACACTCCCCCTCAAGATGGGGCAAATGCATCGTACAACCCCATCTTGCTACAGAAGGTAGAAAATAATCTATCAGGCAAGCCCTTTGTGAGGATATCTGCTAATTGATTCGATGAATTTACATACGACATGTAGATAATTCTGAGATCCAGCTTCTCCTTAATAAAGTGACGGTCTATTTCAATATGTTTTGTTCGGTCATGTTGCACAGGATTGTTAGCAATATCGAGGGCCGCCTTATTATCACAGTACAACATCAGTGGTTTTGATTGGAATAGGCCTAGCTCCATCAACAGGATCCGTAGCCATAATACTTCACAGACACCATGTGCCATGGATCTGAATTCCGCTTCAGCTGTAGATCGTGCTACAACACTTTGCTTCTTACTACGCCATGTAACAAGGTTACCTCCAACAAATGTGCAATAGCCCGATGTCGATCTTCGATCATCCATGGAACCAGCCCAGTCTGCGTCAGTGTAGCACTCTACTTGCAAATGGCCATTTGATGTGTATAATAATCCTCGACCAGGACAACCCTTGAGGTATCTAATTATTCGAACTACAGCATCCATATGATGAGTTCGAGGATCATGCATGAACTGACTTACGACACTTACAGCGAAAGCAATATCTGGACGGGTGTGAGATAAATAAATTAGTCGTCCAACAAGTCTTTGATAGCGCTCTCGATCAACAGGCCCTCCATCTCCATCATGAAGACGATGATTCTGCTCAATTGGGGTAGGAGCCGGGCGACATCCAGACAATCCGGTCTCTGAGAGCAAATCTAAGACATACTTTCTTTGAGAGAGATAAATTCCTTTTGAGCTACGAGATACTTCAATCCCAAGAAAGTATCGAAGTAACCCCAAGTCTTTGACCTCAAACTCTCGCGCCAACTGCAATTTTAACCGAGCAATCCCTTCAAAGTCATCCCCGGTGATAACAATATCATCAACATAAACTATTAAAATAGCAACTTTCCTTGCATTACGTTTATAGAACAAAGTGTGATCAGCATTGCTTTGGTTATAACCCATTCGGAGAATTACTCGCCGAAACCGATCAAACCAAGTGCGCGGGGATTGCTTCAAGCCATACAAGGATCGATGTAAGCGTAGGACTTTACCTTCAGTTTGAGCAGTGCTAAAACCAGGTGGAATTTGCATATATATTTCCTCTTGAAGATCACCATGCAAAAATGCATTCTTCACATCTAGTTGGAATAGGTCCCATCCAAGGTTTGCTGCACATGCTATTAGAGTTCGTACCGAGTTCATTTCTGCAACTGGTGCGAATGTCTCATCATAGTCAATCCCATATGTTTGGGTATATCCCTTCGCTACTAGGCGAGCTTTGTACTGTTCCACTTTGCCGTCAGGATTTTTCTTGACCGTGTACACTCACTTACAACCCACAGGCTCTTTACCCATTGGCAGCGTCACAAGTTCTCAAGTTCTATTTTTCTCCAAAGCTTTCATTTCCTCGATCATTGCTGCTTTCCACTTAGTGTCCTGCATGGCCTCTCTCCAGTCTTTGGGTATGGATATGGAGTCAAGGGAAGCAATAAAACTTTTGAACAAAGGATTACAATTATCATAGGAGATGAACTTGGCGATGTCATGTTTGTGGCCAACATAATCCTTCAGACGTGGTGGTGTAACTGGACGTCTAACAGGCTTACGTAGAGCAATAGGAAGATTATGAACAGTAGGAGGGTTTGGAATAACAGTAGAGGGTTCAGTACCTTGCTCCAGTGTGTCTTGTATCACTGAATTAGGGGACGGTGACATGGAATCTGGAGACACCGGCGTGATGGGTTGTACTACATGTTCAGTAGATGACATGTCATGTTCATGCCCCTCTTGAACACTGGAGTTGCTATTGTTCTCACCCGTGTTCATGGTGTTTGTGTTTTCCTCCCCCTGTGTACCTTGCCCATATTGAGGCGTGTCACCAAGTGAAGGAACAAGAATGGACTGAATAAGAACATCTCTACCAACAACATTCTCCCCCTCTCGACCAATCCTAGAAATAGGAGTGGTAGAGGAAGAAGGATGGCATGCACCAAAGGTAGAGGGATAAAATGACTCATTTTCATGAAAAGTAACATCCATGCTCACAAAAAACCGCCGCTCAGCTGGGCACCAACAGCGATAGCCTTTCTGAGTGGGAGAATACCCAACAAAAATACAACGAACAGCACGAGGATCAAGTTTTCCTACTGAATTTCTGTAATCATGTACAAAACAAACACATCCAAATACTTTTGGTGGCACAATAAAAGGATTTGAACCACTCAGACATTCAATTGGGGTTTTAAAGTTCAGAATGCGTGAGGGCATACGGTTTATCAAATATGCTGCTGTTTTAACTGCCTCGCCCCAAAGAAACTTTGGCACATGCATTGTAAACATGAGAGAGCGTGCAACCTCCAACAAATGTCTATTTTTTCGTTCAGCGACACCATTTTGGGAAGGAGTATCAACACATGTTGTTTGGTGTATTATGCCATTGGAGGCCAGAAAATAATCAAAATCATTATTAACATACTCAGTGCCATTGTCTGAACGAAAAAATTTCACCTTTGCATTATATTGGTTGCAGACCAAAGCGTAGAAATTTTTGAATGCGTTGAAAACATCACATTTTTGTTTGAGTAGGTAAAGCCAAGTACATCGACTAAAACCATCAATAAAGGTTACAAACCAACGATCTCCCAAAAGAGAGGTGGTGACGGAAGGACCCCAAACATCCGAGTGAATAATCTCAAAGGGAGTTTGACTTCTTTCACTACTAGTAGGATACGTGGCCCTTGTATGCTTAGCAAGTTCACATGCATCACATACAAGCTTATCCTTGTAGCAGGAAGCAAAAAGAGAAGGAAATACACGAGATAAAACATGGAAAGACAAATGGCCAAGTCTGCGGTGGAGTAATAGCAACTCATCTGTGGATGAGGTAAATGCAGCAAGTGCAAGCGGGGCTGCAACATTGTCGAGGTAGTACAGACCATCACGCTCGGTGCCAGTCCCAAGTACCTTCCCTGTCTTCAGTTCCTGAAAGACACAAAAGTAAGGTTCAAACCAAGCTCTACAATTAAGCGACTTCGTAATTGAACTGACAGAGAGAAGATTTACTGGAAAATCTGGAACATATAAAACTGGGGTTAAAGATAAAGAAGGTGTACAACTAATAGTTCCACTCCCCATTATAGGGGCTGAGGATCCATCAGCTATACGGACCCTATCTTTTCCTGATCTAGGAATATAAGAAGAGAACTCCTTAGGGGAACCTGTCATATGGTTAGTAGCTCCAGAATCTATTATCCAAGGAGAATATGCAGATTTAATTGGATGATGCGAGTAGTCCACACCTTGAGATGCATGGTAACTGGACACAGAGCCAGCAGGAACTTCATTGGATGCAGCTAAGAGTTTTGATTTAAATTCCTCGAGAGCTTGTGCAGCTGCTGCTGATAATTCACTTGTGGATGAAGTGAGATGCACACGATCTTGCTTCTTCCCTCGGGCATCACCAAACTTCAGCCGTCCATGTCGTTGTTGCCACCCAGGTGGATATCCAATTAGATCAAAACAATTCTTCTTTATGTGGCCAGTTTGCTTGCAGTGATCACATACTACCTTTGGCTTTCTCCTGTACTCAAACTTAGTAGTATTTGCTTGATCATTGTTAGAAGCAACAGAAGATGTAGTATGAGCCTGTGAAGAGAGAGCAGCACGAATGTCAACACTTGCATGTGGGGTCACGACTTGGTTTGATAACCGAGTCTCCTCTTCGAGAACACTAGATACTGCTTCATCAAGGGTGGGCCAATCCGGAGCTGAATAGATCATTTGTCTTCGAAGATCAAACTCTTGGTTTAGCCCTTCCAAAAAAGTTTGAACAAGAATGGGCTGAAACCATTCACGAAGAAGAGCCAAGTCTTTTGGATCATTAGACTTGAAAGGACGAAAGAACTCAAGGTCTCTGTATAACCTTTTCAGTTCACCAGCATAATCTGTTATAGACCTCTCTCCTTGTTTAAGATTTCTCATCTCATGAAGCACCCTTGTCACTTGCATCTTGTTTGTTTTGCCAGAGAGTTGCTGTCCAATTTCCTTCCACACTTCTGCTGTAGTTTGCAGGTTCTCAACCTGCTCACGGACCGAAGGCTCCATCGACCCCAACAACCACACCATAACACGCTGCTCATTCTGTTCCCATTGCTCCAATTCCAATTTATCATCTGGTTTCACAGAAGTGCCGTCCAAAAAATGTTTGAGGCCATGAGATCCTAGAATCAGAGTAGCATGCCGTGACCAACTGAAATAATTTCCAGGTCCAGAAAGCCTGACCGGGTTAGGCTCCAAAGTTATGGTTCCTTTAGATTTTTGCTGGGATTGCTCAACAAGCTGGGCAAATAACTTTTGCATACTCTCACATAATTTGTCTACACTGGCATCTCCCATCTTATCTTTAATTTTATCTCCCATACAATCAGGTCACGACCAGATCACTAGTTCACCAAACACTCAGGTTCTAGAAAAACACAACACACTTATACGGATAGCAAAACAGAGGATGAACCGAACTTGTAGTGCACACCTGGGCCAAATCGCATGGAACAGCCTAACCTTGCATCAGTCGGACATCCAGCTAGCTAGCTTACTTCTTGGATAGAGACAGCTTGATGAAGACACAGCAGCACCAAGCAATTTTTTCAGCGACAGTAAGACGCACCGGTCGGCGACTGCGACGGGATACAGCAGACTGACGCTCGCGGTGGACCTTGCCGCAACCTCCAGAAGAAAGCTAAGGCGACGACGGTGCAGTGATGCAACGACAGCGACGACGGCGCTCTTCAGTACCTCGCAGCCGACGACGGCGCTCTACGACACCTCACAGCCGACGACGGCGACCACGACACAAGCGGCGGTAGCTCCACCCACGAATCACGGCAACGCCGCACCGTGCTTGACCAAACCGCAGCGAGATCACGCAGGATCAACCCGCTCCGATGCCATGTTGAGATTTGGAGATATTTGGATTCGAGTTCTAGGGATTTGACAGGAAGAACATGGGGAAAAACTCTGGGACCTTCTGCTCTGTTCGAGCGAGCCCCTCTTCTCTTAATATTGTGATTCTTACACTCCAGTCCTCCACGAATTACATATTTACTTAGTTACATATAACTCAACAGAAATCTGTCCCAGGTTAGTGTACTGAACGAGTAAACGTCACATGGCTTCTGGACATAGAGCCATACAGTTAAATTTGAAAGAAACCATTTTCCCCTCCTGGAGTAGTAAAAGTAAGATCGTGGCTTCATTTTCCTGACTATAAACTGTAGTGTAATTGACATATTTTTAATCAATTTTGAAGCTAGTCTTATGACAGTATGGTGCATCAGATATTATGTGTTGACTAAACTAATAGCCATTCAAATCAGCCCTCTATACAAGTCCTTTCAAACCTGCCGTTGTGTTTTCTGTTTCCCAACCTCTTATCGCTCCAAGGTTTTCTGTTTTTGTTCTTTTGTCTCTTTAATCCAACTTCTTTGTGAAAACCACATTATCCAGAGCTCTGGCGAGGAGGGCGCCGAGGCCTACCTCGTCGGCCTCTTCAGGGACACACACCTTTGTGCCATCTGTGGTGAGAGGGCCTAGTTGCTTGCAAGTTTCCGATCTGAAGGTGCTAGTTTCTTCTCATTAGCCCGTGGTCTCTGGTACCAAGGTTCATCGTTTGTGCTGTGATGCAGTATCTAATGCTGCTATCTTATTGCCATCACCGATGAGAACTTGGGAAGTGACCAATCTGATTTTAAAACCACTGCCTGTTCTTACGATTTCAGCAAACGGTGTGGTTTATCCCACTTGGTTAGGTCTCTTGCTGAAAAAGTTTTTAAAAGTACTTCGATTTCAGCTTCAATGATGTCTTGGTTATGCCAATTTTCAGCACTTTGTTTGCTGGAATTGGCGCCATTGTATCTGACGAGCATGATGTTCAAATGCTCCAGCCCAGTTCAATTGTCACACTCCTACCAAGCTCTCGCAGCGTGACGAGGGCACAAGATGTAGAGGGGATGGAGAAGAGCATGGCAGGGAGCAACAGAGATGCAGGAGAAGTTCAGTCGTTAACTGACGAAACTGAAGAAGTACATGTCGACCGAGGGAAGCGAGGAAAGGAGGGAATTGTTGGCGCCAGCAAGTGGGTGACTTGGCATAGAGTTGTCGGACGTGGGGCACAGTGGGCAGTGGGTGTTGTGGCCTACGATTTCAGCCAAAACCGACAAAAAGGATGCGGGGACGCAATAAAGTATTGAAAATCTTTGACTACCACAATGTAAAAAACAAGAGGTAAAAAGTGATGATATAAATATACTCATAGTAGAAGAGAAGGCCGCGGAGGGAATCATGCAGAGGTACACACAACCCTCGTAGCACGAACGACGCCAACAACACCCGCTTGTGCGCGTTTGGCTCCGGAATCGCCTCCAGCAACAACAAGCCCTCCTATACCGGCGCCCGTCAACACACATTCTCTCGTGCCGGGATAAAGCTGAGTCCGGCAAGCCCTCCAACAGGCCTCCGTTATGGTGGAAGGCGGCGACATTAGCTCGACAAGCCTTGATTGGTAGCGCCACCCTAAGCACATGTGCCTAACCTTCGTCTTCCATCGGCGCACGCCATTTGCGTGGGTGGTTGCTAAGAGCAACTCGAGCCGCCACCCCTCACGGCGCATTTTTTATCGTCGACGTTGAAAAAAATGGCCCAACCGCGTCCTCAGATCCTCATTTTTCGCCGGTTTGAGCCAAAATTACAACCAACGAACCCAAGCGGTCTGGGGCACCGGCTGAAGCGAAAAGGCACGTGGGCCCGCGCTGTCGGCGACACCGGCCGACTTTCCCACCGTTTTCCCCCTTTCGCTCCATTACTGACCCCTTCCCCCCAGCCGCTCCCGCCATTCTCACCAGATCCGCACGCCATGTCGTCGAAGAAGTATGCGACCCCTCGCCTAGCCACCGATTCCGTCCAACCAAAGCAGAGGAAGCCGATGGCGTCGGTGCCAAGGCCCCCGGGCTTGACGAACGCCCAGTGGAAGGCTGATGTTGATCGCTGGGCGGCGGTCACCATCAATGGGTAGAACATGCTCAATATGAAGAAGGCCAGGGACGCGGCGGCGGAGCAGGAGGAGACGTCTCGCGCGGGCATGGCGAATGAGCGCCAGCTCCTTCCGCCTCAGCAGGCCGGACAGTACCCACAAGGCGCGTGGGGTAGCCAGCAGAGCGTCGCGTCGCCGGCCAACTTCTCGTCGCTAGTGTGGGGGTACGCACCCTCGCCTCAGTACACCGACGACGACGCGGTTGGCGGCTTCAACCCTAACATCACCTTCCCGCATGGCTCTGCAGCGCCGCGCGCGCCCCCCGTCTTCAACCCCGACCAGCGCACGCCCTCCCCTGCGTTCATCGCCGGCCTCAACACCCAGTACGGCTACTCGCCGCCGACGTACTCAGGCTCGCCTGCGCCGACTCTGCGCCGTAGACCCCTACCCTTCGCACCTGGCTCGGCGCCACAGTTCAGCAGCACCGACGCCGACATGGACGAGATCATCACGAACAGTTCAGCCGCCGCCGCTTCATGCCCCAGGTTCCGCACGCAAGACGAAACGCTGGACACGACCGTCGACATGGAGGACGTCGAGCATGATGGCGCCGAGGAGGAGGTGGAAGAGGAAGAACTGGCGGAGCCAGCGGCCAAAGGAAGAAAGAAGAAGCGGCTGTCCAACGCCAGGCCGGGCGAGCCTCGCGTCAAGTGGACGCCAAAGAAAGACGAGTGTCTCGCCGAAACATGGAAGACTGTCAACATCGATCCGATCACCGGTGCGAATCATAACGCCGACACCTACTGGAGAAGGGTCAAGACGGCGTTCGACGAGCGCAAGTTGGTCGACCCCAACTTCACCAGCATCCACATGGATCACGGCGAGAAGGCCATGGACAACCATTGGGCGACCATCCAGCAGGCCTGCAACTAGTGGCCCGAGATTCAGGAGGAGGTCATGGCTCGCCCGGAGAGCGGCGCCAACGTCGAGTGTCAGGTATGACCACCGCTCACCGGCCCAGCTCTTCGCCGTGTACTTTCGCTGACACTTGTTCTTCCCCGTTGCAGATGGTTCGTATGTTCGACATGTTTCGCCAGGACAACAACGACTAGGAGTTCAAGTTCCTTCATGTGTTCACCAGGATCGAGTCATGCGAGAAATGGACAGAGTGCCGTCTCGCTCTCGCCAAGACCAAGGACGGTGTATACAACCTGGACGCGCCTGCCTCAGCGGCGGCAGAAGGGTGTCCTGACGGCAACAAAAGAGCCAAGGCGGCGAGGGACGCGGCACCCGCGGCCGAACGGCTGCAATTGTTGATAGAATAGTGCAATGCCGATACGAAGAGCCACGCTGCCAAGAGGGAGGAGAAATCCGAGGCGAGGTGGTCGGCATTGATGATGAAGTAGGACGTCAAGCTCGACCTTCTCAGGACCAACATCGCCGCGAAGAAGAGGAACACCGACTTGACGTTCCTGATGGGAGCAGACATGGCGACGATGGAGCAGCAAGTGAAGGCGTGGTGCCTGGCGGAGCACGACCTCATCTTGAACCAGATGCTAGGACTGGTGGCGACCACTGCCATTACGCCCACGCCTACGCTAACGCCGACAGCAAGCACTACAGCTGTGCCCACAACGCCGACGCTGACCTCTCCCAGCCCTACGGTAAAGGAGCCTGCCGTTTGAGTTCCATGTCTATTGTCCCTACCCTTTTGATCGCCGGCGAGGGAGTCCTGGATTAGGGGGTGTCCGGATGGCCGGACTATGACCTTTGGCCGGACTCCCGGACTATGAAGATACAAGATTGAAGACTCCGTCCCGTGTCCGGATGGGACTTTCCTTGGCGTGGAAGGCAAGCTTGGCGATACGATATGAAGATCTCCTCCCATTGTAACCGACTCTGTGTAACCCTATCCCTCTCCGGTGTCTATATAAACCGGAGAGTTTTAGTCCGTAGGACGAACAACAATCATACCATAGGCTAGCTTCTAGGGTTTAGCCTCTCTGATCTCGTGGTAGATCCACTCTTGTACTACCCATATCATCAATATTAATCAAGCAGGAGTAGGGTTTTACCTCCATCGAGAGGGCCCGAACCTGGGTAAAAACATCGTGTCCCTTGTCTCCTGTTACCATCCGCCTAGATGCACAGTTCGGGACCCCCTACCCGAGATCCGCCGGTTTTGACACCGACATTGGTGCTTTCACTGAGAGTTCCTCTGTGTCGTCACCTTTAGGCCCGATGGCTTCTTCGATCATCAATCACGATGCGGTCCAGGGTGAGACCTTTCTCCCCGGACAGATCTTCGTATTCGGCGGCTTCGCACTGCGGGCCAACTCGCTTGGCCATCTGGAGCAGATCGAAAGCTACGCCCCTGGCCATCAGGTCAGGTTTGGAAGCTTAAATTACACGGCCGACATCCGCGGGGACTTGATCTTCGATGGATTCGAGCCACGGCCGAGCGTGCTGCTCTGTCCCGATGGGCATGATCTAACTCTGCCGCCGGACAGCGCCCAGAGTGCCGCTCAGGTGTCCGCTCCGTATCATTAGCTCGGAGCCGACTGCGCTAGTCGGGGATGGACGGTTGGACGCCACCCCGGGAGCCGCAATCTCTACGGCGATAGAGCCGAATACCAGCCTAGTCCTTTGCAGGGCCTGTGACTCCAAGGTGCCGGACTCCGTTCCAGACTCCGTATATCCCGCACCTCTTCCGATCGAACCCGATTGGGCTCCGATCATGGAGTTCACCGCCACGGACGTCTTTCAGCATTCGCCCTTTGGTGATATCCTGAATTCACTAAAGTCTCTCTCTTTGTCAGGAGAGCCCTAGCCGGATTACGGTCAACATGGTTGGGATACGGACGACGAAGAAATTCGAGGCCCACCCACCACCCACCTCGTAGCCACTGTCGACGATTTAACCGACATGCTCGACTTTGACTCCGAAGACATCGACGGTATGGACGCCGATGAAGGAGACGACCAAGAACCAGCACCTATAGGGAACTGGAAAGCCACCTCGTCATATGACATATACATGGTGGACACCCCCAAAGCAGGGGATGGCGATGAAAAAATGGAGGATGACCCCTCCAAGAAGCAACCCAAGCGCCGACGTCAGCGGCGCTGCTCTAAGTCCCGCCAAAGAAAAAATGGCGATTCTGGAACCGGAGATAACAACACGCCGTACAGTGCCGAAGACAACCCCCTCCAGTAGGATTCAGTGTAGGAGGACGAAGGAGCCAACCCTCATGAGAGAGAGGCCGACAGAGAGGTCGAGGACGACAATTATATGCCTCCCTCCGAATACGAGGCAAGCCTCGACGATGACGAATTCGTCGTGCCAGAGGATCCCGTCGAACAAGAGCGTTTCAAACGCAGGCTTATGGCCACGGCAAGCAGCCTCAAGAAAAAACAGCAGCAGCTTAGAGCTGACCAAGACTTGCTAGCCGACAGATGGACCGAAGTCCTGGCGGCCGAAGAGTATAAACTCGAACGCCCCTTCAAGAGCTACAAAAACTCGAACGCCCCAACTTGAGGAGGAAGCAAGTAAAC
Organism: Triticum aestivum; assembly: GCF_018294505.1. Classification (NCBI taxonomy): domain Eukaryota; kingdom Viridiplantae; phylum Streptophyta; class Magnoliopsida; order Poales; family Poaceae; genus Triticum; species Triticum aestivum. Next base: position 552,985,082 of record NC_057804.1, read on the forward strand.
CTACATCACCAGCGTACGATGCGCCCGATCGGCCACCCCGTGGCCGTGACAGAGAGGCCTTCAGGCCCTCGACCCAAGCCGCACCCCGGCACCGCTCAAAACATACCAGAGTACAGGGAGACGCAACAGACCTGCGAGACATATTGGAGAATAAGGCAAGGCAAACAAGATCGATCGCATGGGCGCCCCGCTTCACGTGACGCTAGCCGTCACGCCGGACATGATAAGTATGGCTAGGCCGAATACAACAGACCAAGCTCATCCGAGCTGCATCGTGATATAGCCCAGTACAGGGGCGCCGCACACCCACTATGCTTCACAGACGAAGTAATGGATCATCAAATCCCCGAGGGCTTTAAACCCGTAAACATCAAATCATACGATGGCACAACAGATCCGGCGGTATGGATCGAGGATTATCTCCTTCATATCCACATGGCCCGTGGTGATGATCTACACGCCATCAAATACCTCCCGCTCAAGCTTAAAGGACCAGCTCGACATTGGCTTAACAGCCTGCCAGCAGAGTCAATTAGTTGCTGGGAGGACCTGGAATCCGCATTCCTTGACAACTTCCAGGGCACTTATGTGCAACCACCAGACGCTGATGACCTAAGCCACATAATCCAGCAGCCAGAGGAATCGGTCAGACAATTCTGGACACCGTTCCTAACAAAGAAAAATCAAATAGTCGACTATCCGGACGCCGAAGCCCTTGCAGCCTTCAGGCACAACATCCGAGACGAATGGCTTGCCCGGCACCTAGGACAGGAAAAGCCGAAATCTATGGCAGCCCTCACGACACTCATGACCTGCTTTTGTGCGGGAGAAGACAACTGGCTAGCTCGTAGCAATAACATAACCAAGAGCCCTGGTAATTTGGATACCAAGGACAACAACGGCAGGTCACGGCGCAACAAACACAAGTGCCGCATTAACGGCGACAATACTGAGGATACGACAGTCAATGCCGGATTCAGAGGCTCTAAACCCGGTCAGCGGAAGAAGCCATTCAAAATAAACCCTCCGGGCCCATCCAGCTTAGACCGGATACTCGATCACTCATGCCAGATACACGGCACCCCCGAACAGCCAGCCAACCACACCAACAGGGATTGTTGGGTGTTCAAGCAGGCAGGCAAGTTAAGTGCCGAAACCAGAGAAAAGGGGCTGCATAGCAATGATGAGGAGGAGCCCTGGCCGCCGAACAACAGAGGACAGAAGGGATTCCCCCTGCAAGTGCGGACGGTGAACATGATATACGCAACCCACATCCCCAAAACGGAGCAGAAGCGTGCTCTCAAGGACGTCTATGCGTTGGAGCCAGTCGCCCCAAAGTTCAACCCGTGGTCCTCCTGCCCGATCACTTTTGATCGCAGGGACCACCCCACTAGCATCCGTCATGGCGGATTCGCCGCATTGGTCCTAGACCCAATTATCGACGGATTTCACCTCACCAAAGTCCTAATGGACAGCGGCAGCAGCCTGAACCTGCTTTATCAGGATACAGTGCAAAAAATGGGTATCGATCCCTCAAGGATTATACCCACAAAGACAACCTTTAAAGGCGTCATACCAGGTGTAGAAGCCAGTTGTACAGGCTCGGTTACACTCGAAGTGGTCTTCGGATCCCCGGATAATTTTTGAAGCGAAGAGTTAATCTTCGACATAGTCCCATTCCGCAGTGGCTATCACGCCCTGCTCGGACGAACAACATTTGCAAAATTCAATGCGGTGCCGCACTACGCATATCTCAAGCTCAAGATGCCAGGAGCTCGCGGAGTCATCACGGTAAATGGAAACACCGAACGCTCTCTCCAAACGGAGGAGCACACGGCGGCCCTGGCGGCGGAAGTACAGAGTAGCCTCTCAAGGTAATGCTCCAATCCAGGTGTCAAACGTCCGGACAACGTCAAGCGAGCCCGAAGTAACCTACAACAAATCCGGCTGGCACGTTCCGAGCAAGCATAGCAGTGCGGCCCCAACCCCAGCCCTCGCCAAATGGTGATATCGGTACCACGCGTACATAATTATGCCTTAGAGATACCATGGGCATAAGGGGAGGGGCACAACTACGGCACACCCAGGATGTGGCTCAACCGCACTAAGGGGCTCCCTATTCCGCCGTTTCCTTTTTACACACTTTCAGGACCCAACTATTCAGAAGGCGTGTCCAGCAATACACTCGCCGAACACACGATGCGACAGCCAGGGAGAGAACAAGCCGCGTCAAATGTCCAGGTGGTCTCTATAACGAGCTTAATACCTGTTTTACTTAAAATTCCGCAGCTTGCCCCTGGAGGGGGACATGTCAAATAATCCCATCTCTTGCTTATCGCACTACTTGTATCGTTCTGCTTTAGTAGCAGCCCTTTTTTAATAGACAATACATAGCTCTTATCTATTATTGTACTCATCTATTTTTTGTATACAAATATGTTCAGTCATGACATTCTGCAACCGTACACTTTGGTACGGCCAATACACCAGGGGCTTAAACACCCCATAACATGGTGTGAGAAGACCGAACACTCTCATGAGTGCGGCACCCCGAACTTATAGCACTATATGCATCGGCTCCGAATCATGTCTTTGGTCAATAGTTGGGTTTGCCCGGCTCCCATGTTTTGGTACCTTACGTTCCGCAATGTTGGCTAAGGTAGCGCTGGGAGAACTACTGCGATTGTGCCCCAGTTGAGCTGGGTTAACACCTCAGTAGAGAAAGCTAAAACTGACCGTCATGATAGTGCGAGAGACCGGTCGCTGTTCGCGAGGTTTTTCGAGTCCTTAAAGACTTATGCCGCTTAGAGCGAGGAGCCGGACTTATCCGGCCTAGGCGTGGATAGCGCCCCGAACTCGGTCTTCCGAATACTAGGGGCTTCGCCGAAATTTAAAATTATAGAATTCTATGGCTAAGTGAGAGTGATAAAGCAATATAAGTCCGATGGCATGGTTCGTTGTGCTGAGCGCCTCCCTAGATGGACCCAAGAATGGGAACAAGAGCGCTCAGGTTTATCCTGAACATCCCATCACTCGTGGCATGGGGGTAGAAGTGGATGACTTGCATCTCTCAGATTTGATAAACGGCCGCACAGAAGGTAATATTTTAAATTAACAAAGCATTGCTTAACGCATATGAACAAAGTTTTCAGCGTACAGGATAACAGATGTGAGTCTACTAAAAAATTACATCTTTGGAGCATTCGTCCGCTATAAGGCGGGTACCCTTCAGGACGCCCTTATAATACATCTCGGGCGTATGATACTCCTTGCTCGGCGGTGGCGCATCCGTCAAAAGCCTCTCACCGTCCAGCTTGCCCCAGTGCACTTTAGCATGTGCAAGGGCCCGACGGGCACCTTCGATACAGACGGAGGGCTTGACGCCCTCAATCCACGGACACGCGTCCACCAGCCGCCGCACCAGACTGAAGTAGCTCCAAGGCATGGCTTCTCTAGGCCACAACCGAACTATGAGGCCCTTCATGGCCTGTTCGGCCACCTTGTGGAGTTCGACCAGCTGCTTCAGCTGGTCGCTCAGGGGCACCGGATGTCCGGCCTCAGCATATTAAGACCAGAACACCTTTTCCGTCGAGCTCCCCTCTTCAGCTCGATAGAATGCGGCAGCATCAGACACACTACAGGGCAGATCGGCGAACGCTCCTGGAGAGCTCCGGATTCGGGTAAGTAACAGATAATTTACTTTTATATTCTTGCTTTGCATAAAGAATGCCTTACCCGCCGCTATCTTCTTCATCGCCTCGATCTCCTGAAGGGCCTTCTGGGCTTCTGCCTTAGCGGTTTTGGCACTCTCAAGAGCCAAGGCGAGCTCGGACTCTCGAGTCTCCAAGTCACGCTCCAAACTCTCATGTTTTTCCACGAGAGCGTGTAGCTCTTGCCGCACCTCCGCCACCTGCGCCTCCTGCTTCTCTCGCTCGGTGCGCTCCAAGGCCGCACTGTTTTTGGCCTTGGTGACCGCCTCCTTCAGGGTCGCCACCTCGGCTGTGGCCCCTGCAACATTTACGTTGGTCCCGCCATTATTTGCAACCAAGTATTTCTATATACATTTATATGCGGTATTACATACCCTCCTTGTCCACGAGCTGCTTCTTGGCACGGCCGAGCTCCTTCTCGGACCGCTCGAGGTTCTCCTTCAATACTTTGACCTCTGCAGTCAGTGCGGCAGAGGTTAGCAGCGTAGCCTGCATTCCCACATTGACATATTTTTGTTAGACTCCTGCGTATATCTTTTTAGATCCTCAGCTCGGCTTTTATTTCCGAACACCGAACTGAGCATCAGGGGCTACTGTCTATGCGGTGACATTTTTATATGTTTTTGAACACATACCTCAAAGCCTGTTAACAGACTTGTACAGGCTTCTGTCAGTCCGCTCTTGGCGGACTGAACCTTCTGAATCACCGCACTCATAACAGTGCGGTGTTCCTCGTTGATGGAGGCGCCGTTAAGCACCTCCAGCAAATTGTCCGGCGCTTCCGTATGGACGGAGGTCGCCGGCGTTGTAGGCTTGCCCTTCTTATGAAGGTGCCGCCTGTCAGACTCTGGAACCATTAATGGTTCCGGAGCAGTGTCCGGCCCGGGGCTGGACTTGGATCCCTCCGGGGCTTTACCCCCTTTGGGTCTGGAGTCCGGGAGGTCGCCTTGCGGCGCCTCCAGGACCACCTCCTCCTGGTTTAGTCCCTTTCGGGACTCCACCTCGGCGTCGTCTGTAGGGAGAGGGGAGGAGGCCGTCAGGAGTGAAGCGCTATTCACATCCGACGAATCCAAGGAGCCGCTCGTCGAATCGTCGAGCTGAGCCTTGGGCGGACTGCATGATCAAATGCGGCGTCAGAAAATGCCAAATAATGGAGGGGCGTCATAAGTTATTCGAATGACCGGATGCTTACGATTTTGCCAGGGGCTTGACCCTGGATGGCCATTCCTCCCTGCCGTCTTCGGCATCGGAGGTGTAGTCCGGAAGGAGGGTTCTCCCCTTCTTGGACCCTCCGGCCTCCCTAGTTGGGGCGGCTTTCCTTTTCTTTCCTTCCCCCGCTGGAGGGGGAGAGGCTTCTTCTTCTTCCTCCTCCTTGTCCTCAGAGGCGGAGGGTGCTTCGGGGTTGTCGGGCGATGAATCCGACACCACCAAACACCGGGAATTCTTTCGAGTCCCCGTGGCCTTCTTCTTGGCCTTCTTCTCCGGCACCACGTGAGGTGCCGGAACCAGCAGCTTGGTCAAGCGAGCGTCCGCTGGGTCTTCGGGCAAGGGAGCCGGACAGTTGATCTGTCCGGCCTTTTTCTGCCAGTCCTGTTAAAGAGATGGGGGTTTAGATCCCGCATAGAATCAAATCTATGAAAAACAAATACCCCGTAAAGGGAAAATTAAGCTCACCGCGCTGGCTTGGCGCTCGGCGCAGAATCCGCGATCCTCGGTGACAGGAGGGGAGACCTTGGAGCTTTTGAATAGCACCTTCCAGGCGTCCCCATGCTTTGTGTCGAAGAGCCAGGACAGAGTTTGATGCTGGGCCGGGTCGAACTCCCACAAGCTGAAAGCCCGTCGTTGACACGGGAGAATCCGGCGGAAGAGCATGACCTGGACTACGTTGACGAGTTTAACCTTCCTGCCGATCAGGTCTTTGATGCAGGTTTGAAGTCCGGTCACTTCCGCCGAATTACCCCACGACAGGCCCGTCTCTTTCCAAGATGTGAGCCGCGTGGGGATACCAGATCAGAATTCGGGGGCCGCTGCCCATTCAGGGTCACGTGGCTCGGTGATATAGAACCACCCCGATTGCCACCCTTTGATGGTCTCTACAAAGGCGCCCTCGAGCCATGTAACGTTGGCTATCTTGCCCACCATGGCACCTCCGCACTCCGCTTGGCGGCCGCCCACGACCTTCGGCTTGACGCTGAAGATCTTCAGCCATAGGCCAAAGTGGGGCTGGATGCGGAGGAAGGCCTCGCACACGATGATAAACGCCGAGATGTTGAGGATGAAGTTCGGGGCCAGATCGTGGAAGTCCAGGCCATAGTAGAACATGAGCCCCCAGACGAACGGGTGAAGGGGAAAACCCAGCCCGCGGAGGAAATGGGGAAGAAAAACAACCCTCTCATGGGGCCTAGGGGTGGGGATGAGTTGCCCCTCATCTGGAAGCCGGTGCGCGATGTCGTCAGACAAGTATCCGGCCTTCCTCAGCTTTTTGATTTGCCCCTCCGTGACGGAGGAGGCCATCCATCTACCTCCCGCTCCGGACATGATTGAAGAAGGTTGAGGTGGGAAGTGCGGGCTTGGGCGTTGGAGATCGAGCGAACAGGGACGAGTAAGCAAAGGAGGAAGAAGGCGTGAATGGAAAGGGCGGATTCTTATCCCCTTATATGGGCGGCCGAAACTACGAGCCCCACAGGCCTAATAAAACTTGCTTATCTCCCAAGCGCCGCGGTTAATGGCGCGGTTGGGTTACCCATGCCCGTATTGATGAGAATCCCGGAATAAGGGGACACAATCTCTGCTTTGACAAGACGTGCCAAGGAAACCGCCTCGCTAAATGCGCTGAGGTGGAACAATAAAATGAATAAAAGCCTGGCCGTGGCGTGATGTCACGCTGTGGAATATGTCAGCAGATTAGATTGGCGCAAATATTGTTCTCTCTATGGTGGCATGTGGAACTTATTTTGCAGAGCCGGACACTATCCTGGTGTTCAACATCTTCTATGAAGTATTCGGAGGAGGAACCCGCCTTGCAATGCCGAAGACAACTTGCGCGCCGGACTCATCGTCATTGAAGCCTGGTTCAGGGGCTACTGAGGGAGTCCTGGATTAGGGGGTGTCCGGATGGCCGGACTATGACCTTTGGCCGGACTCCCGGACTATGAAGATACAAGATTGAAGACTCCGTCCCATGTCCGGATAGGACTTTCCTTGGCGTGGAAGGCAAGCTTGGCGATACGATATGAAGATCTCCTCCCATTGTAACCGACTCTGTGTAACCCTAGCCCTCTCTGGTGTCTATATAAACCGGAGAGTTTTAGTCCGTAGGACGAACAACAATCATACCATAGGCTAGCTTCTAGGGTTTAGCCTCTCTGATCTCGTGGTAGATCCACTCTTGTACTACCCATATCATCAATATTAATCAAGCAGGAGTAGGGTTTTACCTCCATCGAGAGGGCCCGAACCTGGGTAAAAACATCGTGTCCCTTGTCTCCTGTTACCATCCGCCTAGACGCACAGTTCGGGACCCCCTACCCGAGATCCGCCCGTTTTGACACTGACAACCGAACTTTGGCTATGTTAGATCGCCGACCTGTGGCATGATGATCCCCAACATGTGGCATGATCACCGAACTTCTATCATTTTTTGGTAGTAGAAAAGAGAACTTTGAATTTTTGTGCGTTTGGGGGCCAAAACCTGGGAGCGCGGCTGGAAACTTAGTTCCCCCCAGCCAAAAACCCCGCCGGCACAAACATGCAAAGCCCTTCGCCAGGTGCGCTGGGGGGCCAAACGACTGGAGATGCTCAAAGTGGCTGTGAGCAGGGGAGAGAGAGCCTGTGTGCTAAAGCTTCGTCCAAAAGCAATAGCGGATCCGGGCATCATGAAGATCTTCACCTGGTTGTTGCACCATGACAGACTTTGGTGCAACGACCGGCTCCAACGGCGCCACTGGATCAACGGGTATTTCTGCTCTCTTTGCATTAAGAATCTCGAGAGATCAATGTTGGGGAACGTAGTAATTTCAAAATTTTCCTACGCACACACAAGATCATGGTGATGCATAGCAACGAGAGGGGAGAGTGTTGTCCACGTACCCTCGTAGACCGAAAGCGGAAGCGTTAGAACAACGCGGTTGATGTAGTCGTACGTCTTCACGGCCCGACCGATCAAGCACCGAAACTACGGCACCTCCGAGTTCTAGCACACGTTCAGCTCGATGACGATCCCCGGACTCCGATCCAGCAGAATGTCGGGGAAGAGTTCCCTCAGCACGATGGCGTGGTGACGATCTTGATGTTCTACCTGTTGGGGAACGTAGTAATTTCAAAAAATATTCCTACGCACACGCAAGATCATGGTGATGCATAACAACGAGAGGGGAGAGTAATGTCCACGTACCCTCGTAGACCGTAAGCGGAAGCATTATGACAACGCGGTTGATGTAGTCGTACGTCTTCACGATCCGACCGATCCAAGTACCGAACGTACGACACCTCCGAGTTCAGCACACGTTCAGCTCGATGACGATCCTCGGACTCCGATCCAGCAAAGTGTCGGGGATGAGTTCCATCAGCACGACGGCGTGGTGACGATGATGATGTTCTACCGGCGCAGGGCTTCGCCTAAACTCCGCGATGATATGGCCGAGGTGGAATATGGTGGAGGGGGGCACCGCACACGGCTAAGGAACGATCACGTAGATCAACTTGTGTCCTAGGGTGCCCCCCTGCCCCTGTATATAAAGGAGGGAGGGGGGAGGTGCGGCCGCCCCCCTAGGGGTGCGCCTGGAGGAGTCCTACTCCCATCGGGAGTAGGACTCCCCCCTCTTGCCTTGGTGGAGAAGGAAAGGGGGGAGGGGAAAGAGGAAAGCCCCCCCTTCCTTGTCCTATTCGGACTAGGGGGGGGGAGGGGGCGCGCGGCCTGCCCTGGCCGGCCCTCCTCTTCTCCCTCATGGCCCACTAAGGCCCATTAACCCCCGGGAGGGTTCCGGTAACCCACCGGCATTCCGGTAAAATCCCGATTTCACCCGGAACCATTCCGATATCCAAATATAGGCTTCCAATATATCAATCTTTATGTCTCGACCATTTCGAGACTCCTCGTCATGTCCGTGATCACATCCGGGACTCCGAACAACCTTCGGTACATCAAAACTTATAAACTCATAATAAAACTGTCATCGTAACGTTAAGCGTGCGGACCCTACGGGTTTGAGAACTATGTAGACATGACCTAGAACTATTCTCGGTCAATAACCAATAGCGGAACCTGGATGCTCATATTGGCTCCTAGATATTCTGTGAAGATCTTTATCGGTCAAACCGCATAACAACATACGTTGTTCCCTTTGTCATCGGTATGTTACTTGCCCGAGATTCGATCGTCGGTATCCAATACCTAGTTCAATCTCGTTACTGGCAAGTCTCTTTACTCGTTACGTAATGCATCATTCCGTAACTAACTCATTAGCTACATTGCTTGCAAGGCTTATAGTGATGTGCATTACCGAGAGGGCCCAGAGATACCTCTTCGACAATTGGAGTGACAAAACCTAATCTCGAAATACGCCAACCCAACATGTACCTTTGGAGACACCCGTAGTACTCCTTTATAATCACCCAGTTACGTTGTGACGTTTGGTAGCACCCAAAGTGTTCCTCCGTTAAACGGGAGTTGCATAATCTCATAGTTACAGGAACATGTATAAGTCATGAAGAAAGCAATAGCAATATACTAAACGATCAAGTGCTAGGCTAACGGAATGGGTCATGTCAGTCACATCATTCTCCTAATGATGTGATCCGATTAATCAAATGACAACACATGTTTATGGTTAGGAAACATAACCATCTTTGATTAATGAGCTAGTCAAGTAGAGGCATACTAGTGACTATATGTTTGTCTATGTATTCACACATGTATCATGTTTCCGGTTAATACAATTCTAGCATGAATAATAAACATTTATCATGATATGAGGAAATAAATAATAACTTTATTATTGCCTCTAGGGCATATTTCCTTCACTACCGTCGCAGGGCTTTGCCTAAGCACCGCTACAATATTATCAAGGACTATGGTGGAGGGGGGCACCGCACACTGCTAAGAGATCAAGAGATCAATTGTTGTGTCTAGAGGTGCCCTCCTGCCCCCGTATATAAAGGAGCCAAGGGGGAGGGGGCGGCCGGCCAAGGAGGGGCGCGCCAAGGGGAGTCCTACTCCCACCGGGAGTAGGACTCCCTTCTTTCCTAGTTGGAATAGGAGAAGAGGGGAAGGAGGAGGGAGAGAGAAAGGAAAGGGGGGCACCACCCCCCTCTCCTTGTCCTATTCGGACTAGGGGGGGTAGGGGCGCGTGGCCCAGCCCTTGCCTCCTCTCCTCCTCTCCACTAGGGCCCATGTAGGCCCATCAAGCCCCCGGGGGGTTCCGGTAACCTCCCGGTACTCCGGTAAAATCCCGATTTCACCCGGAACACTTCCGATATCCAAATATAGGCTTCCAATATATCAATCTTCATGTCTGGACCATTTCGAGACTCCTTGTCATGTCCGTAATCTTATATGGGACTCCGAACAAACTTCGGTACATCAAAACTTATAAACTCATAATATAACTGTCATCAAAACCTTAAGCGTGCGGACCCTACGGGTTCGAGAACTATGTAGACATGACCTAGAACTGTTTCCGGTCAATAACCAATAGCGGAACCTGGATGCTCATATTGACTCCTACATATTCTACGAAGATCTTTATCGGTCAAACCGCATAACAACATACGTTGTTCCCTTTGTCATCGGTATGTTACTTGCCCGAGATTCGATCGTCGGTATCTCAATACCTAGTTCAATCTCGTTACCGGCAAGTCTCTTTACTCGTTACGTAATGCATCATTCCGTAACTAACTCATTAGATACATTGCTTGCAAGGGTTATATTGATGTGCATTACTGAGAGGGCCTAGAGATACCTCTCCGACAATCGGAGTGACAAAAACTAATCTCGAAATACGCCAACTCAACATGTACCTTTGGAGACACCTGTAGAGCTCCTTTATAATCATCCAATTACGTTGTGACGTTTGGTAGCACACAAAGTGTTCCTCCAGTAAACGGGAGTTGCATAATCTCATAGTTATAGGAACTTGTATAAGTCATGAAGAAAGCAATAGCAACATACTAAACGATCAAGTGCTAAGCTAACGGAATGGGTCAAGTCAATCACATCATTCTCCTAATGATGTGATCCCGTTAATCAAATGACAACACATGTCTATGGTTAGGAAACATAACCATCTTTGATTAATGAGCTAGTCAAGTAGAGGCATACTAATGATATTAAGTTTGTCTATGTATTCACACATGTATAATGTTTCCGGTTAATACAATTATAGCATGAATAATAAACCAAGTCCAGGTGGGAGACATAGAGATTTGCAAGATACATACGGATCTGAATGTTGCAGACCCGTTGATTAAGCCTCTTCCACGAGCAAAACATGATCAGCACCAAGACTCTATGGGTGTTAGAACCATTACTGTGTAATCTAGATTATTGACTCTAGTGCAAGTGGGAGACTGAAGGAAATATGCCCTAGAGGCAATAATAAAGTTATTATTTATTTCCTCATATAAAGAAAGGGTTCATGCTATAACTTCACACCTTGTAGTACAGGCAAGAACCCTTTCTTTGCCTGATCCATTTTGAAAATTTTCAAAACTTTATCAAGATATGTGCTTTGTGAAAGTCCAATTAAGCGTCTTGATCTATCTTTATAGATCTTGATGCCCAATATGTAAGCAGCTTCACCGAGGTCTTTCATCGAAAAACTTTTATTTAAGTATCCCTTTATGCTTTCCAGAAATTCTGTATCATTTCCAATTAACAATATGTCATCTACTTATAATATCAGAACTGCTATAGAGCTCCCACTCACTTTCTTTTTAAATACAGGCTTCTCCAAAAGTCTGTATAAAACCATATGCTTTGATCACACTATCAGAGCGTTTATTCCAACTCCGAGATGCTTGCACCAGTCCATAAATGGATCGCTGGAGCTTGCACACTTTGTTAGCACTTTTTGGATCGACAAAACCTTCCGGCTGCATCATATACAACTCTTCTTCCAGAAATTCATTCAGGAATGCAGTTTTGACATCCATTTGCCAAATTTCATAATCATAAAATGCGGCAATTGCTAACATGATTCGGACAGACTTAAGCATCGCTACGGGTGAGAAAGTCTCATCGTAGTCAACCCCTTGAACTTGTCGAAAACCTTTCACAACAAGTCGAGCTTTGTAGACAGTTATATTACCATCAGCGTCAGTCTTCTTCTTGAAGATCCATTTATTCTCGATGGCTTGCCGATCATTCGGCAAGTCAACCAAAGTCCATACTTTGTTCTCATACATGGATCCCATCTCACATTTCATGGCCTCAAGCCATTTTGCGGAATCTGGGCTCATCATCGCTTCCTCATAATTCGTAGGTTCGCCATGATCAAGTAACATGACTTCCAGAATAGGATTACCGTACCACTCTGGTGCGGATATTACTCTGGTACACCTATGAGGTTCGGTAGTAACTTGATCTGAAGTTTCATGATCAATATCATTAGCTTCCTCACTGATTGGTGTAGTTGTCACAGAAACCGGTTCTTGTGATGAACTACTTTTCAATAAGGGAGCAGGTACAATTACCTCATCAAGTTCTACTTTCCTCCCACTCACTTCTTTCGAGAGAAACTCCTTCTCTAGAAAGGATCCGAATTTAGCAACAAAAATCATGCCCTCAGATCTGTGATAGAAGGTGTACCCAATAGTCTCTTTTGGGTATCCTATGAAGACACATTTCTTCGATTTGGGTTCAAGCTTATCTGGTTGAAGTTTCTTCACATAAGCATCGCAACCCCAAACTTTAAGAAACGACAACTTTGGTTTCTTGCCAAACGACAGTTCATAAGGCGTCGTCTCAACGGATTTTGATGGTGCCCTATTTAACGTGAATGCGGCCGTCTCTAAAGCATAACCCCAAAACGATAGCGGTATATCGGTAAGAGACATCAGAGATCGCACCATATCTAGTAAAGTATGATTACGATGTTCGGACACACCATTTCGTTGTGGTGTTCTGGGTGGCGTGAGTTGCGAAACTAATCCGCATTGCTTCAAATGTAAACCAAACTCGTAACTCAAATATTCTCCTCCACGTTCAGATCGTAGATATTTTATTTTCTTGTTACGATGATTTTCCACTTCACTCTGAAATTCTTTGAACTTTTCAAATGTTTCAGACTTGTGTTTCATTAAGTAGATATACCCATATCTGCTCAAATCATCTGTGAAGGTGAGAAAATAACGATACCCGCCGCGAGCCTCAATATTCATTGGACCACATACATCAGTATGTATGATTTCCAATAAATCAGTTGCTCGCTCCATAGTTCCGGAGAACGGCGTTTTAGTCATCTTGCCCATGAGGCACGGTTCGTAAGTACCAAGGGATTCATAATCAAGTGATTCAAGAAGTCCATCAGTATGGAGTTTCTTCATGCGCTTTACACCAATATGACCCAAACGGCAGTACCACAAATAAGTTGCACTATGATTATCGACTCTGCATCTTTTGGCTTCAACATTATGAATATGTGTATCACTACTATTGATATTTAATATAAATAGACCACTCTTCAAGGGTAAATGACCATAAAAGATATTACTCATATAAATAGAACAACCATTATTCTATGATTTAAATGAATAACCGTCTCGCATCAAACAAGATCCAGATATAATGTTCATGCTTAACGCTGGCACCAAATAACAATTATTCAGGTCTAAAACTAATCCCGATGGTAGATGTAGAGGTAGCGTGCCGACTATGATCACATCGACTTTGGACCCATTTCCCATGCGCATCATCACCTCGTCCTTAGCCAAGGGACTGTCTATTTGACACTTGACTGTTTTTTAATTCAGCAACATTCAAAAAACTAGACAAATCAACAGCAGACACCTGTACGACCAGAAAAACAACCGACAACACAAAAGGACGTCAAAACGGGTCAGGCAAAACATCTGACCCGGTACCCTGGACAGATAACCACTCCAGAAAAATCAGGGAACAAACCCTCTTGATCTCCAGGACCACAACTTGTGACCAACTTGCGACACATGAAAAGGGGCAACCCTCTCCCACAAATTAATTAGTCGACAGATCTCACCTAACACCACAAACACGAAATCAGAAGGGGGGGGGGAGAAGAAGGGAGAACATGGAGACTGTTGGGGAACGTTGCATAAAATAAAATTTTTCCTACGTTCACCAAGATCAATCTATGAGTTCATCTAGCAACGAGAGAGAGGATTGCATCTACATACCCTTGTAGGTCGCATGCGGAAGCGTTCAAGAGAACGGGGTTGAGGGAGTCGTTGTCGTCGTGATCCAAATCACCGCAGATCCTAGCGCCGAACGGACGGCACCTCCGCGTTCAACACACGTATGGTCAGCGTGATGTCTCCTCCTTCTTGATCCAGCAAGGGGGAAGGAGAGGTTGATGAAGATCCAGCAGCACGACGGCGTGGTGGTGGATGCAGCAGGGCTCCGGCAGGGCTTCGCCAAGCAACTACGGGAGGGAGAGGTGTAGCAGGGGGAAGGGAGGCGCCAGGTGTTAGGTGCGGCTGCCCTCTCACCCCCCTCTTTATATAGGGACTCTAGGGGGGCGCCGCCCCTAGGAGATGGGATCTCCTAGGGGGGTGGCGGCCAAGGGGGGAGACTTGCCCCCAAGGCAAGTGGAGGCGCCCCCTCCCCTAGGGTTCCCAACCCTAGGCGCAGAGGGGGTCGGGGGGGGGGGGGGCGCACCAGCCTACCAGGGGCTGGTTCTCCTCCCACTTCAGCCCATGGGGCCCTTCGGGATAGGTGGCCCCACCCAGTGGACCCCCGGGACCCTTCCGGTGGTCCCGATACAATACCGGTAACCCCCCAAACTTTCCTGATGGCCGAAACTCGACTTCCCATATATAATTCTTTACCTCTGGACCATTCCGGAACTCCTCGTGACGTCCGGGATCTCATCCGGGACTCCGAACAACTTTCGGTTTGCTGCATACTCATATCTCTACAACCCTAGCGTCACCGAACCTTAAGTGTGTAGAACCTACGGGTTCGGGAGACACGTAGACATGACCGAGACGGCTCTCCGGTCAATAACCAACAGCAGGATCTGGGTACCCATGTTGGCTCCCACATGCTCCTCGATGATCTCATCGGATGAACCACGATGTCGAGGATTCAAGCAACCCCGTATACAATTGCCTTTGTCAATCGGTATGTTACTTGCCCGAGATTCGATCGTCGGTATCCCAATACCTCGTTCAATCTCGTTATCGGCAAGTCACTTTACTCGTACCGTAATGCATGATCCCGTGACCAGACACTTGGTCACTTTGAGCTCATTATGATGATGCATTACCGAGTGGGCCCAGTGATACCTCTCCGTCATTCGGAGTGACAAATCCCAGTCACGATCCATGTCAACCCAACAGACACTTTCGGAGATACCTGTAGTGCACCTTTATAGTCACCCAGTTACGTTGTGACGTTTGGTACACCCAAAGCACTCCTACGGTATCCGGGAGTTACACGATCTCATGGTCTAAGGAAAAGATACTTGACATTGGAAAAGCTCTAGCAAACGGACTACACGATCTTTGTGCTATGCTTAGGATTGGGTCTTGTCCATCACATCATTCTCCTAATGATGTGATCCTGTTATCAATGACATCCAATGTCCATAGTCAGGAAACCATGACTATCTGTTGATCAACGAGCTAGTTAACTAGAGGCTCACTAGGGACATATTGTTGTCTATGTATTCACACGTGTATTACGATTTTCGGATAATACAATTATAGCATGAATAAAAGACAATTATCATGAACAAGGAAATATAATAATAATCCTTTTATTATTGCCTCTAGGGCATATTTCCAACAGTCTCTCACTTGCACTAGAGTCAATAATCTAGTTACATTGTGATGAATCGAACACCCATAGAGTTCTGGTGTTGATCATGTTTTGCTCGCGGAAGAGGTTTAGTCAACGGATCTGCGACATTCAGATCCGTATGTACTTTGCAAATATCTATGTCTCCATCTTGAACATTTTCACAGATGGAGTTGAAACGACGCTTGATGTGCCTGGTCTTGTTGTGAAACCTGGGCTCCTTGGCAAGGGCAATAGCTCCAGTGTTGTCACATAAGAGAGTGATTGGCCCCGACGCATTGGGTATGACTCCTAGGTCGGTGATGAACTCCTTCATCCATATTGCTTCATGTGCTGCCTTCGAGGCTGCCATGTACTCCGCTTCACATGTAGATCCCGCCACGACACTCTGCTTGCAACTGCACCAGCTTACTGCTCCACGATTCAACATATACATGTATCCGGTTTGTGACTTAGAGTCATCCAGATCTGTGTCGAAGCTAGCGTCGACGTAACCCTTTACGACGAGCTCTTCGTCACCTCCATAAACGAGAAACATGTCCTTTGTCCTTTTCAGGTACTTCAGGATATTCTTGACCGCTGTCCAGTGTTCCTTGCCGGGATTACTTTGGTACCTTCCTACCAAACTTACGGCAAGGTTTACATTAGGTCTGGTACACAACATGGCATACATAATAGGTCCTATGGCTGAGGTATAGGGGATGACACTCATCTCTTCTTTATCTTCTGCCGTGGTCAGGCATTGAACCAAGCTCAATCTCACACCTTGCAATACAGGCAAGAACCCCTTCTTGGACTGATCCATTTTGAACTTCTTCAATATCTTATCAAGGTATGTGCTTTGTGAAAGACCTATGAGGCGTCTCGATCTATCCCTATAGATCTTGATGCCTAATATGTAAGCAGCTTCTCCAAGGTCCTTCATTGAAAAACACTTATTCAAGTAGGCCTTAATGCTGTCCAAAAGTTCTATATCATTTCCCATCAAAAGTATGTCATCTACATATAATATGAGAAATGCTACAGAGCTCCCACTCACTTTCTTGTAAACACAGGCTTCTCCATAAGTCTGCATAAACCCAAACGCTTTGATCATCTCATCAAAGCGAATGTTCCAACTCCGAGATGCTTGAACCAGCCCATAAATGGATCACTGGAGCTTGCACACCTTGTTAGCATTCTTAGGATCGACAAAACCTTCTGGCTGCATCATATACAGCTCTTCCTTAAGATAGCCGTTAAGGAATGCCGTTTTGATGTCCATCTGCCATATCTCATAATCATAGTATGCGGCAATTGCTAAAATGATTCGGACGGACTTCAGCTTCGCTACGGGAGAGAAAGTCTCATTGTAGTCAACCCCTTGAACTTGCCGATAACCCTTAGCGACAAGTCGAGCTTTATAGATGGTAACATTACCATCCGCGTCCATCTTCTTCTTAAAGATCCATTTGTTTTCTATCGCTCGCCGATCATCGGGCAAGTCTGTCAAAGTCCATACTTTGTTTTCATACATGGATTCTATCTCGGATTGCATGGCTTCAAGCCATTTGTTGGAATCTGGGCCCGCCATCGCTTTTTCATAGTTCGAAGGTTCACCATTGTCTAACAACATGATTTCCAGGACAGGGTTGCCATACCACTCTGGTGTGGAACGTGTCCTTGTGGACCTACGAAGTTCAGTAGCAACTTGATCCGAAGTACCTTGATCATCATCATGAATTTCCTCTCCAGTCGGTGTAGGCACCACAGGAACATTTTCCTGAGCTGCACTACTTTCCGGTTCAAGAGGTAGTACTTCATTGAGTTCTACTTTCCTCCCACTTACGCCTTTAGAGAGAAACTCTTTTTCCAGAAAGGATCCGTTCTTGGCAACAAAGATCTTGCCCCCGGATCTAAGGTAGAAGGTATATCCAATGGTTTCTTTGGGGTATCCTATGAAGACGCATTTTTCCGACTTGGGTTCGAGCTTTTCAGGTTGAAGTTTCTGGACATAAGCATCGCATCCCCAAACTTTTAGAAACAACAACTTAGGTTTCTTTCCAAACCATAATTCATACGGTGTCATCTCAACGGATTTAGACGGAGCCCTATTTAAAGTGAATGTAGCTGTCTCTAGAGCGTATCCCCAAAATGATAGCGGTAAATCGGTAAGAGACATCATAGATCGCACCATATCCAATAGAGTGCGATTACGACGTTCGGACACACCGTTACGCTGAGGTATTCCAGGCGGCGTGAGTTGTGAAATGATTCCACATTTCCTTAAGTGTGTACCAAATTCGTGACTTAAATATTCTCCTCCACGATCTGATCATAGGAACTTTATTTTTCGGTCACGTTGATTCTCTACTACATTCTGAAATTCCTTGAACTTTTCAAAGGTCTCAGACTTGTGTTTCATCAAGTAGACATACCCATATCTACTCAAGTCATCAGTGAGAGTGAGAACATAACAATATCCTCCACGAGCTTCAACGCTCATTGGACTTTTTGAAATATATTCTTTGATGAGTTGATCAAAGCATATGGTTTTATACAGACTTTTTGAAAGGTATGTATTTACAAGAAAGTGAGTGGGAGCACTACAACCTTTCTGATAAGTATATGTGAATGACATATTGTTGACCGGAAATGATGTAGAATTTTCTGGAAAGCATAAAGAAGTGTTTGAAAGGAGTTTTCTAAGAAAGACCTCGGTGAAGCTGCTTACACATTGAGCATCAAGATCTATAGAGATAGATCAAGATGCTTGATAAGATTTTTCAATGAGTACATACCTTGACAAGATGTTGAAGTAGTTCAAAATGGAACAGTCAAAGAAAGAGTTCTTGCCTGTGATGCAAAGGTGTGAAGTTGAGTAAGACTCAAAACCCGACCATGGCAGAAAATAGAAAGAGAATGAAAAGTCATTCCCTATGCCTCAGTCATAGGTTCTATAAAGTATGCCATGCTGTGTACCAGACCTATTGTATACCTTGCTCCGAGTTTGGCAAAGGAATACAATTTTGATCTAAGAGTAGATCAGTGGACAGCGGTCAAGAATATCCTTAGTGAGGACTAAGGAGATGTTTCTCGATTATGGAGGTGATAAAAGAGTTTGTCGTAAAGAGTTACATCGATGCAAGCTTTTACACTGATCCAGATGACTCTAAGTCTCAATCTGGATACATATTGAAAGTGGGAGCAATTAGCTAGAGTAGCTCCATGTAGAGCATTGTAGACATAGAATATTTGCAAAATACATACGGCTCTGAATGTGACAGACCCGTGAACTAAACTTCTCTCATGAGGAAAACATGATCATACCTTAGTACTCTTTGGGTGTTAATCACATAGCAATGTGAACTAGGTTGTTGACTCTAGTAAACCATTTGGGTGTTGATCACATGACGATGTGAACTATGGGTATTAATCACATATAGATGTGAATATTGGTGTTGAATCACATGGCGATGTGAACTAGATTATTGACTCTAGTGCAAGTGGAAGACTGAAGGAAATACGCCCTAGAGGCAATCATAAAGTTATTATTTATTTCCTTATATCATGATAAATGTTTATTATTCATGCTAGAATTGTATTAACCGGAAACACAATACATGTGTGAATACATAGACAAACTTAATGTCACTAGTATGCCTCTACTTGACTAGCTCATTAATCAATGATGGTTATGTTTCCTAACCATAGACATGTGTTGTCATTTGATTAACGGGATCACATCATTAGGAGAATGATGTGATTGACTTGACCCATTCCGTTAGCCTAGCACTTGATCGTTTAGTATGTTGCTATTGCTTTCTTCATGACTTATACAAAGTTCCTACAACTATGAGATTATGCAACTCCCGTTTATCGGAGGAACACTTTGTGTGCTACCAAACGTCACAACGTAACTGGGTGATTATAAAGGAGCTCTTCAGGTGTCTCCGAAGGTACATGTTGAGTTTGCGTATTTCGAGATTAGGATTTGTCACTCCAATTGTCAGAGAGGTATCTCTGGGCCCTCTCGGTAATGCACATCACTATAAGCCTTGCAAGCATGTAGCTAATGAGTTAGTTACGGAATGATGCATTACGTAACGATTAAGGAGACTTGTCGGTAACGAGATTGAACTAGGTATTGGATACCGACGATCGAATCTCGGGCAAGTAACATATCGATGACAAAGGGAACAACGTATGTTGTTATGCGGTTTGACCGATAATGATCCTCGTAGAATATGTGGGAGCCAATATGAGCATCCAGGTTCCGCTATTGGTTATTGACCGTAAATAGTTCTAGATCATGTCTACAAAGTTCTCGAACCCGTAGGGTCCACACGCTTAACGTTACGATGACAGTTTTATTATGAGTTTATAAGTTTTGATGTACCGAAGGTTGTTCAGAGTCCTGGATATGATCATGGACATGACGAGGAGTCTCGAAATGGTCGAGACATAAAGATTGATATATTGGAAGCCTATATTTGGATATCAGAAACGTTCCGGGTGAAATCGGGATTTTACCGGAGTACCGGGGGGTTACCGGAACCCTCCCGGGGGTTAATGGGCCTACATGGGCCATGAGGGAGAAGAGGAGGGCCGGCTAGGGCAGGCCGCACCCCCCTCCCCCCCTAGTCCGAATAGGACAAGGAAGGGGGGGGGCGGCGCCCCCCTTTCCTCTTTCCCCTCCCCCCTTTCCTTCTCCACCAAGGCAAGAGGGGGGAGTCCTACTCCCGGTGGGAGTAGGACTCCTCCTGGCGCACCCCTTGGGGCCGGCCGCACCTCCCCCTCCCTCCTTTATATACGGGGGCAGGGGGGCACCCCATAACACACAAGTTGATCTTCGTGATCGTTCCTTAGCCGTGTGCGGTGCCCCCCTCCACCATATTCCGCCTCGGTCATATAGTTGCGGTGCTTAGGCGAAGCCCTACGTCGGTAGAACATCATCATCGTCACCATGTCGTCGTGCTGATGGAACTCATCCCCGACACCCTGCTGGATCAGAGTCCGGGGATCGTCATCGAGCTGAACGTGTGCTGAACTCGGAGGTGCCGTACGTTCGGTACTTGGATCGGTCGGATCGTGAAGACGTACGACTACATCAACCACGTTGTCATAACGCTTCGGTCTACGAGGGTACGTGGACAACACTCTCCCCTCTTGTTGCTATGCATCACCATGATCTTGCGTGTGCGTAGGATTTTTTTTGAAATTACTACGTTCCCCAACAGTGGCATTCGAGCCAGGTTTTATGCATAGATGTTATATGCACGAGTAGAACACAAGTGAGTTGTGGGTGATATAAGTCATACTGCTTACCATCATTTCATACTTTGGTTCAGCGGCATTGTGAGATGAAGCGGCCCGGACCGACATTACGCGCACGCTTACGCGAGACTGGTTTCACCCCTACGAGCACTCGTTGCTTAAAGGTGACCGGCGGGTGTCTGTCTCTCTCACTTTAGTTGAACCGAGTGTGGCTACGCCCGGTCCTTGCGAAGGTTAAAACAACACCAACTTGACAAACTATCGTTGTGGTTTTGATGCGTAGGTAAGAACGGTTCTTGCTCAACCCGTAGCAGCCACGTAAAATTTGCAACAACAAAGTAGAGGACGTCTAACTTGTTTTTGCAGGGCATGTTGTGATGTGATATGGTCAAGACGTGATGCTATATTTTATTGTATGAGATGATCATGTTTTGTAACCGAAGTTATCGGCAACTGGCAGGAGCCATATGGTTGTCGCTTTATTGTATGAAATGCAAACGCCCTGTAATTGCTTTACTTTATCACTAAGCGGTAGCGATAGTCGTAGAAGCAATAGATGGCGTAACGACAACGATGCTACGATGGAGATCAAGGTGTCGCGCTGGTGACAATGGTGATCACGACAGTGCTTCAAAGATGGAGATCACAAGCACAAGATGATGATGGCCATATCATATCACTTATATTGATTGCATGTGATGTTTATCCTTTATGCATCTTATCTTGCTTTGATTGACGGTAGCATTTTAAGATGATCTCTCACTAAATTATCAAGAAGTTTTCTCCCTGAGTATGCACCGTTGCGAAAGTTCTTCGTGCTGAGACACCACATGATGGTCGGGTGTGATAGGCTCTACGTTCAAATACAACGGGTGCAAAACAGTTGCACACGCGGAATACTCAGGTTAAACTTGATGAGCCTAGCATATACAGATATGGCCTCGGAACACGGAGACCAAAAGGTCGAACGTGAATCATATAGTAGATATGATCAACATAGTGATGTTCACCATTGAAACTACTCCATCTCACGTGATGATCGGACATGGTTTAGTTGATTTGGATCACGTGATCACTTAGATGACTAGAGAGATGTCTGTCTAAGTGGGAGTTCTTAAGTAATATGATTAATTGAACTTTAATTTATCATGAACTTAGTCCTGGTAGTATTTTGCAAATTATGTTGTAGATCAATAGCTTGCATTGTTGCTTTCATATGTTTATTTTGATATGTTCCTAGAGAAAATTGTGTTGAAAGATGTTAGTGGCAATGATGCGGATTGGATCCGTGATCTGAGGTTTATCCTCATTGCTGCACAGAAGAATTATGTCCTTGATGCACCGCTAGGTGACAGACCTATTGCAGGAGCAGATGCAGACGTTATGAACGTTTGGCTAGCTCAATATGATGACTACTTGATAGTTTTGTGCACCATGCTTTATGGCTTAGAATCGGGACTTCAAAGACGTTTTGAACGTCATGGACCATATGAGATGTTCCAGGAGTTGAAGTTAATATTTCAAGCAAATACCCGAGTTGAGAGATATGAAGTCTTCAACAAGTTCTATAGCTAAAAGATAGAGGAGAATCGCTCAACTAGTGAGCATGTGCTCAGATTGTCTGGGTACTACAATCGCATGAATCAAGTGGGAGTTAATCTTCCAGATAAGATAGTGATTGACATAATTCTCTAGTCACCACCACCAAGTTAGTAGAACTTCGTGATGAACTATAATATGCAAGGGATGATGAAAACAATTCCCAAGCTCTTCGTGATGCAAAAATCGGCGAAGGTAGAAATCAAAGAAAAACATCAAAGTGTTGATGGTGGACAAGATCACTAGTTTCAAGAAAAAGGGCAAAGGGAAGAAGGGGAACTTCAAGAAGAACAGCAAGCAAGTTGCTGCTCAAGTAAAGAAGCCCAAGTCTGGACCTAAGCCTAAGACTAAGTGATTCTACTGCAAAGGGACTGGTCACTGGAAGTGGAACTACCCCAAGTATTTGGCGGATAAGAAGGATGGCAAAGTGAACATAGGTATATTTGATATACATGTTATTGATGTGTACTTTACTAGTGTTTATAGCAACCCCTTGGTATTTGATACTGGTTCAGTTGCTAAGAGTAGTAACTCGAAACGGGAGTTGCAGAATAAACAGAAACTAGTTGAGGGTGAGGTGACGATGTGTGTTGGAAGTAGTTCCAAGATTGATATGATCATCATCGCACACTCCCTATACTTTCGGGATTAGTGTTGAACCTAAATAAGTGTTATTTGGTGTTTGCGTTGAACATGAATGTGATTTGATCATGTTTATTGCAATACGGTTATTCATGTAAGTTAGAGAATAATTGTTGTTCTGTTTACATGAATAAAACCTTCTATGGTCATACACCCAATGAAAATGGTTTGTTGGATCTCAATCGTGTGATACACATATTCATAATATTGAAGCCAAAAGATGTAAAGTTAAATAATGATAGTGCAACTTATTTGTGGCACTACCGTTTATGTCATATTGGTGTAAAGCGCATGAAGAAACTCCATGCTGATGGGCTTTTGGAATCACTTGATTATGAATCACTTGATGCTTGCGAACCATGCCTCATGGGCAAGATGACTAAGACTCCGTTCTCCGGAACAATGGAGCAAACAACAAATTTGTTGGAAATAAATACATACTGATGTATGAGATCCAATGAGTGTTGATGCTCGTGGCAAGTATTGTTATTTTCTGACCTTCACAGATGATTTGAGTAGATATGGGTATATCTACTTAATGAAACACAAGTCTGAAACATTTGAAAAGTTCAAAGAATTTCAGAGTGAAGTGGAGAATCATCGTAACAAGAAAATAAAGTTTCTACGATCTGATCGTGGAGGAGAATATTTGAGTTATGAGTTTGGCCTTCATATAAAACAATGTGGAATAGTTTCACAACTCACGCCACATGAAACACCACATGTAATGGTGTGTCCGAACGTCATAACCGCACTTTATTGGATATGGTGTGATCTATGATGTATCTTACCGATTTACCACTATCGTTTTGGGGTTATGCATTAGAGACAGCTGCATTCACGTTAAATAGGGCACCATCAAAATCCATTGAGACGACGCCTTATGAACTGTGGTTTGGCAAGAAACCAAAGTTGTCATTTCTTAAAGTTTGGGGCTGCGATGCTTATGTGAAAAAGTTTCAACCTGATAAGCTCGAACCTAAATTGGAGAAGTGCGTCTTCATAGAATACCCAAAGGAAATTGTTGGGTACACCTTCTATCACAGATCCAAAGGCAAAATATTCGTTGCTAAGATGGATCCTTTCTAGAGAAGGAGTTTCTCTCGAAAGAAGTGAGTGGGAGGAAAGTAGAACTTGATAAGGTAATTGTACCTTCTCCCTTATTGGAAAGTAGTTCATCACAGAAATCAGTTCCAGTGATTCCTACACCAATTAGTAAGGAAGTTAATGATGATGATCATGAAACTTCAGATCAAGTTGCTACCGAACCTCGTAGGTCTTCCAGAGCAAGATCCGGACCAGAGTGGTACGGTAATCCTATTCTGGAAGTCATGTTACTAGACCATGATGAACCTACGAACTATGAGGAAGCGATGATGAGCCCAGATTCCACGAAATGGCTTGAGGCCATGAAATCTGAGATGGGATCCATGTATGAGAACAAAGTGTGGACTTTGGTTGTCTTGCCCGATGATTGGCAAGCCATAGAAAATAAATGGATCTTCAAGAGGAAGACGGACACTGATAGTAGTGTTACTATCTACTAAGCTCGACTTGTTGCGAAAGGTTTTCGACAAGTTCAAGCCATTGAATATGATGAGATTTTCTCACTCGTAACGATGCTTAAGTCTGTACGAATCATGTTAGCAATTGCCACAATTTATGAAATCTGGCAAATGGATATCAAAACTGTGTTCCTGAATGGATTTCTGGAAGAAGAGTTGTATATGATGCAACCAGAAGGTTTTGTCGATCCAAAAGGTGCTAACAAAATGTGCAAGCTCCAGCGATCCATCAATGGACTGGTGCAAGCATCTCGGAGTTGGAATATATGCTTTGATGAGTTGATCAAAGCATATGGTTTTATACAGACTTT
The DNA here is from genome assembly GCF_018294505.1 of Triticum aestivum. NCBI lineage: Eukaryota > Viridiplantae > Streptophyta > Magnoliopsida > Poales > Poaceae > Triticum > Triticum aestivum. Next base: position 553,010,160 of record NC_057804.1, read on the forward strand.
TTGAAAGGCCTGTATTTACAAGAAAGTGAGTGGGAGCACTACAGCCTTTCTGATAAGTATATGTGAATGACATATTGTTGACCAGAAATGATGTAGAATTTTCTGGAAAGCATAAAGAAGTGTTTGAAAGGAGTTTTCAAAGAAAGACCTCGGTGAAGCTGCTTACACATTGAGCATCAAGATCTATAGAGATAGATCAAGACACTTGATAAGATTTTTTAATGAGTACATACCTTGACAAGATTTTGAAGTAGTTCAAAATGGAACAGTCAAAGAAAGAGTTCTTGCCTGTGATGCAAAGGTGTGAAGTTGAGTAAGACTCAAAACCCGACCATAGCAGAAAATAGAAAGAGAATAAAAAGTCATTCCCTATGCCTCAGTCATAGGTTCTATAAAGTATGCCATGATGTGTACCAGACCTATTGTATACCTTGCTCTGAGTTTGGCAAAGGAATACAATTTTGATCTAAGAGTAGATCAGTGGACAGCGGTCAAGAATATCCTTAGTGAGGACTAAGGAGATGTTTCTCGATTATGGAGGTGATAAAAGAGTTCGTCGTAAAGAGTTACATCGATGCAAGCTTTTACACTGATCCAGATGACTCTAAGTCTCAATCTGGATACATATTGAAAGTGGGAGCAATTAGCTAGAGTAGCTCCATGCAGAGCATTGTAGACATAGAATATTTGCAAAATACATACGGCTCTGAATGTGACAGACCCGTTGACTAAACTTCTCTCATGAGCAAAACATGATCATACCTTAGTACTCTTTGGGTGTTAATCACATAGCGATGTGAACTAGGTTGTTGACTCTAGTAAACCATTTGGGTGTTGATCACATGACGATGTGAACTATGGGTATTAATCACATATAGATGTGAATATTGGTGTTGAATCACATGGCGATGTGAACTAGATTATTGACTCTAGTGCAAGTGGGAGACTGAAGGAAATATGCCCTAGAGGCAATAATAAAGTTATTATTTATTTCCTTATATCATGATAATTGTTTATTATTCATGCTAGAATTGTATTAACCGGAAACATAATACATGTGTGAATACATAGACAAACTTAATGTCACTAGTATGCCTCTACTTGACTAGCTCATTAATCAATGATGGTTATGTTTCCTAACCATAGACATGTGTTGTCATTTGATTAACGGGATCACATCATTAGGAGAATGATGTGATTGACTTGACCCATTCCGTTAGCCTAGCACTTGATCGTTTAGTATGTTGCTATTGCTTTCTTCATGACTTATACAAAGTTCCTACAACTATGAGATTATGCAACTCTCGTTTACCGGAGGAACACTTTGTGTGCTACCAAACGTCACAACGTAACTGGGTGATTATAAAGGAGCTCTTCAGGTGTCTCCGAAGGTACATGTTGAGTTGGCGTATTTCGAGATTAGGATTTGTCACTCCGATTGTCGGAGAGGTATCTCTGGGCCCTCTCGGTAATGCACATCACTATAAGCCTTGCAAGCAATGTAGCTAATGAGTTAGTTATGGAATGATGCATTACGTAACGAGTAAAGAGACTTGCCGGTAACGAGATTGAACTAGGTATTGGATACCGACGATCGAATCTCGGGCAAGTAACATACCGATGACAAAGGGAACAACGTATGTTGTTATGCGGTTTGACCGATAAAGATCTTCATAGAATATGTGGGAGCCAATATGAGCATCCAGGTTCCGCTATTGGTTATTGACCGGAAACAGTTCTAGGTCATGTCTACATAGTTCTCGAACCCGTAGGGTCCGCACGCTTAACGTTACGATGACAGTTTTATTATGAGTTTATAAGTTTTGATGTACCGAAGGTTGTTCGGAGTCCCGGTTGTGATCACGGACATGACGAGGAGTCTCGAAATGGTCGAGACATAAAGATTGATATATTGGAAGCCTATATTTGTATATCGGAAACATTCTGGGTGAAATCAGGATTGTACCGGAGTACCGAGGGGTTACCGGAACCCCGCCGGGGGTTAATGGGCCTACATGGGCCATGAGGGAGAAGAGGAGGGCCAGCCAGGGCAGGCCGCGCGCCCCCTCCCCCCTAGTCCGAATAGGACAATGAATGGGGGGGGGCGCCCCCTTTCCTCTTTCCCCTCCCCCCTTTCCTTCTCCACCAAGGCAAGAGGGGGGAGTCCTACTCCCGGTGGGAGTAGGACTCCTCCAGGCGCACCCCTAGGGGCCGTCCGCACCTCCCCCCTCCCTCCTTTATATACGGGGGCATGGGGGCACCCCATAACACACAAGTTGATCTTCGTGATCGTTCCTTAGCTGTGTGCGGTACCCCCTCCACCATATTCCACCTCGGTCATATCGTTGTGGTGCTTAGGTGAAGCCCTGCGTCGGTAGAATATCATCATCGTCACCACGCCGTCGTGCTGACGGAACTCATCCCCGACACCCTGCTGGATTGGAGTCCGGGGATCGTCATCAAGCTGAACGTGTGCTGAACTCGGAGGTGCCGTACGTTCGGTACTTGGATCGGTCGGATCATGAAGACGTACAACTACATCAACCGCGTTGTCATAACGCTTCCGCTTTCAGTCTACGTGGGTACGTGGACAACACTCTCCCCTCTCGTTGCTATGCATCACCATGATCTTGCGTGTGCGTAGGATTTTTTTTGAAATTACTACGTTCCCCAACACCACAAGTAAGTGGTACTATCATTACTATCTTATATCTTTTGGCATGAAAATGTGTATCACTATGATCGAGATTTCAATAAACCATTCATTTTAGGTGCAAGACCATTGAAGGTATTATTCAAATAAACAAAGTAACCATTATTCTCCTTAAATGAATTACCGTACTGTGATAGACATAATCCAATCATGTCTATGCTCAATGCAAACACCAAATCTCGATGGTAGAGGGAGCGCGCGATGCTTGATCACATCAACCTTGGAAACACTTCCAACACATATCGTCAGCTCACCTTTAGCTAGTCTCCGTTTATTCCGTAGCTTTTATTTCGAGTTACTAACACTTAGCAACCGAAGCGGTATCTAATACCCTGGTGCTACTAGGAGTACTAGTAAAGTACACATTTATTCAATGTATATCCAATATACTTCTATCGACCTTGCCAGCCTTCTCATCTACCAAGTATCTAGGGTCGTTCTGCTTCAGTGTCCGTTCCTCTCATTACAGAAGCACTTAGTCTCGGGTTTGGGTTCAACCTTGGGTTTCTTCACTAGAGCAACAACTGTTTTGCCGTTTCATGAAGTATCCCTTGTTGCCCTTGCCCTTCTTGAAACTAGTGGTTTTACCAACCATCAACAATTGATGCTCCTACTTGACTTCTACTTTCGCGGTGTCAAACATCGCGAACACTTCAAGGATCATCATATCTATCCGTGATATGTTATAGTTCATCACGAAGCTCTAGCAGCTTGGTGGCAATGACTTTGGAGAAACGTCACTGTCTCTTCTGGAAGATCAACTCCCACTCGATTCAAGTGATTGTTGTACTCAGACAATCTGAGCACAAGCTCAACGATTGAGCTTTTCTCCCTTAGTTTGCAGGCTAAGAAAATCATCGGAGGTCTTATACCTCTTGACGTGGGCACGAGCCTGAAATCCCAATTTCAGCCCTCGAAACATCTCATATGTTCCGCGACATTTCAAAAAATGTCTTCGGTGCCTCGACTCTAAACCATTTAACATTACCAAACTATCATGTAGTCATCAAAACACGTATGTCAGATGTTCGCAACATCCACATACCACGTTCGAGGTCCAGCACACCGAGCGGTGCATTAAGGACATAAGCCTTCTACTGTTCGCATAATTGCTACTGTCAACTTTCAACTATATTTTCTCCAGGAACATATCTAAAATAGTAGAACTAAGCGTGAGCTATGACATAATTTGCAAATGGCTTTTGACTATGTTCAGGATAATTAAGTTCATCTAATGAACTCCCACTCAGATAGACATCCCTCTAGTCATCTAAGTGATTACATGATCCGAGTCAACTAGGCCGTGTCCGATCATCACGTGAGACAGACTAGTCATCATCGGTGAACATCTTCATGTTGATCGTATCCACCATACGACTCATGCTCGACCTTTTGGTCTCTTGTGTTCCGAGGCCATGTCTGTACATGCTAGGCTCGTCAAGTCAACCTAAGTGTTTCCGTGTGTAAATATGGCTTACACCCATTGTATGTGAACGTTAGAATCTATCACTCCCGATCATCACATGGTCCTTCGAAACGACGAACTTTCGCAATGGTGCACAGTTAGGGGGAACACTTTCTTGAAATTTTAATGAGGGATCATCTTATTTACTACCGTCGTTCTAAGCAAATAAGATGCATAAACATGATAAACATCACATGCAATCAAATAGTGACATGATATGGCCAATATCATTTTGCTCCTTTTGATCTCCATCTTCGGGGCTCCATGATCATCATCGTCACCGGCATGACACCATGATCTCCATCATCGTGTCTTTATGAAGTTGTCTCGCCAACTATTACTTCTACTACTATGGCTACCGGTTAGCAATAAAGTAAAGTAATTACATGGCGTTGTTTAATGACACAAAGGTCATACAATAAATTAAGACAACTCCTATGGCTCCTGCCGGTTGTCATACTCATCGACATGCAAGTCGTGATTCCTATTACAAGAACATGATCAATCTCATACATCACATATCATTCATCACATTCTTCTTGGCCATATCACATCACATAGCATACCCTGCAAAAACAAGTTAGACGTCCTCTAATTGTTGTTTGCATGTTTTACGTGGCTGCTATGGGTTTCTAGCAAGAACGTTTCTTACCTACGCAAAACCACAACGTGATATGCCAATTGCTATTTACCCTTTATAAGGACCCTTTTCATCGAATCCGTTCCGACTAAAGTGGGAGAGACTGGCACCCGCTAGCCACCTTATGCACCAAGTGCATGTCAGTCGGTGGAACCTGTCTCACGCAAGTGTACGTGTAAGGTCGGTCCGGGCCGCTTCATCCCACAATACCGTCGAAACAAGATTGGACTAGTAACGGTAAGCATATTGAACAAAATCAACGCCCACAACTACTTTGTGTTCTACTCGTGCAAAGAATCTACGCAATAGACCTAGCTCATGATGCCACTGTTGGGGAACGTAGCAGAAATTCAAAATTTTCCTACGTGTCACCAAGATCTATCTATGGAGAAACCAGCAACGAGGGGAAGGAGAGTGCATCTGCATACCCTTGTAGATCGCTAAGCGGAAGCGTTCAATAGAACGGGGTTGAAGGAGTCGTACTCGTCGTGATCCAAATCACCGGAGATCCTAGTGCCGAACGGACGGCACCTCCGCGTTCAACACACATGCAGCCCGGTGACGTCTCCCATGCCTTGATTCAGCAAGGAGAGAGGGAGAGGTTGGGAAGACTCCATCCAGCAGCAGCACAATGGCGTGGTGGTGGTGGAGGAGCGTGGCAATCCTGCAGGGCTTCGCCAAGCACCGCGAGATATGAGGAGAAATAGAGGTAGGGCTGCGCCAACAGGAGAAGAACTTCGTGTGTTGGGCTGCTCCTTTGCCTCCACTATATATAGGGGGAGAGGGGGGGCTGCGCCCCCACCTAGGGTTCCACCCCTAGGGGCGGCGGCCAGCCCTAGATCCCATCTGGGGGGGGGGGGGGGCGGCCAAGGGGGGGAGAGGGGAAATTTGCCCCCCAAGAAAGGTGGGTGCGCCCCCTCCCCAAACCCTAGGCGCCTTGGGCCCTTGTGGGGGGGGGGGGGGGGGCGCACCAGCCCACCTGGGGCTGGTCCCCTCCCACACTTGGCCCATGCTGCCCTCTAGTGATGGTGGCCCCACTTGGTGGACCCCCGGGACCCTCCCGGTGGTCCCGGTACGTTACCGATAAAACCCGAAACTTTTCCGGTGACCAAAATAGGACTTCCCATATATAAATCTTTACCTCCGGACCATTCCGGAACTCCTCGTGACGTCCGGGATCTCATCCGGGACTCCGAACAACATTTAGTAACCACATACAAACTTCCTTTATAACCCTAACGTCATCGAACCTTAAGTGTGTAGACCCTACGGGTTCGAGAATCATGCCGAGACGTTCTCCGGTCAATAACCAACAGCGGGATCTGGATACCCATGTTGGCTCCCACATGTTCCACGATGATCTCATCAGATGAACCACGATGTCGAGGATTTGATCAATCCCATATACAATTCCCTTTGTCTAGCGGTATTATACTTGCCCGAGATTCGATCGTCAGTATCCCGATACCTTGTTCAATCTCGTTACCGGAAGTCTCTTTACTCGTTCCGTAACACATCATCCCGTGATCAACCCCTTGGTCACATTGTGCACATTATGATGATGCCCTACCGAGTGGGCCCAGAGATACCTCTCCGTTTACACGGAGTGACAAATCCTAGTCTTGATTCGTGCCAACCCAACAGACACTTTCGGAGATACCCGTAGTGCACCTTTATAGCCACCCAGTTACGTTGTGACGTTTGGTGCACCCAAAGCATTCCTACGGTATCCAGGAGTTGCACAATCTCATGGTCTAAGGAAATGATACTTGACATTAGAAAAGTTTTAGCATACGAACTACGATCTTTGTGCTAGGCTTAGGATTGGGTCTTGTCCATCACATCATTCTCCTAATGATGTGATCCCGTTATCAACGACATCCAATGTCCATGGTCAGGAAACTGTAACCATCTGTTGATCAACGAGCTAGTCAACTAGAGGCTTACTAGGGACATGGTGTTGTCTATGTACCCACACATGTATCTAAGTTTCCTATCAATACAATTATAGCATGGGTAATAAACAATTATCATGAAGAAGGAAATATAATGATAATAATTAATTTATTATTGCCTCTAGGGCATATTTCCAACACGGGTTACAGTGTAAAACACCATCGGATTACAATGTAAAGTACATAAATTATGGGTACAATTACACTGTAAAAGGGCATATGATTGCAGTGTAAAAAGTAAAAACAGTGCAAACCTACACAGTAATTATGGGTACAAATTACACCAGAAATGGACATTCGAACTGTAGTGTAACTACAGTACAAACTACACAGTAATTATGGGTAAAATTGCACTGTAAGAAAACATCAGGTTACAGTGTAACTGCAGAGTAACTACGCGGTAATTAAGGGTAAATGTACACTGTAATAACGCATCGGACTACACTACAAACAGAGTCATCTATGCAGTAATTACAGAGAAATTTACACCACTAAATTAAAGTGAAAGCTACACTACAAAATTTACAGTGTAAATACGCATCGGATTACAGTAAGAAATCAAGACAAACTACACAGGAAATAAACTGTAATTAAGTGAAAATTACACTCCAACCTGCACAGAAATATACATGGGATTACAGTGTAATTAAGTGAAATTTACATGACAAAATACAATGTAAATATACATGGGATTGCATTGTCAAAAATACATGACAATATACACATGAGATAAGATGAAGAAAACACATTGGCACCTTCAGAAAAAAGGATGGGAATGTGACCAAAATGATAGAATGTGACAAAATTAAGTGAAATTAGGCGTAACTAAAGGACAAGTTATCCACTCAGAAATTAGGGGGGCCAGTTTCACAGTACTTACTACAAAAGGTGCAACTTAGTAGGGTGCATAAGATAGCAGTGAAGCTCTACATTACAAGTTGCAGTGAAGATATGGGGCAACTAACAGGGAAAAATGCAGGAGAAGCTATCATATATTCTTGCACAAAATACATTAAAATGGAGGGTGAACTACAATGACTCTGGAACAAACTACACAATAATCTATAATACCTAAATAGTTGATCTCCACTACACCTAATTCTTTCAACATGCAGCCCTCCATGTCACCATTGTGCCATGTCAGCATTCCCACTAGCCTATTTCTCAATTTTTCACTAGAGAAAACTATTTAGTCGTGGGTCTTTTATTTACAGAAGTTGAGAAAGTCCGATACGACACCTCAATTACTCTCCCCTTCATCTTCTGGGCTAGAGTCTGGCCGCCTGCCTACCCAGTACCCACGCCGGCATTTAGAGCTGCTCCCTCCTGCCGTCCCTCTGCTCCCAGTCGTCCTCGCAGCAGTGGCGTCAGACGCACCGGACGCGGTGGACGCGGCCATCCCTGACGGGGCCCCAATTTCTGCGGGATGTGGCCATGCAAAGAAGCAGGTCGCCGACGTCTCCCAGCCTCCTGCCGGCGCCATGGCCTGCTAGCCATCCCCGCCCAGGCGATCTATCCTCTGCACACACCGTGTCTCCCGTCTGGTCCCTCCTTGCGTCGGCGGCCTGAGACGCACACACCGGACGAGGCCCTTAGCCGGTACACATCTCCAGCCCTCCGTTACCTCCCCTTCCCTCTCCTATTTGGACCAGCTTATCCCGCTTTGTTCGGTTCCACTGGAACCAAACCTCTAGGGGATTAGACCCACACAGGGATTTGGTGATCCCCACCTCGTCACCCAATCCCCTAACCAACAAACCCTGCTAATCCCTGTACAACAATACGTGTTCGGTTAGTCCCCGGCAACCTCCCATCAATGGCCTTTGTACACTTCAGCACCAAATCAACTAAACCTCCTATCGTTGTTCTTTGCACCAAATCAAAAGAACATCACACACACAACAAACTTGCTATAAATTTCATACATCCAAGCACCAAATCCGCATAACAGTATTTTTGTTGCGTCAGAACAAAACATTATATGAGAAGCTTGCTGCAAGTTGATATTTTAGAAGAAAAAATATCAAACTATAACATGAATTCTGAATATTTAGAAGTCAAAAAACGACCCTAATCAACAATCACCGATGTACAATATTATTATATTTCCGACCATGATCAAATTATTGCTGTATAGAACAGACGACTCTAATCTCGCCGATGTCGCTTCCGTAGTGATTGATGCACTGCATTGGCAAAAAGGGCGGTCAGTCCACATCAAAGGACTGATATCAAAGCATTGATGACCAGCTAGCAAAGAAAGATCATAAAATAATCGTGCATTGATTTCAAAATTTCACGGATCAAATGGGCAGCAACATCGCATCCATATCCACTAAACAAATGATCTTCCAATGGAAAGCTGCAAATAGCAGCACAGAATAATAATATTAGAAATGAACAACCAGGCATATATATCAATGATACAGCGTTATACATCGTGTAAGAATACACTAAATTCGTATGACCACAAAAAACTATGGTCTACTTTCAGAGAACAGTACCAAAATCACAAGTTTATGAACAAAGATTTCTTTCTTTCTTTCCCCGCAAAAAAAAGATTTCTTTCTTTGGTACAAAATAATACTTGCAAAAGGAGGGCAAAGCAAAATTAAATGAAATGCGGAGATAGATCAATTCAGTTCCAATATGCACTGTATAAATAAGAGCTTCCATTACAGTCATAATCAGGGGAAAACAGGACAAAGAAAGGACAAGATAAGTACATAAAAAAGGACAAGATAAGATGATGTACATGAATGGATTCTCATCTCATAAGCATTTATCATGGTGCATTCTAGGGAAATCAAATTTCAGATAAAAAGTTATGAAATCTGGCGGATACCAATGGATGCACACACTACACATATTCTGGGTGTTCAAGACCAGTATGCATGAAAATAGCTACAAGGGGGATTCTTGCATATTCTAGATGATCTTGCAAGGAAATAAGAGAACAAGGAAGGTTCATGTGGGCTACTTGAGCCATCAGCTTCAGGTTACTAGATGAACAAGGAAGGTTCATGTGAGCTAGATGAAGATGCGAGTCCCAGTAGGGTACAAAGAAAACCAAGTATGTACATCAAGATCAATATACCTTAGTCTTCACGATGCTGCCCCAAGCGGGGTCTTGCTGCGGCTGTGAGGCGGTGAAGCTGGCCTACAGAAAATGGAGGCAAAATGCAGATTTAGACATCGAAAGTAGTATGAAACAGTTATCGTTCTAATGTAGCACATACAAGTCAGGTCAAGCAACATAAAGTGGTATGAAACAGTTATCGTTCTAATGGAGGCAATATATTTTTTTCTCTTATTACAAAAACATTTTATGTCTACACATCTCAATATATTCTATATGTTCTGACAAGTAAAACTTTCTGCATCTAAATTAGTAAAGTGCACTGTCGTAGTTGCATGGCTTCAAGATGCCTTGATCTCAGAGCATTTTACCTAAATTTCTCTTCACCCCCACTATCAGAAAAAATTCATGTAGTTGATGTTCACCTCAGTTACATAAAACTCAACTTTTCTCACCTCCCAAGGATATCATTGACAAAACTATATAGCTACAATTGCATCTTGTTGATTCTCTACAGGTAGCTGCAAATATAGTACTGAATCTCAGGGACAAATAAATACTAGATTACTAGTAGCATATATGTGCACTGCTAATGACATTGACAAAAAGATTCGACTATGTAGCAGATTTGGTTAGATTCAACTAGGTACACCATTTGCACCAAATCACAGGTAGAGCAAGTACAGAGGAGGGTACTGGGAAGCTGTAGTAAGCAGAGAGGAGAGGTGGAGCCTCGCCGGCAAGACGGCCCTTGTCACCGGTGGAAAAGGGGACGGGAAACCCTAGAAATCAAAAGGGGGGAGAGGAAGGAAACAAGGGTGGGGGAGAAGATCTTACCGGCATAGAAACGTTGGGGAGGGCCACCGGAGTAGGTTGGTGCGGCCGCCGAGCTCGCGCCGGGGATGGAAGAAGAGGGTCGCAGATCGGCTGCTGACTTGGGGAGAGTGGGGCGAGGTAGAAGGATGGCGCAGCAGCCGGTCTTCAGTGGAGGAGAGAGATCGCCCGCTCCGGCCCCTCGCCGTCGCCTAGTTCTTCCCTGTCGGCGTCGGCGCCGCCGCCGCTCTCGCCCGCTCCTCCTTTTTCTTTCGAGCCGAGAAGACTGAGATGACTGGTTTTGTTCCACGGGTGGGGAGACGTGGGTGAAAACCCAATGGAATCCCTGTGGTTTGGGGTGGATTTGGATGGGATATCAACCCGGCCGGGTTTACCGAAGACGCATATAAGGTAGGTCGGGATCCTACCCCGACCGGGGTCAAAAGCACGCGGATTAGGCCAAAACCCCGCCGATCCCGGCGGGGGCGGGGATTAAACGAACAAAGCCTAAAGCAAATATTTGGGAGGGTTAACACATACTTATCTCAAATCTCAAGCAGAAACTGCCGCGAGTTCATGGCTGTCGCCGCCGCTCGTCGCCGCCTGTGGCGCGGGATGCGAACTGCAGCCGCCACCACCGCGTCAGGCGAGGAGCTGTATGCGTCCCTGCTCTCGCGCCTGGTGGCGGAGCCGGAGTGCCGCGTGAAGGCCACCATGGAGGAGGCGACCTCCTCGGTCCCGCACCACGACGGCGCCTTCTGGGAGCCCCTTGCCGCGGCCCTCCTCCGCGCGTCCTACCCAGCCAAGGCGCACCTCGTGAGCTCCTCATACCCTGTATTTCCAGTTCCAATCCAACTGTGATTTCTTCATAGTTCTGTTTAGTAGCATTCGAGATCCCGAAAGCTGTCACAAGAACAACAGCAGAAAATCAAACAAGGAAATGAATTTCAGGCACGATTTCCGGTTTCGTATTGATATTACGGGAGAAATTCCCCAGATTCAGAAACAGATCGACTAGGTTTACTCCTTACACTGGAGAAATAGCAAACGAAGTCACAAGCGATATTTCAACTCTTTCCCACCCCGGTACCCCCTGTGTTTTTTTTAGAAAAGGAGGTTAAACCTCCGGCCTCTGCATCAGTCGATGCATGCAGCCATCTTTATTAATTATTCCACAAAGATCTGACAAGAACATACATCAATCCATCCAAAGCCACCACTCACACCTACAAACTCGATAATGTGGACTAAATGCGGGTAGTTAACAGCCAACACAACGACTCGGTAAGAGGGTGACTCCAACACCATGGATTTTAACTCGTCTGGTTAACCTGTCCAAGTGGTATGCTCTTGTTTCTTCAGAACAGAGAGTTCAGGCTAAGAGGGGATTCAGAGATGCAGGGCTGACAGCTTTGTTCATAGTTTTATTTAGTAGAAGCGGTAGAGAAATCCCCCTGCCCCCTTCTCCCACGTGTTAGAATCAGATCTGCGATGCATATGGCAGTAGCATCAGCATGTGGTAGACTGAGGTATAGCGGATAGCTTAGTCTAAGTCAATATGATTAGTGAGTTCTGTGTGATAGTTTTTCTGGATTCATGAGATTTCTTCTTCGTATTTGTAATGACAGATATTTATTACGGTGAACTGATATGAGTTCAACATTGGATTAGGTCTTGGAATGGAAGCTAGAGAAGCTACTGATGGAAGGGGTTAATAGTCATAATTGTGAACCCTACTTGACACTGATCCGTTTCTGCGGAAAGACAAGGAATGCAGCTCTTGCAATGAGAGTCTTTGAGTGCGCAGAGGCACAGGGAATTCAACTGAACACTGGCATTTTCAATGCTCTTATTAACACTTTCTTGTCTGTCGGAGATCTCCTTGCTGCAGTGACCTTATACGAGACCATGGAAGGAATAGAGGACTCCAAACCTGACCGTGCTACATACGATGCATTCATATCTGCATTTTCCCGGCTTCGAAGTGGCGACGCTATGATGAGCTGGTACTTGGCTGCAAAGAATGCAGGGTTTGTTCCGGGAATTCAAGCTTTTGAATCTTTGATAGTGGGATTTGTTCTGTTGAACAAGCTTGATGATGCTGAGTTGGTCTTCGAAGAAATGGTTTCATTTGAAATGAAGCCAACCTGTACTGTGGAGGCCAAGCTTGAGGTGCTTCCTAGAACAGAAGAGGTTAATAGGGTCAACAGTTTCATAAAACTTGTCAGTGATGGCAACTGGGAGTTGAATAAAGCTTTGGTTGACAGACTAACAAGACTATGCCTGGATGGAGGTGAAGCTGATGTAATGGAGCAGCTGCTCGCCCTAATACAAAAAGAAGCACACTTTAGTTCTGTAACTCAACTGCATTGTGGAATTATCAGGTTCTATGCTAGTGCAGATCTCTTGTCAGATATGGAACATGCAATAGACCGGATGTTGGATGATGGCATGATGTTTCTGTGCCCAGAGGATGTTGAGGCTGTTATTTGTTCATATTTTCGTCACAAGGCATTTGATAGGTTGGAGATCTTTTTAAACCGCATCCGAAGTTTGTACATGCTCACCCGCTCTAGCTATGATATATTAGTTGCTGGATTTAGGAGGTTTGACTTGAATCAAAGACTTGAGGCAACCATAAAAGATATGAGGGAAGCTGGATTTGCATGATGTTCCAAAAAAGTATGTACACTGGCTTCCTTTGTTTGGTATTTCCAGAAGTTATAAATAAAGTGCATCGAACTATCAGCATCAGATCTGGTGCCACTTTTCCTAGCTCTAATTAGATTTAGGAACGATCTCTCACAGGCACAGTATCATGTTGGTTATTTATGTATTTAGCCAAGATATCACAAAGCTTTAGGTACTCTGCAGACCAGTGAGAGGTTTGTGTAGTGGGGATGGGTTTTAACCCACTCTGCAGACCAGTGAGAGGTTTTTTGCTTCCTAACATGCCATTTAGGTACGTAGTTGTTGTATCTTACAGGCACAGTATCATGTTTTTTGCTGTGAGGTGTTATCACATTTCACCTTGTTAGGCTCGGAGTTCTTAAAGCTAGCCCTCCTGATTGTAAAAGATATTCTGATAGATAGTAGTATGATTTATTTATTTTTCCCAAAAAGGGGATAACCCCGGCCTCTGCATCATATAGTATGATTTAATAGCCCTTGTCTGAAGTATTTTGCATAAATACACTTCCATTTTTTTATTTTTCATGTAGTATAACAGACTTAGGAGTACTTCACTGGTCCATTTGACCAAATGAGACCCTTTTACAAAACCAGTAAGATACACTACACTTACTGAAAAAGGCTTTTGCCCTGCTTTATATATAAAGCACGATCCACAAGCAACACGATACAAACTCACGCCACCATCGCACACGACACACACACCCAAGGCAAGATACAAAGGTGCCGAGCACCGCCACACCACCCCAACGACTACCAAGCCACTACACATGCACGAGGATGAACCGCTAGGAGCCAACGGAGACCTCCAAGCCTCCGAGGAGAGGTGAGATGGAAAACGACGGGACAAGGTCTCCAAGATGGTGCCTCCTAGAAGGGAACGACCACTGATAGCCGCCACCATCCGATCCCAAAGATCGAGTTTTCACCCGGAGCAACTCGAAGGAGTAAGGGCACCGCGACGGAGCCTTCATGAAGGATACGGTGTCCACGGACGTCGCCGCCGCTGGCCAATACAAGATTGGGCAAGTGATGAACCCCGACACGCCCACCCCTCCGACGCATCCTAGCACCGTCAACCACCAGCGACCACCCACCCGCGTGGCCATGGCCGCTCGCCCGCACCCGAGGCGCAAGTTCTGCCCACGAACGTCGTGCCTCCCGCCGCCAGGGCCGCCGCCCATCATCCAGACACTCCCAAGACCATCCAAAGAGATCAACTTTGAGCCACAGGGACTCCCCCGATCGATGAACCGTAGCATACGCCCCGCCTTGAACGTCGTTGGAGCCGCGACGACCCGCACACGGACGGGGAAAGGGGGAGGTGGGGAGCGGACGCATCCGGACCGGCACACCCTTGCGCCAGTGACGGGTGGCCCAAGCACGTCGGCGCCGCCCATCCCTCCAGCCAACCTCCCCACCGGACACACACCCCACCGCAGCGGCCGACGCAGACCCGCGCAAAGCCACCGACGCAAATCCGACCACCGGCAAGGGGGATCCCCACGGACCACCGCCAATCGCCAAGAATACTCACCGGGGAGCCCAACTGCGTTGCCGCCGTCGTCCAGTCGGCGGAACGCATGGAGCCCGACCAACACGCCCACCGACCACCGCCGCTGCGCCTCCACCACCACCAGCCGCGGCCACGGCAGGGGCGAACGCCCGCAGCTCGCACCGCCCTCGACCCGCGCCGCCTGGGCCCAGATATGGCCGCCGCCGCCGCATGGAACCCACCGCGCACCATCACCGCTGCAGCCCCTTCACACCGCCGCCCACAGCACGCGAGTCCGCCGCCGGCTGCTGCCGTCGCGCTCTGAGCAAAAGCCGCGCCGCCGCCCGACCCGGAGGCCCGCGCCCACCAGATCGAGCGGGGGAAGGAGAGCGGCGGCGGCGAGGGGAGGGAGGAGCGAGGAGGGGGGCTGCATGTGGCGGTGCTAGGGATCCCCCCCCCCCCCCGCTCACGGGAGGGAAGACGAGGGGGACCAACCTACACTACACTTTGCTACTGTCAAACCATCTGATGTACTTACATAGCAGACATAGTAAGGCCTTGTATAATGGGAGGTGATTAGGAGAGGTGCTTAGAGAAATAAACAAGGTTTTTCTTAAGCATCGGTGCTTATTTGTACAGGATAGATGCTTAACTAAGCGTATCTCCTGTAGAAATAGGTATCGGTGCTTCAGAAAAATCCGGTTTATTTTTCTAAGCATCTCTCTAAGCACCTCTCATTGTACAAGACCTAATATAATCAATTGGCTAGGAAGATAATCTGAGGTGAGCTAGATTCATCTTTTTCCTTGTCGGACACCTTGTCATCAAGAAGCCGTATTTCTATAGTTTCCTTGCTAGCTTCTCTTGGCTGCCAAAGTCAAATAAATATGTATCCTTTCCAGCTGGTCGGTTGTTTATCTTTAGATGGGTTGGCTGGTAATTAGTGGATTAAGGCGTACGAAAGAGGTTACTATATAGCCAGGCCCCAGTATATAAGCCACGTTGTTGCTTTGTTTGTGTGGTATCATGCCGAAGGAAGGGATACTAGATAATATCCGTTCTTTAGTTCCGCTAACTTGTTTTAACCTAAAATCTAAAAAGTGGCTGCGCACCAACTAGACGAACCGGGCGGCCGGCCCGCGACCGCACGATCGCTTACGATCGGCCTCGCGCGAGCGCAGGTGTCGCCTGGTCGGTTTCGTCCAACCACGCGATCGTGGGCGGTTTGTCCGTATCCGGACGAGCGTGGACCCACATGTAAGCGGGCGAGGCGTAGATCGTGGGCGGCGGTTTTTGAAACGTGAGCCGTTCTCGCCCTTTCCCCCCTTTCTCTCATGTTCCTCCCCATTCTCCGCTCCTCTCCTCCACCCCCGCTCTCGCTCCGCGGCGAAATTGCGCCGCGGCTCTCCAAATCTTCGGTGGACCGCGGGGGGATTCGCTGCTGGCCCTCGTCGGCGCTGCAGGTACCCAGTGCATCTCTCCTTTCTCTATCTCGTTGCCGAGGGTCTAGGTCGTCTTGAGGTCGTCGGTGGCGGAAATGGCGGGCTGGGATTCCTAGGGTTTCTGCGGTTTCGGTGGCATCAACTCCCTCGCACGGTCGTTTTGGTGTAGACACCTTTCGGGTGGGATGGGTGTGCTTCTGTTCGACTCTTCTGTCATTGGATCTGTGCGGCAGCAAGGGACAGTAATGGTGGGGATTCATGGGGGGAATGCGTTGTTGTTGGTGTAGGTGGTCGTTGGATTTGCGTTCAAGGCAGACGTCCACGACTGCCCTCTGCTATCCTCCCTCTCTCTGTCTCGTCGCCGGTGGCGAGGTGGTGTCTAGGTCGACG